>NC_065597.1:15237683-15537977 GCF_024542745.1 Macaca thibetana thibetana | reverse complement strand
AAACATTCTTAGAAAATTAATATAGAGAAAAAGCGTGTTAAAAATTAAAAGTAACCAATAAAAAGAATTAGAAGAGGAAAAGGAGGAACAGAAGCAGGAAGTGGAAAAAGAAGAGGAGAAAGAGGAAAAAATACAATGTATAGTTTCTAAACCAGCAAAGATTAAAAAATACAAGAAGTGGTCAGGCATGGTGGCTCACACCTGTAATCCTAGCACTTTGGGAGACCAAGACATGCAGATCACTTGAGCCCAGGAATTCAAGACTAGCCTGGGCAACATGGTGAGACCCTGTTTCTACAAAAAATAGTTTTAAAATTAGCCAGGCGTGGTGGCACACACCTGTAGTCCCAGCTACTCAGGAAGCTGAGGTGGGAGGATCACCTGAGGCCAGCAAGGTTGAGACTGCAGTGAGCTGTCATCATGCCACAGCACTCCAGCTTGGGTGACAGAGCAAGACCGCATCTCAAAAAACAATCAACAAGAGGCAATGAACCTTAAAAAAACCACAAAACCTGTCAATTTGACAATGTGGAAAGTAGATAAAGAGAATGGATTATAACAAATAATGCAAAATAATATGGTAAAGTAAGTCCAAATGGATCAGTAATCATAATTAATATAAACATGGTAAAGTCATGTATCAAAAGATATACATTATTAGATCTGGTTTTTTAAATATCCAGTTATATGTTGCTTGCAAGACATAACTCTAAGCAAAACCATAAAAAAGGCTGAAAGTAAAAAGGTAAGAACAAACAATAGAAATAATATCAGTATGTCAACTTTCTTTAGCTAATATAAAATGGAATTTAAGATACAAAGTGTCAACAGGATCAAAGGGAGACCTATATAATAAAAAAAAAAAAAACCCAATGTCTCCAGAAGAATAACATGCACTTAAATGCTCCTAATAAATATCCAATAGACATATAAAATATGTCTGTATGGTAAAAACTTAGGTAACTGAAGGAGAATTAAACTCAGTCATTCCTCTATTGGAAACACAGAGATTAAACAGATAAAAAATCACATTTCAACAACAAAAATGTTTGAATATACCTATATATGTTTTTTTTTTTGTTTTTTTTTTTTTTTTTGAGACGGAGTCTCGCTCTGTCGCCCAGGCTGGAGTGCAGTGGCCGGATCTCAGTTCACTGCAAGCTCCGCCTCCCGGGTTCCCGCCATTCTCCTGCCTCAGCCTCCCGAGTAGCTGGGACTACAGGCGCCCGCCACCTCGCCCGGCTAGCTTTTTTGTATTTTTTAGTAGAGACGGGGTTTCACCCTGTTAGCCGGGATGGTCTCGATCTCCTGACGTCGTGATCCGCCCGTCTCGGCCTCCCAAAGTGCTGGGATTACAGGCTTGAGCCACCGCGCCCGGCCGAATATACCTATATATGTTTTAAAAATACTAGAACTTTGGATGCAATGGTGTATGCCAGTAATCCTAGCTACTCAGGAAGCTGAGGTGGGAGGACTGATTGAGCCTAGGTGTTTGGGACCAGCTTGGGCAACATAGTGAGACCCTATCTCAAAAATCAAAAGAAAACAAAACAAACCTCGAACTGCATCGGGTCTAGGGAGGGGAAACAGTATTCACTACTCCTTAAGTTTTCATAAAGGAGAAACAATTTCTGCCAGTTTATTCCTATACGCAAGCAACACACAATTTAAAATATATATTTGTTTGTTTTGGAGACAGGAACTCTTTTTTTTTTTTTTTTTTCCCACTTCTTGCTTGCTGAGAGTCCCTGATTTTTAGTTTCAAGACTTACTTGTTTTGAGATGGAATCTTTGCTCCTTTGCACAGGCTGGAGTGCAGTGGCACGATCTCAGCTTATTGCAGCCTCGACCTCCTGGGTTCAAGTGATTTTCCTGCCTCAGTCTCCCCAGTAGCTGGGACTACAGGCGTGCACCACTGCGCACGCCTAATTTTTGTATTTTTGGTAGATAAGGGGTTTCACCATGTTGGCCAGGCTGAGCTCGAACTCCTGACCTCAGGTGATCTGCCCACCTCAGCCTCCCAAAGTGTTGGGATTACAGGAGTGAGTCACCGTACCTGGCCCTTCCCCTTGAATCTGATTTTCAAAGTTAGGACATAAAAGGCCGAAGCCCCTACTTAGTTCTGTTGAACTGCCCATTCTGGAGGGAGACAGCCACCCTATGAAAAAGGCCACTCTCCTGAGGCTGGAGCCATGCCTAGGTGCTTTGTTGACAGCCACAGATAAGCTCTCAGTTGACAGCCAGCGCCCCCTGCTGACCTTGTGAGCGAATAATTTTTGGAAATCTAACAGGAACCTACAGATGAGTATAGACCCAGCCAGGATGAAAGAGCGGGAGGGAAAACTCCCCAGCCATGGTCTTACTGAATTTCTGACCCACAAAACCAGGAGAAAAGTAAAATGGTTGTTTTAATCCACTCAGTTTTGGGAGCAATTTGTTACGCAGCAATTGTCATTGGAGCAGATCTTAATCAAGAAATAGACATTTCTTGCTGTTCTGGACATCCTAACTACTCAATCACACAAGATCGGGATAGGAGTCCAGTCTCAGAAGAAACAGCTCCATGTTTTTTGCCTTTAGGCATTTTAATGTAAGGACATGGTGTTTGGTTGGTTGGTTTTGTTGTTGTTTTGAGACAGGGTCTCTCTCTGTCGCTGAGGCTGGAGCGCAGTGGCTCTATCTTGGCTCACTGCAACTTCCGCTTCCCGGGTTCAAGCCACTCTTCTGACTCAGCCTCCCAAGTAGCTGGGACTACAGTCTCATGATACCATGTCTGGCTAATTTTCGTACTTTCGGTAGAGATGGGGTTTTGCTATGTTGGCCAGGCTGGTCTCAAACTCCTGGCCTCAGGTGACTCGCCCACTTCGGCCTCCCAAAGTGCTGGGATTACAGGCGTGAGCCTCCATGTCCGGCCAGGACATGATGTTTGGGCCTCTTGCAATCATCTTGTTCCCATGAGGAAAAAGCCGAGAGCCCTAATATTGAACCAGAAAGCTGAAGATAAGAAGAATGTCAGATAGCAGAGGTATATTCTCTTAGGCATATTCTCATCTTTAGCATTCAGGAGACATAGAAAGATACATGGATACCTAGAAAGATACAGAAGTCGACGCTCACATTATATTGTTCTGGTCTGTCTGTGAATTCAGCAGTACCACATTGCTTGAATTATTTTGGTTTACTTGCATCTTTGTATTTTTTGAGACGGAGTTTCACTCCGTCGCCCAGGCTGGAGTGCAGTGGCAATCTCAGTTCACTGCAACCTCCACCTCCCAGGTTCAAGCAATTCTCCTGCCTCAGCCTCCTGAGTAGCTGGGATCACAGGTGCACACGACCACGCCTAGCTAATTGTTGTATTTTTAGTAGAGACAGGGTTTTGCCATATTGGCTAGGCTAGTCTTGAACTCCTGACCTCAAGTGATCTGCCTGCCTTGGCCTCCCAAAGTGCAGGGATTGCAGGCGTGAGCCACGGTGCCCGGCCAGTTGACTAGTGTCTTTGAAAATCAGTTGAAGGCTACAGCCCTCTCATACTTTCCTTTATTTTTATATTTTGTTCTCATATATAGAAGTAGTGGTATCCTTTTTATATTCTATTGATCTGAGTGATTGTTTTATTCCTTGATATCTTAGTAAATTATTTATAAATGATTCTCTAGGTAAACAGTTTCAGAAAATAAGGGCAATATTTATAATTTTTATACTGCAAATGTCTTTTTGTTTTCCTTCTGATTTTTAAGGTAATGGTTACACCATTTACAACCACAACAGTAAAGCTTACGTATGTTTGAAATAATATATTAATAAAATGTTAATTTGCATTAAAAACAATTAAACAGTGAACAATTCCATTAATAGTGAACATCAATGTTCACTGTTAATAGTAATTTTCCAACAGTACCTAAAGGAAAAGAGCTGTCTCTTTGAAACTGGGATGAAGACGCGGTCAAGCTCACAGTCTCCGAGGTCCACAGCCAGCCAGCAATTGCACAGGAAATGCCACTTCCTCTTCACTGCCATGTCACAGACAATTACCTGGCTGACATACCTGTAGTAAAACGAAGATAATCACATTAGGGAGGTGGGCTCGAACCAGTTGTTTGTAGTAAGACGTAATCTCGGACGATTGGTAAACTGTCCAAGTAAATGAACTGTTTCATTGCAAGGCAAGAACTAAAGAAAGGAAGGAAAGTTGAGGCCAGACATCGTGGCGCGCGCCTGTAATCTCAGCACTTTGGGAGGCTGACGCAGGCGGATTGCTTGAGTGCAGGTGTTTGAGCACAGCTTGGGTGACATGGCAAAATCCCATCTCTACAAAAATATATGAAAATTAGCTGGGCGTGGTGGTGTGTGCCTGTAGTCCTAAGCTACTTGGGAGGCTGAGGTGGAAGGATTGTTTGAGCCCGGGAGGTCAAGGCTGCAGTGAGCTGAAATTGCACCACAGCATTCTAGCTTGGGGGACAGACTGAGACTCTGTCTGGAAAAATAAAAACAAAGAAACAAGAGTAGATCGTATCCTTCCCTTCCCAACTTCTAAGGGAGTTCACGTACTAGACATCAGACTGCAAACCTTTCTCACCTATGAATAGCTCAGTATGTATATATACTTTTTATAACCTTTCTCTGTCCCATATGTGACAGTGGTTTGCCACCTTTTCAAATATCCCATCTGCCTCTCTTTCATCATCAGGGGGTATAAATGGGGTGTAGTCTTTAATGTTTACATTAATGACTTCTTGCTCTCCTTAGTCTCATCTCCACTTCACAGAGCCACAGGCCCTGAGAGTTCATCCTTTTCCCAACCACAGTGTTTTATCACTAACTTCTCCACTACCTTCAGCCGTTTACACACTTGTCCTCTGGGGCACCTGATTGTACAACCTATTTGATTTCACCTCACAACTAGTCAGCAAACCTCCTCCTTTACTGGAATGATGCTATTTTCCCCAAGGGTCTGTGTTTAGTGTCATGAAACCACTTAAATTTCTCTTGTCAAAATCTTAATTTTAGTTGAAAGTCATTTTCTGTGTTGGGAATATAGACTCCTTTATTTTTTTTTTTTTTTTTTTTTTTTTTTTTTTGAGACGGAGTCTTGCCCTGTCGCCCAGGCTGGAGTGCAGTGGCCGGATCTAGCTCACTGCAAGCTCCGCCTCCCGGGTTTATGCCATTCTCCTGCCTCAGCCTCCCAAGTAGCTGGGACTACAGGCGCCCGCCACCTCGCCCGGCTAGTTTTTTGTATTTTTTAGTAGAGACGGGGTTTCACCGTGTGAGCCAGGATGGTCTCGATCTCCTGACCTCGTGATCCGCCCGTCTCTGCCTCCCAAAGTGCTGGGATTACAGGCTTGAGCCACCGCGCCCGGCCAGACTCCTTTAAACCTAAAGTATTTCTGGTGACTGTCTCATTGAAGCAGTTTATAAAACAACAGGTGACTAAGTTGCATTTGATTCAACCAGGGAGTGCATTTTATACATATAAAGCTTTCACTTAAAAGCAAAGTATGGGCCAGGGGTGCTGACTCATGCCTGTAATCCCAGCACTTTGGGAGCCGAGATGGGTGGATTGCTCATGCTCAGGAATTTGAGACTAGCCTGGGCAATGTGGTGAAACCCCATTTCTATTTAAAAAAATACAAAAATTAGCCAGGGATGGTGGTGCATGCCTGTGGTCCCAGCTACTCAGGAGGCTGAGGTGGGAGGATCACTTGAGCCCGGGAGACAGAGGTTGCAGTGAGCTGTGATCATGCCACTGCACTCCAGCCTGGGTGACAGAGCCAGACCTTGTCTCGGAAAATAAGAAAATAAAAGCAAGGTATAATAAAAGCAGAATAAAACAAAATAAAGAAGAAAATATTTATTTTCTTATTGGTGAGAAACTATTCCCAGGCTTTTTATGTGTTCAGTGTAACTTTTACTCTTATATTCTTTCAAATAGAAAAAAAGTAGAGAATCTAAAGTGAGTGTTAGGAAAGTCTAGTTGAGACATTCACTATGATTACCAGAAATATTATGGAAAAAATTGTCATTTGCTAAAAAAAAAAAAAAAAAAAAAAAAAAAAAAGGACTGGCAGTCTTCTTTATGGGAGCTGATTCTTTTGCTTTTCTGTGCTTTCCAAGTTTTCTGCATTAAAGCACATATAATATTTGCAATTAAAAACATAAAAACAGGCCAGGTGCGGTGGTTCACACCTGCAATCCCAGCACTTCGGGAGGCCAAAGTAGGAGGATCGCTAGAGCCCATGAGTTTGAGACTGGCCTCGGCAACACAGGGAGACCTCATCTCTATAAAAAAGAAAAAATAAGAAAAATTAGCTGGGTGTGGTGACGTGTACCTGAGGTCCCAGCTCCTTGGGAGGCTGAGGTGGGAGGATCATTTGAACCCAGGAGGTCAAAGCTGTGGTGAGCCATAATCATGTCAGTGCACTCCAGTCTGGGCAACGGGGTAGGACCCTCCCTCAAACAACAACGAAAAAAACAGAAATGAAAAGAAAATCAAATGGTGACCAGAGAATGCCTTCAAAAGAGCTTTAAGGGTGGGGCACAATGACTCACTCCTGTAATCCCAACACTCTGGGAGACTGAGGTGGGTGCATTGCTTGGGGCCAGGAGTTTGAGACCAGCCTGGCCAACACAGTAAAACCCTATTTCTACTAAAAACACAAAAATTAGCTGGGTGTAGTGGCGCACGCCTGTAGTCTCAGGTACTCAGGAGGCTGAGGCACAAGAATCACTTCAACTTGGGAGGCACAGGTTGCAGTGAACCGAGATTGCACCACTGCACCCCAGCCTGGGTGACAGCACCAGACCCTGTCTCAAACAAAACAGAAAAAAAGAGCCGTAATACCTGATAGGAAGCTCTAGAGGTGACACATAATCCTGAGAATTTAACTGTAATGAATACTTATTGTTACAATATTAATTATAATTATTAATTGTAACAAGTATTTATTCAGTTCCTCTATAATCTTGGCACTGTACTAGCTGCTGAGAATAGAATATTAATAAGACAGTATCTTTATCCTTGAGGAGCATGAAATCACTGTGAGGTAAAAAAATAATAGTATTATAATCAAAGACTACATGTAGAATTAGGACTGATATAAACCAGTGGTAAGAAACTGTTAGAAAAGTAGAAAATATTACATTGGTGTAAATTTCTTTGGGTGCTTCCTCTAAAAGAGTTAAATTTTAAAATTATTTTGCTGTGATTATAAAATAACATCCATCATTCAATTTTTTCAAAATATCTAAAAGTACAATGAAGAACATTTTAAAAATTTATAATCCTGCTACCTAGAGATAACTATAATAATTTATTGGCCGGGTGTGATGGCTCACGCCTGTAATCCCAGCACTTTGGGAGGCCAAGGCAGGCAGATCACGAGGTCAGAAGGTCAAGACCATCTGGCTAACACGGTGAAACCCCGTCTCTACTAAAAATACAAAAAATTTGCTGGGCGTGGTGGCAGGCACCTGCAGTCCCAGCTACTTGACAGGCTGAGGCAGGAGAATGGCATGAATCTGGGAGGCGGAGCTTGCAGTAAGCTGAGATCGTACCACTGCACTCCAACCTGGGCAACGGAGCAAGACTCTGTCTTTAAAAAAAAAAAAACAACTTATTATACTTTAGACCTTTTCCTATACACATACTTTTCTATTATTTCATTTTTTTTGAGACGGAGTCTCGCTCTGTCCCCAGGCTAGAGTGCAGTGGCATGATCTCGGCTCACTGCAACCTCCACCTCCTGGGTTCAAGCCATTCTGCCTCAGTCTCCTGAGTAGTTGAGACTACAGACATGCACCATCACACCCAGCTAATTTTTGTATTTTTAGTAGAGACGGGGTTTCACCATGTTAGCCAGGATGGTCTTGATCTCCTGACCTCGTGATCCACCTGCCTCTGGGGTGCTGTAATTACCGGCATGAGCCACTGCTCCCGGCCTATTTTATTTTTTTGAGACAGAGTCTCACTCTGTTGCACAGGCTGGAGTGTAGTAGCGTGAACATGTCACACTGCAGCCTCCACCACCAGGCTCAATGATTATCCCACCTCAGCCTCCCAGCTATCTCAGATTAAAGGCGTGTGCCACCATGCCTGGCTATATATATTTCTGTATTTTTTGCATAAATGGGGTTTTGCCATGTTGCCCAGGCTGGTCTTGAACTCTCAGGCTCAAGCAATCTGCCCTCCTCAGCCTCCCAAAGTGCTGAGATTACAGGCGTGTGCCACCATGACTGGCCTGTGTCTGTGTGTGTATATATAAAATATGTATGTAAAATATATACATATATAAATAAAAATATATATATACACACACACACATATATTTTGAGACAGAGTCTCACCCTGTCACCCAGGCTGGAGTGCTGGAGAACAATGGTGTAATCTTGGCTCACTGCAACCTCTGCCTCCCAGGTTCAAGCAATTCTCATGCCGCAGCCACCCGAGTAGCTGGGATTACAGGCACGTGCCACCACACCCAGCTTTTTTTTTTTTTTTTTTTTTTTTTTTTTGAGACGGAGTCTTGCTCTGTTGACCGGGCTGGAGTGCAGTGGCCGAATCTCTGCTCACTGCAAGCTCCGCCTCCCGGGTTTACGCCATTCTCCTGCCTCAGCCTCCCGAGTAGCTGGGACTACAGGCGCCCGCCACCTCGCCTGGCTAGTTTTTTGTATTTTTTAGTAAAGACGGAGTTTCACCGTGTTAGCCAGGATGGTCTCGATCTCCTGACCTCGTGATCCGCCCGTCTCGGCCTCCCAAAGTGCTGGGATTACAGGCTTGAGCCACCGCGCCCGGCCCCAGCTAATTTTTTAAATCTTTAGTAGAGATGGGGTTTCACCATGTTGGCCAGGATGGTCTTGATCTCCTAACCTTGTGATCCACCTTCCTTGGCCCCCCAAAGTGTTGGGATTACAGGCGTGAGCCACCACAACCAGTCTATTTTATAACAGATAACAGAGTATCACTCTGTTGCCCAGGCTGGAGTGCAGTGCAGTAGCGCCAACTCATCACACTGCAGCCTCCACCACTGGGCTCAATGATTGTCCCACCTCAGCCTCCCGGGTATCTCAGACTACAGGCGTGTGCCACCATGGACTGTTGTGGGAAGTCAGGGACCCCGAATATAGGGATCAGCTGGAGCTGAGGCAGAAGAACATAAATTGTGAAGATTTCATGGATATTTATCAGTTCCCAAAATTCTTACTTCTATAATTTTTTACACCTGTCTTTACTGCAATCGCTGAACATAAATTGTGAAGATTTCATGGACATACCTCAGTTCCCCAAATTAATACTTTTATAATTTCTTATACCTGTCTTTACTGCAGTCTCTGAACATAAATTGTGAAGATTTCATGGACATATATCAGTTTCCAAAATTAATACTTTTATAATTTCTTACACCTGTCTTTACTGCAGTCTCTGAACATAAATTGTGAAGATTTCATGGACATTTATCACTTCCCCAATCAATACTCTTATAATTTCTTATGCCTGTCTTTAATCTCTTAATCCAATCATCTTTGTAAACTGAGGATGTACGTCACACCTCAGGACACAGTGATAATTGCGTTAACTGTATAAATTGTAAAACGTGTGTGTTTGAACAATATGAAATCAGTGCACCCTAAGAAAGAACAGAATAACAGCAATTTTCAGGGAACCAGGAAAGATAACCATAAGCTCGGACTGCCTACGGGGTCGGGCAGAATACAGCCATATTTTTCTTCTTGCAGAGAGCCTGTAAATGGATGAGTAGGAGAAATATCGCTGAATTCTTTTACCAGCAAGGAATATTAATAATTGAGACCCTGGGGAAGGAATGTATTCCTGGGGGTAGGTCTATAGACGACTGCTCTGGGAGTGTCTGTCTTATGCGATTGAGATAAGGAGTGAAATACGCCCTGACTCCTGCAGTACCCTCAGACTTACTAGGATGGGGAAATTCCAGCCTGGTAAATTCTAGTCAGACCGGTTGTCTGCTCTCGAACCCTGTTTCTTGTTAAGATGTTTATCAAGACAATGTGTGCACAACGGGACATAGGCCCTCATCAGTAATTCTAATTTTGCCTTGCCTTGTGACCTTTATTGCCCTTTGAAGCATGTGATCTTTGTGACTTACTCCCTGTTTGCACACCCCCTCCCCTTTAAAAATCCCTAATAAAAACTTGATGATTCTGTGGCTTGGGGTCGCCATCATGGTCCTACCAATATGTGATGACACCCCTAGAGGCCCAGCTGTAAAATTTCTCTTTGTACTCTTTCTCTTTATTTCTCAGACTGGCCGACACTTAGGGAAAATAGAACCTATGTTGAAATATTGGGGGATGGTTCCCCCAATAATGCCTGGTGCTATATACACACATATATACACACATATACATACACATATATACATATACACACATATATACATATACATATATACACATACATATATACATATATACATATATACACATATATACATATACATACATATATACACATATACATATACATATATACATATATAGACATATATACATGTGTATATATATGTGTGTGTATATATACACACACACATATTTTGTATTTTTTGCAGAAATGGGGTTTGGCCATGTTGCCCAGGCTGGTCTTGAACTCTTGGGCTCAAGCCATCTGCCCTCCTCAGCCTCCCAAAGTGCTGGGATTACAGGCGTGTGCCACCGTGCCTGGCCTGCATACTCTTTTTTTTTTTTTTTTTTTTTTTTTTTGAGATAGAGTCTCGTCCTGTTGCCCATGCTGGAGTGCTGGAGTGTAATGGTGTGATCTTGGCTCACTGCAACCTTCACCTCCTGGGTTCAAGCAATTCTTGTGCCTCAGCCACCAAGTAGCTGGGATTATAGGCATGTGACACCACGCCTGGCTAATTTTCATCTTTAGTAGAGATGGGGTTCCACTATGTTGGCCAGGCTAGTCTTGAACTCCTGACCTCATGATCCGCCTGCCTCAGCCTACCAAAGTGCTGGGATTACAGGCATGTGTCATCGTGCCTGGCCACTTTTTTCTAATCAACTTTATCGTAGTATGAAGTTTATACGTGATAAAATGTAGCCATTTAAAATGTACAGTTCAATGCATTTTTTCCCTCTTTTGCAGCTGTGACAAACTTTAACCAATTCAATACCCATAATTTGGAATTCTCATTTGGATTTGACCAAGTCAGGTAGAGTCGGTCAAATCTGACAGGACAAAGACTGGAACAAACAACAACAACAAAAACCCAAAACTATGATCACCGAGTGCTCTAATGGTCAGCAGAAATTAAGACCAGCTGGTTGTTAATCTTAACTTGAGCCAAGGCAAAACTCCAATTCAGCTACTTACCTAGGGATAGGTCTCAGGCTGAATACTGCTCTCTACTACCCTAGAAGCAGGAAAAAACTCAAATTCGCCTTCCCTGTTAGAAGTGAGCTCAAACTCTAGAAAGCAGTTACCTGCCTCCCATCGTCATGAAGGCAGGAAAACTTGCTTTCCTTGTTGGAAGCAAGCAAACTCCAGAAAAAGGAGTTGTACAGCAAAATAAACTTTAGATCTCGACCAAATTTTGGGGGATCAGGGATTCTCTGGAGGGGGTGCTTCCAGGCCTCAGCAAATTGTCCTATTGGCTTGAGTCATAAAGGTAGCTCAAGCTGGCACCAAGCACCGATAGATTTGTCAAAGGTTAGGGCACCTCCAACTTAGAATCCCTTCGTGGTTACCAAAATGTGAACCCTGAATATCTGAGACAGGTCCCAGTCAATCTAGAAAGTTTATTTTGCCTAGGTTAAGGATGTGTACCTGTGACAGCCTCAGGAGGTCCTGATAACACGTGCCCCTAAAATGCATTTTTTTTTTTTTTTTTTTTTTTGATATGGAGTCTCACTCTGTCACACAGGCTGGAGTATAGTGGCATGATCTTGGCTCATTGTAACCTCTGCCTCCCGGGTTCAAGTGATTCTCCATCAGCCTCCCAAGTAGCTGGGACTACAGGCACGAGCCACCATGCCTGACTAATTTTTGTATTTTTAGTAGAGACGGGGTTTCACCATGTTGTAGCCAGGATGGTTTCGATCTCCTGACCTTGTGATCCGCCCGCCCTGGCCTCCCAAAGTGCTGGGATTACAGGCATGAGCCACCATGCCTGGCCAGTTCAATGCATTTTGACAAACATTTATACACCAGCACCATCAAAATATCACCCCCAAAAGTTCCCTATCCCTCCTTCCAGTCACCTCCTGCCCCCTCACTCCTGGCCCTAGGAGAACAATGATCTGCTGTCCTCCATCTTTATAGAATAGTTAGCCTTTTACGGAATTTCACATGTGTGGAATCATATGCTATATATATATATATATATTTTTTTTTTTTTTCTTTTGAGACAGGGTCTCGCTCTGTTGCCCAGGCTGGAGTGTAGTGGTGTGATGTTGGCTCACTGCAACCTCCGCCTCTTGGGCTCAAGTGATTCTCCCGCCTCAGCTCCCCAAGTAGCTGGGAGTATAGGCATGAGCCACCACTCCCAGCTAATATTTGTATTTTTTTGTAGAGACGGAATTTCACCATGTTGCCCAGGCTGGTCTCAAACTCCTGACCTCAAGTGATCTAACTACCTTGGCCTCCCGAAGTGCTGAGATGAGAGGTGTGAGCCACGGTGTCTGGCCTATACATTCTTTCTGTACAGCTTCTTTCACTAAGCATAATTTTAAAAAATTCATCCATGTAGTTATATGTAACAATAGTTTCTTTTCTTTTTTTTTTTTTTTTTGAGACGGAGTCTCGCTCTGCCGCCCAGGCTGGAGTGCAGTGGCTGGATCTCAGCTCACTGCAAGCTCCGCCTCCCGGGTTTACGCCATTCTCCTGCCTCAGCCTCCTGAGTAGGTGGGACTACAGGCGCCCACCACCTCGCCCGGCTAGTTTTTTGTATTTTTAGTAGAGACGGGGTTTCACCATATTAGCCAGGATGGTCTCGATCTCCTGACGTCGTGATCCGCCCGTCTCGGCCTCCCAAAGTGCTGGGATTACAGGCTTGAGCTACCGCGCCCGGCCAGTTTCCTTTTCGTTGAGTAGTATTGCATTGAATGAATATACTAACATTTGTTTATTCATTCGATAGACATTTGTGATGTTTTGAGTTTTGGGCTATTAATAAAGCTGCTATGAACATATGTGTACAGATCTTGCAGTGGACACACGTTTTTGTTGATCTTGGGTAAATACCTGTAAGTGCGATTTCTGGGTTACATGGTCAGTGTATGTTTAACTTCACAAGAAACTGGCAAGCTGTTCTCTGGAGTGGCCATACCATTTTACACTCTCACTAGGGGTGTGTGAGAGTTTTAGTTGCTCCCCATTCTTCTCTAAACTTGGTTTTGTGAGAATTTTTTTTTTTGGAGACACTCTCACTCTGTTGCCAGGTTGGAGTGTGGTGGCACCATCCCAGCTCACTGCAATCTTCACCTCCCAGGTTCAAACAATTCTCCTGCCTCAGCCTCCCCAGTAGTTGGGATTACAGGCATTTGCCACCACACCCGGCTAATTTTTGTATTTTTAGTAGAGACAGGATTTCACCATGTTGGTCAGGCTGGTCTCGAACTCCTGACCTCAAGTGATCTGCCCGCCTTGGCCTTCCAAAGTGCTGGGATGACAGGCGTGAGCCACTGCATCCGGTCTTTTGTGAGAATTTTTAATTTAAGCCATTCTGATGGGTGGCTAGTGCTCTACCATTTTCATTTACTGATGACTAATCACGTTGAACATCTTTTCAAGTGCTTCCTATACATTATTCACCTTTTTAAATAAAACTGGAAGGATGGTTTACAAGGTGATTTGTGCATACTGGAACAGAACGGAAGCAGCAAGAAAGTTATTAGGCTCTACTGGCCCAGTGGCTGGTATATCTAGCCTAGGGGGAAAAATGTATTTTGCTAATAAATTTAGGCAAAATTTTGCTCTTTGCAGGTGGGCAACATTTAGCAACAGATTGAGTGCCTGAGCCTTAAGACTCCACTTTATTTTTCTCTTTTTTCCTAACTCCAAGGAACCAGTAATCTTCGTTCTTAATTAATTGCATCATCTACTTTCTGTAGTACCTCTCCTAATTCTGGGTGCTGCTGAAGGAAGATGCTGAATCATTCAAACCTAACATATGTTAGGTTCAAGGAGTTTATCATCATCTAGTTATTTCTCTAACTCCTCAGGCACATCTCATACAGTAATTCTATCCTTTCTCCTTCCTTAAGATCTTGACTTTTTTTTTTCCTTCCCCCTGAGACAGGGTCTTGCTGTTACCCAGGCTGGTGTGCAGTGGTGCAGATATACTCGCTGCAGCTTCAACCTCCGAGGCTCAAGTGATCCTCCTACTTCAGCCTCCTGAGTAGCTGGGATTATAGGTGCACACCACCATGCCTGGCAAATATTTTTTTTTTTTTTTGTAGAGCCAGGGTCTTCCTATGTTGCTAAGGCTGTTCTCAAACTCCTGGCCTCAAGTGATCCTCCTGCCTTGGCCTCCCAAAATATAAGGATTACAGGTGTGAGCCGCTACGCCCTGTCCTTAAGTTTTTTTTTTTTTTTTTTTTTTTTTTTTGGAACGGAGTCTCGCTCTGTCGCCCAGGCTGGAGTGCAGTGGCCAGATCTCAGCTCACTGCAAGCTCCGCCTCCCGGGTTTACGCCATTCTCCTGCCTCAGTCTCCCGAGTAGCTGGGACCACAGGCGCCGCCACCTCGCCCGGCTAATTTTTTGTGTTTTTAGTAGAGACGGGGTTTCGCCGTGTTAGCCAGGATGGTCTCGATCTCCTGACCTTGTGATCCGCCCGTCTCGGCCTCCCAAAGTGCTGGGATTACAGGCTTGAGCCACCGCGCCCGGCCAAGTTCTTAAGTTTGACTCAAAGTTTGACTGTCAGTAGATAGTTGTTTACTAAAGTTAGTCTTTAAGGATATTTTTTTCATATTTACAAATACTTTTAATTTGTGGCACTTTCAGGCAATATTTCATTGGTGTTATTTGCTGTTCACAATCATGACATTTAATGAAAATAAAATTAGAGAAAACAAAGCATCTATTACTCTACTATCCCAAAAAAAATGATATTGTTAATCTCTCACACTTCTTTCCAGGGCTTATTCTTTGTAGATAGCTTTAAAACTGAAATCTAATAGTCGTTTGTTACTATTTAGGGCTCAAAGCTTTACTGTGATTTATTGTGGTGATCTTCCTTCTTCTCTCTTGGATCCACAAAGCAGCAGCAACAGCCAACAGGACATAAGTACTCACCAGGAGGGACTGATGCCAGAATTGTCATGCCAGAGCCGAAGGCTGTGCAGGTCCCCTAAAGAGGACCGAGTGGTGAGAAGGAAGACATCCAGGCCCCCTCGTTCAAAGACTGTCTTCTGGGGATCACAGAGATGATGGGGCTCACTCCGTCCCTCTGATCCATAGAGGGTGATGACAACCTACCATGAGACAGGGAAAGATAAAACAGAGGGAATTTTAACACGATTCTTTGGGTTTATCCCTAAGGAGAGAGATGAAGACATAGAAAACTGTATTTAGACCAAGTCTTTCGGATCTTAGACAAGCATAGAGAATTCTTCATACACACAGTATTTTTTTTTTTTCTGACACGAAGTCTTGCTCTGTCACCCAGGCTGGAGTACAGTGGCGTGATCTTGGCTCACTGCAACCTCCGCCTCCTGAGTTGAAGCAATTCTTGTGCCTCAACCTCCTGTGTAGCTGTGATTACAGGCATGGGCCATCACGCTCAGCTAATTTCTGTATTTTTAGTAGAGAAGGGGTTTCACCTTGTTGGCCAGGCTGGTCTCAAACTCCTGACCTTAGGTGACCTCCCCATCTTGGCCTCCCAAAGTGTTGGGATTACAGGTGTGAGCCCCCATGCATGGCCCGCATGTACAGTTTAGAACTAGAAAATACCAATCTCTGATCGCTTTTAAAGTGCTATTGGTTGCCAGGATATCACCAGCTCAGAGTGTGTCTCATGTGGCAGAAGACACAAAGCAAGAACAAGTGAAGAACATTTATTTCATTAACCTTAGCTGTTGTAGCAGCCCTTCTTCGATATCCGGTGTAGACCTGAATAAGGTAGTGAAACTGAGCGCTGGGGTCATTATCAGCCAGGACAGTAACCTTCACCTGCAAGAAAAGCAGAACCAAGCAACTTACTAGGCCTCCACGTAGAATAGCTTCCGCCTCCTCCAACTGAGGAGCAGGAGGATGCACTCTGGCAGGTGTGGCAGCCCTACAGAAAGCAGGGCTGAGGTGTGGGCAGCAGACAGACACGTGAGCAGACCTAAGCCACTAAAGTGGGGATGAGGCCTGAACCTCCAGGGCCTGTATCTCTCAAGTGAAATAGTCATAGAATCACCCAATCAGGTCTTAAGCCTCTAAATCCTTGCACCTCTCTCCCACTTAGGTACCAGATAACAGAGAATACCCGGCTAAATTTGCATTTCAGATAAACTATGAATAATTTGGGGCATGCTTACACTAAAGATGAACTATGTATTTAAAATACAAATTTAACTAGGTAGCCTGTACTTTTGTTTACTAACGCGGACAACCCTACACCCAGGGCAACAAGAAATGAACACTTAGCGTATTCTAGAATTTCCAAGTGCAAGAAAACATAGGAAGAACAAACACATGGAAAGAAGAGGCTGTCAAAAGATTTTTGTTTTAAAAAACATACCATATAAGTTTCTTGTATATAGTTACATTTTCATTTTTATTTTTTGAGATGGAGCCTTGCTATGTTGCCCAGGCTGGAGTGCAATGTTGTATTCTTAGCTCACTGCAACCTCTGCCTCCCAGGTTCAAGTGATCCTCCCACCTCAGCCTCCTGAGTGGCTGGGACTACAGACATGCGCCACCATGGCCGGTTAATTTTTGGATTTTTAGTAGAGACGGGGTTTCACCACGTTGACCAGGCTGGTCTTGAACTCTTGAACTCAAGTGATACACCCACCTCGGCCTCCCAAAGTGCTGGGATTACAGGCGTGAGCCACCTCACCCAGTCAGTTACATTAAATTATAATTTGATTTATATGTAACTTTTTTTTTTTTTTTGAGACAGAGTCTCACTCTGTCAGTCAGGCTGGAGTGCAGTGGCATGATCTTGGCTCACTGCAACCTCTGTCTCCCAGGCTCAAGCGATTCTCCTGCCTCAGCCTCCCAAGTAGCTGGGATTACAGGTTCGCGCCACCACACCTGGCTAATTTTTGTATTTTTAGTAGAGATGGGGTTTCACCATGTTGGCCAGGCTGGTCTCGAACTCCTGACCTCAGGTGATCCACCTGCCTCGGCCTCTGAAAGTGCTGGGATTACAGGTGTGAGCCACTGCATGTGGCCAATTTACATATAACTTTCATATCCAATGTATAAAGTAAGATAAACTTGCATTTGACTTTAGTTAAGCTCTCTAGGTCTTTTGTTTTCCTTTTTGGAGACTAGGTCTCTGTTGCCCAGGCTGGAGTAAAGTGGCACGATAGCTCACTGCAGCCTCAACGATTCTGGCCTCAAGTGATCTTCCCACCTCAGCTACCCAAGTAGCTGGAACTACAAGCATGCACCACCATGCCTGGCTCATTTTGTTTTTAATTTTTAATAGAGACAAGGTCTTGCTATGGTGCCCAGGCTTGCCTTCAACTCCTGAGTTCAAGTGATCCTCCTGCCCTGGCCTCCCAAAATGTTGGAATTACAGGCATGAGCCACTGCACCTGGCTAGCATTTTCTTTTGGCTCATTCCTGTCCTAGAAGGAGTCCCACAAGGGTCCAATCTTGGAACCAAAGGAAACAAAAATAGAGAAAAGGTTCTTAGGTCTTCAGACAGTAGACATGAAGATAAACATAAGAAAAGTTCCACTTGAATTTCTATGCCTCCCAGTACCAGGCTTTGACAAAGGTGTGTTTTTTCCCCCATCTTATTTAATTACTCAAGACCATCATGGCAAATCTGTTGAACCCAAAGTCTCGTTACCTTCTGCTTATCTGCTTGATCCTTTTTCCAAGCCCACACAACTGTGATCACATAGAATCCTAAAAGGCCAGCCAGCAGTGACACCCCAACAGGATTGTTGGTCACGCGAAGGAACAGTTCAACCGTGTCTTCAACATTCACGGTCCTGGGCACGACAAAGAAGTCGCTGGCAAAGAAGGTCAGGTGGTTACAGAGACACTGTGTCCTCAGAATTGTGCTCTGTGGCCCAACCTGGAATTAGAATCAAGACATTGATTCTAGTTGGACAGAGTGCTAAGGAGGGGACAGACATAAAACAAACACCAGCAATTTAGAGATGGAAAGAGGTGCCTGGATCTCTCATTCACCGCTGGTGATGACGTAAATTAGTATAACCAATATGGAAAGCAATTTAGCAACATCTAGTACAGCTGAAGAAGCACAAACTCTTCGAATCCTGCAATTCCAGTTCTGAGTGTATATATGTTCTAGGGGAACTGTGCACATGTGTATAAAGATATGCGAAAAGGAATGTTTTGTCACCCTTGTTGATAATTATCAAAAATAGGAAACAACTTATATATTCAATAACAGAACATACAAATTAACGGTACATAAGTAAGCAGAGGCAAACTGATGGAATTCTATACAGCAGTTAAAAATGAATGAATTAGCCAGGTGCAGAGGCTCACATCTGTAATTCCAGCACTTTGAGAGGCTGAGGCAGGTGGATCACCTGAGGCTAGGAGTTTGAGACCAGCCTGGACAACATGGTGAAACCCCATCTTTACTAAAAATATAAAAAATTAGCCAGGCGTGGTGATGGGCGCCTGTAGTCCCAGCTACTTGGGAGGCTAAGGCAGGAGAATTGCTTGAACCTGGGAGGCAGAGGTTGCAGTGAGCCGAGGCCACAGCACTGCATTCCACCCTGGGTGACAGAACAAGACTGTCTCCAAAACAAATAAAATTTTAAAAAATGGGTGAATTAGAGGTAGATGTATCAACATGGATAAATGCTGAGTGAATAAAACAAGAGATATGTACAGTATAATGCCACTTGCACAAAGCCTAAGAAGCATGCAAAACACTTATTTATCTATTCATTGTCAGTTTCCCTCTCCAGAATGTCAGTTCATGAGGATATTGTCTTGTTCACTGCTGTATCTCTAGTTCCTAGACTTGGGCATGGCACGTAGAAGACACTCAATAAATATTTGCTGAAAGAATGAATTCCCCCCTCAAATTCAGGCCAGTAGTTACCCTTTGGTGGAAGGGAAGGAAGGAGAGAGAGACTAGAGAGGGCTACACAGAGGGCTTTAATTATTCCTGAGTGTTTTATTATTTAAGAAAATCTGAAGCAGAGAAAAATACTAACTTTGATAAAGCTGAATGTGCATTCAATGTTTTTTATTATTCCGTACTTTCCATATGTTAGAACATTTCTGCATATTTAAAAATATGTCAATAGGTGATTACATGGAAGCTACCAATTCTGTGTTTGGTTTCGTGGATGAGAAGCCTCCAGTATTGTCATTATGACTACTTCTTTCCATGGCACAGGGTTAAGTCCTGGAGGCCCAAGCTAGTCCACCTTGGGAAGAACTCTTGTGCTGTACTTGGGGCAGGTCAATTCCTTTCATGGTGTCCAAGCACTTCAAAGAGCTTCAAGGAAGTGGGAAATATCCAATGCCTTCTGCAATCAACAGGTGTGTGCTGAGAGAGGAGAAAAGCTCTCAAGCTACTCTTCTCAAAGTATGGTTTGCCTAACAAGCAGCACTGGGACAGCTGGGAGCTTGTTAGAAAGGCTTGACCACAGCTACTGCTTCAGAATCTACATTTTAACAAGCTATTTATAGATTTGCTTGATAGCCATTGTCCAGCTATGACTGCCTGAGGCTTATGAATGGTGCAGATACCTTCCTAAGAATCCTCTTTCTCTCAGGCCTGTAATTCCAGCACTCTAGGAGGCCAAGGCAGGCGGATCACCTGAGGTCGGGAGTCTGAGACCAGCCTGACTAACACGGAGAAACCCCATCTCTACTAATTGTCCCTGTTTGCAGATGACATGATTGTATATTTAGAAAATCCCATGGTCTCAGCCCAAAATCTCCTTAAGCTGATAAGCAACTTCAGCAAAGTCTCAGGATACAAAATCAATGTGCAAAAATCACAAGCATTCTTATACACCAGTAACAGACAAACAGAGACCAAATCATGAATGAACTCCCATTCACAATAGCTTCCAAGAGAATAAAATACCTAGGAATCCAACTTACAAGGGATGTAAAAGACCTCTTCAAGGAGAACTACAAACCACTGCTCAGTGAAATAAAAGAGGACACAAACAAATGGAAGAATATACTATGCTCATGGATAGGAAGAATCAATATCGTGAAAATGGCCATACTGCCCAAGGTAATTTATAGATTCAATGCCATCCCCCTTAAGCTACCAATGACTTTCTTCACAGAACTGGAAAAAACTGCTTTAAAGTTCATATGGAACCAAAAAAGAGCCCGCATTGCCAAGACAATCCTAAGCCAAAAGAACAAAGCTGGAGGCATCACGCTACCTGACTTCAAACTATACTACAAGGCTACAGTAACAAAAACAGCATAGTACTGGTACCAAAACAGAGATATAGACCAATGGAACAGAACAGAGCCCTCAAAAATAATACCACACATCTACAACCATCTGATCTTTGACAAACCTGACAAAAACAAGAAATGGGAAAAGGATTCCCTATTTAATAAATGGTGCTGGGAAAATTGACTAGCCATAAGTAGAAAGCTGAAACTGGATCCTTTCCTTACTCCTTATACGAAAATTAATTCAAGATGGATTAGAGACTTAAATGTTAGACCTAAAACCATAAAAACCCTAGAAGAAAACCTAGGTAATACCATTCAGGACATAGGCATGGGCAAGGACTTCATGTCTAAAACACCAAAAGCAATGGCAACAAAAGCCAAAATTGACAAATGGGATCTAATTAAACTAAAGAGTTTCTGCACAGCAAAAGAAACTACCATCAGAGTGAACAGGCAACCTACAGAATGGGAGAAAATTTTTGCAATCTACTTATCTGACAAAGAGCTAATATCCAGAACCTACAAAGAACTCAAATTTACAAGGAAAAAACAAACAACCCCATCAAAAAGTGGGCAAAGGATATGAACAGACACTTCTCAAAAGAAGACATTCATACAGCCAATAGACACATGAAAAAATGCTCATCACTGGCCATCAGAGAAATGCAAATCAAAACCACAATGAGATACCATCTCACACAAGTTAGAATGGCAATCATTAAAAAATCAGGAAACAACAGGTGCTGGAGAGGATGTGGAGAAATAGGAACACTTTTACACTGTTGGTGGGACTGTAAACTAGTTCAACCATTGTGGAAAACAGTGTGGCGATTCCTCAAAGATCTAGAACTAGAAATACCATTTGACCCAGCTATCCCATTACTGGGTATATACCCAAAGGATTATAAATCATGCTGCTATAAAGACACATGCACACGTATGTTTATTGCGGCACTATTCACAATAGCAAAGACTTGGAATCAACCCAAATGTCCATCAGTGACAGAGTGGATTAAGAAAATGTGGCACATATACACCTTGGAATACTATGCAGCCATAAAAAAGGATGAGTTCCTGTCCATTGTAGGGACATGGATGCAGCTGGAAACCATCATTCTCAGCAAACTATCACAAGAACAGAAAACCAAACACTACATGTTCTCACTCATAGGTGGGAATTGAACAATGAGATCACTTGGACACAGGTAGGGGGAACATCACACACCGGGGCCTATTGTGGGGAGGGGGGAGTGGGGAGGGATAGCATTAGGAGATATACCTAATGTAAATGACGAGTTAATGGGTGCATCACACCAACATGGCACATGTATACATATGTAACAAATCTGCACGTTGTGCACATGTACCCTAGAACTTAAAGTATAATAAAAAAAAATACAATAATTAGCTGGGCATGGTGGTGCATGCCTGTAATCCCAGCTACTGGGGAGGCTGAGGCAGGAGAATTGCTTGAGCCCAGCGGGGTGGATGTTGTGGTGAGCCGAGATCGTGCCATCGCACTCCAGCCTGGGCAACAAGAGTGAAACTCCATTTAAAATAATAATAATAATAATAATAATAATAATAATAATAATAATAATAATCCTCTTTCTGGCCTCCCAAAGTGCAGGTGGGAGGATTGCTTGAGCCCAGAAGTTCAAGACCAGCATGGGCAACATGGCAAGACCCTGTCTGTCCAAAAATCTAAAACATTAGCCAGGCGTAGTGGCAAATGCCTGTGGTCCCCACTACTTGAGGGGCTGAGGCAGGAGGATCTTTTGACCCCAGGAGGTTGAGGCTGCAGTAAGCCGTGATCACGTCACTGCACTCCAGCCTGAGGGACAGAATGAGATCCCATCTCAAAAAAAAAAAAAAACCCAACTCTCTTTCCTTCTCTTCCCAATCTAGATGGTACTTTCTTAGCTCTTTCTAGAACAACTTCATGATCTGCAAGACCTTATACCACATTCTTTTAGCAACCGAACCAGGACTTTCATCAGGCAGGATCTCACAGAATCAAGAGTGTACAAACGTAATAGTGCTGGTTTAAAGCAGTTGGACACCAGGAACAAGGTGATCATTACAAAAGTGACAACCTGTCCTCACCTGGCCTGGAATGTACAAGAATCTGAGAACGTATTTCTTGAGCTACGAAAGTTCTCTTTAGTTTAGCAAGAGGTTTCATTTTACCCACCCACAACATATTTAATACTTATAGAATTTTATGGCTTCCACATGCTGTTTTATTTTATCCACAATTGTCAGATCCACGCTGGACTGTGTTTGAGAAAGAAATTACAAAGATAAAGCACAAAGCTGCCCCTGCTTGGAGGAGCCACACTCGCCCTGCCCACCACACACAACCCTCCTCCTCCTTTGGCCAAGGCAGAGTTATTTGAAACCTCCTAGTTTTCTTTCTGGGCTGCCCCAAATGAGATGCATTGGGTTTAACAGCGGCGACGGCAGGAGAGAGACCCAAGAAACGGCTCAGTTTCTTACTTGGCATCCGTTGCTGCTCCATGTCTGGTTGTGGCTCTCCCAGTAATAACACTGAGTGACGGCTGTGATGACGGAGACCAAGCTGGGCGTCTGCTGAGCACCCTTCTGGCTCTCACTCAGCACAGCTCTTATACAGTAGGTGCCAATCCCGTGCTGTAGATGCTCAGGAGTCAGCACCCACGTGTACTCCTCATCTTAGAACAAAGAAGAGTGCTTACTTGTGTATCAAACAGAACAAAACCACCATTAGAACCTCTCTTCTAAAGCATCTATTAATATTTTGCAAATGAGACCATGATAAACCTAGAGTCACAAATGATTGGAAAGAAAATGACCAGTGATAAAATCCCGGGCTCTGGATTACTGCCGTTCCAGTAAAGAACTATATCCTTTTGGCTGGGTGTGGTGGCTCATGCCTATAATCTCAGCACTTTGGGAAGCCAAGGCAGGCAGATCACTTGAGGTCAGAAGTTCGAGACCAGCCTGGTGAACGTGGTGAAACCCCATCTCTACTAAAAATACAAAAATTAGTGGGGTGTGGTGATGTGAGCCTGTAATCCCAGCTATTCAGGAGGCTGAGGCAGGAAAATTGCTTGAACCTGGGAGGTGGGAGTTGCAGTGAGGTGGAATCACAGCACTATACTCTAGCCTGGGCAACAGAGTGAGACTTTGTCTCAAAAAAAAGAATTATATTATTTTGGCATATGAACATTTAGGCCTAATGACTTAGAATGCATTATGAGGTTTAGAAAAATGAAATGATCACACACCTAAGTTAGCAGAAGACTAAAGTAACGAATGAAACCCCAGGGTGAAGCCAAGATAGGAACAGGGTGGCTTCAGGAACAAAGCCCAGGACTGCACGCCAGGGACCTGAGGTCGGGCCTGCCTCTGTCACAAGCTGGCTGGTAGGGCTAAGGCGAGTCACCCAGTCTCTCTGGGCCTCAAGCTTTCTCATCTTTCAAACAGTCCTGTCTGTCAAACAAAGGCCCTCGAAGGTCCCTTCCAGCTCTCAATGACATCATTGCCAAGATCAGCAAGAGAAACTGAGTGCATGGCCAGGCACAGTGGCTCATGCCTATAATCCAAGCAGTTTGGGAGGTTAAGGCAGGAGGATTATTTGAGCCCAGGAGTTCGAGACCTAGCTTGACCAACAAGGCAAAACCCTGTCTCTACTAAAAATACAAAAATTAGCCAGGCATGGTGGTGCACGTGCCTGCAGTCCCAGCTGCTTGGGAGGCTGAGGGATGGGAATCGCTTGAACCCAGGAGGCGGAGGCTGCAGTGAGCCGGCAATGCGCCACTACATTCCAGCCCGGGCGACGGAGTGAGACTCCGTCTCAAAACAAACAAAAACAAAACTGAGTACCCCTCTGGAACTGGGAAAGGGCCCATTGGTAATTCACGCAGACTCTGTAGTGGGCAGCCCGGTAGTGAGCATGGCTGCCTCAGGGATTTGCCTAAAAGCAAGAACTTAAAAGTGATTGTTTCTGTGTGAGCAGGCCCCATGCGAGAGCCAGAGAAAGTTCTCTCAATATGGAAGGTGGTCAAAGGGGCGACTGTCGCATGCTTTCTCCATTCAGATTTTTCCCAACGTAAAAACAAATACAGAAGTGTAGCTCTTATTAAGACTTTTCAGTAAAACGTTTAAAGTCGATACCCACAGAGCATGTTTTTGATCCAGTGTATCTGGGCACTATTTCTATCTATCAGGAATTTTTAGTTTTTAGAGACAGTGCCTTGCTCTGTCACCCAGGCTGGAGTGCGGTCGTATCGTCAGAACTCACTGCAGGTTTGAATTCCTTGGCTCAAGCGATCCTCTTGCCTCAACCTCCCAAGTAGCTAGGACTACAGATGCACGCCACCATGCCCGGCTAAATTTGTTTTTTTTTTTTGATAGAGACAGAGTCTCGCTATGTTGCCCAGGCTAGTCTGAAACTCCTGGGCTTAAGAGATCCTCCTGCCACGGCCTCTCAAAGTGCTGGCATTACAGGGGTGAGCCACTACACCAGGCTAGACATTTTTAACTTCAATGTTATGTCTCAGAAATTCTTAACTTTTCTAAACTATAATACAGTCATTCTGGTCTTATACAAAGACTTATTGAGATATCATCAGGACCATCTTCCTCAAATCTTAGATTAGAAATAAAGTTGAAATACATACAACATATTTCATAGTCATCTGTAATGTATAAATGTGAAGTACACGTAACCCATGGTGCTGTGAATGCTACTTCTGCTGTGGGTCTCAACATTTTATTATGAAAATCTTCAACAATACAGACAGAATTTTACAGGGAATAACCATATAACCATTAACTAGATTCTACAATTAATATCTTACTAAATCTGCTTCCTCACGTACATACCCTTATCCATCCCATAATCAATCTTTTAAAAAAATGCATTTCATTGTCACATGTGTCTACACATGTGGCAAAACCACACAGAACTCAATACACACACATACAGAAATGTGCTTGTAAACCTGGTGAAATCGGAATAAAATCAGTGATTGTATTATGTTATTTCCTGGTTGTGATATACTATAGTTATGTAAGATGCTGCCATTCAGAGAAACTGGATGAGAGGTATACAACCTGTCTCTGTTCCCTTTTTTTTTTTTTTTTTTTTGAGGCAGAGTCTCTGTCACCCAGGCTGGAGTGCAGTGGCACAATCTCACCTCACTGCAACCTCTGCCTCCCGGGTTCAAGCGATTCTTGTGCCTCAGCCTCCTGAGTAGCTGGGATTACAGGTGCCCACCACCATGACCAGGTAATTTTTGTATTTTTAGTAGAGATGAGGTTTTACCATGTTGGTCAGCCTAGTCTCAAACTCCTGACCTCAGGTGATCCACCCACCTCAGCCTCCCAAAGTGCTAGGATTACAGTGTGATTACAGGCAGGAGCCACTGAGTGCCTAGGCTGTCTCTCTATTTTTTGGAGACCAAGTCTTGCTCTGCAGCCCAGGCGGGAGTGCAATGGTGTGATCTCTGCTCACTGCAACCTCCACCTCTCAGGTTTAAGCAACTCTGCGTCTGCCTCCCAAGTAGCTGGGATTAAAGGTGCCCGCGACCATGCCTACCCAGCTAATTTTTTGTATTTTTAGTAGAGACAGTTTCACCATGTTGGCCAGGATGGTCTCAAACTCCTGACCTCAGGTGATCCACTCGCCTTGGCCTCCCAAAGTGCTGGGATTACAGGTGTGAGCCACTGTGCTTGGCCTGTCTCTGTTATTTCTTATAACTGCATGCGAATCTACAATTATCTGAAAATAAAAATTTTTTTTAAAAAGAAAAAAATGTGGCCAGGTACAGTAGCTCATGCCTGTAATCCTAGCACTTTGGGAGGCTGAGACAAAGAATATTTGAGGCCAGGAGTTCAAGACCAGCCTGGGCAATATGGCAAGACCCTTTCTCTACATATATTATTTATTTTTTTTTTTTTGAGACAGAGTCTCGCTCTTTCACCCAGGCTGGAGCACAGTGACGCGATCTCAGCTTACTGCAAGCTACACCTCCCAGGTTCACGCCATTCTCCTGCCTCAGCCTCCCAAGTAGCTAGGACTACAGGCACCCGCTACCACGCCTGGCTAATTTTTTTTGCATTTTTAGTAGAGACGGGATTTCACCATGTTAGCCAGGATAGGAGGGTCTCAATCTCCTGACCTCGTGATCTACCCGCCTTAGCCTCCCAAAGTGCTGGGATTACAGGCGTGAGCCACCGTGCCCAGCCTACAAAATTAAAAGAAAAAAATTAGCCAGACGTGGTAGTGTACACTTGTAGTCCCAGCTACTCAAGAGGCTAAGGCAGGAGGATCCCTCGAGCTTGACATTTTGAGGCTGCAGTGAACAATGATGGTGCCACTGCACTCCATCCTAGGCAAAACAAAATCAAAGCAAGTTTCTGACAGCTGATTGGGTTTTACCTTTTTGCCACACCTTATCCTTCGGAAGGGTGATGTTCAGGTGGAAGTGAGTACAGTTAGGCTGATACTGGAACCCCAGGTAGAGTGTCATTAAAAGGGGACTGTCAGGATCTATGCTCACTATCAGGGATTTCTCCAAGGAGGTGATGTTCACTGTGATTGTAAGCTGATCTGTGCTCATATTGAAGCTGGTGGGATGAGTTTCCATGCTAACGTTTCTCCAGAGCATGATCTAGAATAAGAGACAGTTAATCATTATAATGGTCCATCCACTGATGCCTTTCAAAATCCTTTATATTGATAAGGTAAGGAAACTTCCTAGGTCTTCCTCCTTTTTTCTGAGATGGGGTCTTGCTATGTTGGCCAGGTTGGTCTTGAACTCCTGGTCTCAAGCAATCCTCCCGCTTCAGTCTCCCAAAATGCTAGGATTATAGGCATGAGCCACTGTGCCCAGCCAGGTCTTCTTCATTGGATGTTAGTAGCTAATACTGCTGGGGTTAAGGGTAAGTACATAGTCCAAGACCTAAAACACTTCTTATTCTTATTATTTTTGAGACTAAGTCTTACTCTGTCACCCAGGCTGGAGCGCAGTGGCACAATCTCAGCTCACTGCAAACTTCACCTCCCAGATTCAAGCTATTATGCCTCAGGCTTCAGAGTAGCTGGGATAACTGCCGCCCACCACCATACTGGGTTAATTTTTGTTTTTAGTAGAGACGGGGTTTCGTCATGTTGACCAGGCTGGTCTCGAACTCCTGACCTCAAGTGATCTGCCTGCCTCCCAAAGTGCTGGGATCACAGGCGTAAGTCAATGCACCCAGCCCTCTAAAACACTTTTTCTAAGGGTAAGGTGTTCCTCTTTGTAAAAGTTCCTAATATGTTAATAACAAAATGTAAAAGTTCCTAATATGTTAATAACAAAACAATGGCACAGTCATCGGTCTAACATGATTCCCTTTAAGTTGTTGCATCCTTCGATCCTGTTCCAGAATATCCCATTCTCTTCTATTTTATTCCCTAAGAATCAGTTCCTACCTCAATGTCCTCCACTAAATCATGGACTTGGAGCAATTTGCGATTAGCGCTTAGTAACACACTTCCAATGCTTCCAACAACGTTTCTGTGGTCCAAATCCTTGAAGGGATTGAAAGCTAGTCCTGTTACCTAGAGACAAGGAAAAGTCCAGTTTTATCCATTGCCGAAATATTTTTAAATGACTCCAATAGAAAGATATATCATATATATAATATGTATATACGTGTGTGTGCATACACACACACACACACACACATATATATATATATATATATATTTTTTTTTTAGAAACTCATGCTCTGTCAACCAGGTTGGAGTGCAGTGGCGTGACCTTGGCTCACTGTAACCTCCACCTCCCAGGTTCAAGCAATTCTCCTGCCTCAGCCTCCCAAGTAGCTGGGATTACAGGTGCATACCACCATGCCTGTCTAACTTTTGTATTTTTAGAAGAGACAGGGTTTTGCTATGTTGGCCAGGCTGGCCTCGAACTCCTAACCTCAGGTGATCCACCCGCGTTGGCCTCCCAAAGTGTTGAGATTACAGGCTTGAGCCACCATGCCCAGCTGGATATCATATATTAAAGTAAACATTGGGATGTGCACCCTACTAATACCACAAATGAAATAACATTCCCCATTATAGCCTCTATGAGAAATAGTAAATTAAAGATGAATTATACTTGGGACCCTCAGAATTATTTTTAATCTTTATATCTAGAGGATTCTACTTTACTAGGAAGTAACTATTCTGCTCTTCAGGATAAGGCAACAATGCTACTTTTATTTGTCAGGTAACTGCTGAAAGAAATACAATATACTGATATGACTGGGTTGGTATACTGAGTCAACAATTACTTTGATAGTCCCAGTTTTTTGTAAATAGTGCAGAGGCCGGGCATGGTGGCTCACACCTGTAATCCCAGCACTATGGGAGGCTTAGGCAGGAGAATCACCTGAGGTCCATAGTTCGAGATCAGTCTGGCCAACGTGGCGAAACCCCGTCTCTATACAAAAATTAGCCAGGCTTGGTGGCGGGCACCTGTAATCCCAGCTACTTGGGAGGCTGAGGGAGGGGAATTGCTTGAACCCAGGAGGTAGAGGTTACAGTGAGCTGAGATCACGCTACTGCACTCCAGCCTGGGTGAAGATTGAGACTCAATCTCGAAAACAACAACAACAACAACAACACAGCAACAACAACAAAAAAAAACAAACTGCAGAGTTGAGATCAATCCAAATCACGGAACAGAAATTTAGTTAAATCCAGAAATCTGCTTAATGCTCCCAACTTCTACAGTGGATCACTTTTAAGAGGCCTCTATCCCTGCCAGTGTAAAATAAAAACGAATGCCACATCAACTCTCTCATCTGATCTGGTCTGTTCAGCTTACATTTCATGGTACATTACTTTCACCCAAATGCCTCCATGGCCATCAGATCCCACTTTCATTCTGACCACGATCAATTTCACACTCACTTGGACATTAACTCCTGGGTGTTGATTCAAGAGCTCCTTCAAAGCCAAAGCCGACGGAAAGCCCAGTCTCACAGGTGCTGGGTGACCCAGAGTGTAAGAGCTCAGTGGTAAGGTGGATGTGTTTTGTCTAATGAGAAAAGTGAAAATGGAAGTCAATTTTTTTATGTCCTCTGAAAGTGAAAAACACCGTGAAACTCTCCCTGTTCCTTCCTTTCATTAACCTGCACAGCAGCAGAGTAGCAACGGAGGAGGTCAAAGTCACTGAAGACTCGGGGGACTGGTCCTGCTCTAGAAATGCTTCCCCGATATTCCCAAGCTCCGCCAAGGACATTTCCAGGATGTCTTCTACCTGCATGGAGAGGAAGACAGCGTGTGACCTGTAAAACCTCAGTGTCTTATGTTAGTAAACGGTTTCGGAGAAGACTGGAAAGGGAATTTTCACAGTGACGTAATGAAGGGTGGTATTCCTTAGAGAGGGCCTCGGACTCTCACAGAAAGTACTTGCAGCCTAGCTAACGACTTACCGTCCTTTGAACCAAACTAAGAGGGCCTGCCAAGGAAATATGCCTTTGCCCCATCATTTAATTGCCCCAGACCTGCTCATGCTCGAGTTTTTAAACGACAGCTTTATTGAGATAACTTTCACACATACACTTCATCCACTCAGAGTATATAATTTAATGTTTTTTAGTATATTCACAGGGTTGTGCAACCATCACCACAATCTAATTTTAGGATTCATCCTCCCTAAAACAAACACTCCTGACCTCAGGTGATCCACCTCCCTGGTGGCTGGGTGCAGTGGCTCACACCTGTAATCCCAGCACTTTGGGAGGCTAAGGCAGGTGGATCACTTGAGGTCAAAAGTTTGAGACCTATCTGGCCGACATTGTGAAACCTTGTCTCTACTAAAAGTACAAAAAATTAGACAGGCATGGTGGCGTGCGCCTGTAGTCTCAGCTACTCGGGAGGCTGAGGTGGGAGAATAGCTTGAACCTGGAAGGCAGAGGTTGCAGTGAGCCCAGATCATGCCACAGCACTCCAGCCTGGGCAACAGAGCGAGACTCTGTCTCAAAATAAAATAAACCTGGTATCCATTAGCAGTCACTCCCCATTTCCCCATCCCTAGTCCCTCTAGTTCTAGGCAACCACGAGTCTACTTTCTGTGTCTATAGATTTACCTCTTCAGGACATTTCATATAAATGAATCACAACATACAGTCTTTTGTGACAGCTTCTTTCACCTGGCATAATGTTTTCAAAGCTCATGTTGGAGCACGTACCAGGACTTCATCCCTTTATGTTGCTGAATAACATTCCATTGTATGAACAGACCAGATTCTACTTAGCCATCTGTCAGATCGTAGATGTGTGGGTTATCTCCACTTTTTGGCTATTTAGCTACTAAACCATGCTGCTACAAAGATGAGCGTACGAGTTTTTGTATGGACATATGTTTTCAACTCTCTTGGGTAGATGCTAGGAGTAGAATTGCTAGGTTACATGGTAATTCTATTTTTTACATTTTAATCAATTGCCAAATTGTTTTCCAAAGCGGCTGCATCATTTTACAATTGAACAATGGATAGGGTTGCAAGTTCTCTGCATCTTTGCCAATACTTGTTATTTTCTGTCTTTTTGGGTGTGAAGTGGCATCTCATTTTGGTTTTGACTTGCATTTCCCTAATGACCAATGAAGTTGAGCATCTTTTCAAGTGAATAGCAAACATAACCTATGAGTATTTGCCTTATGCCAACACTTTCCTAAATTCCTTTTTTTTTTTTTTGATGGAGTCTCACTCTGTTGCCCAGGCTGGAGTGTAGTGGCACGATCTCGGTTCACTGCAACCTCTGCCTCCTGGGTTCAAGTGATTCTCCTGCCTCAGCCTCCTGAATAGCTGGGATTACAGGCATGTGCCACCACGCCTGGCTAATTTTTGTATTTTTAGTAGAGATGCAGTTTCGCCATGTTGGCCAGGCTGGTCTCGAACTCCCGACCTTAGGTGATCTGCCTGCCTTGGCCTCCCCAAGTGTTGGGATTACAGGCATTAGCCACCGGGTCCAGCCCCTAAGTCCTTTTCACTTGATTACAGCACTAGGGAGTATTGGCTCACTGGTAGGTGGGGAGGGAGACCCCAGAGAAGGCTTGGCAGAGTGGTTTTTCTGCAGCACATACTTCAGCAAGATTCTCTTTAAAGGTCTGGGGAGAGGCTGTGATACCTGGACCTGTCAAGATTAAAATGCTTCTAAGCAGATATGGCCACCTGCAGATCTGGCACCTACCTGCTCAGTATCATGCTTGGATTCCAGCCAACTTCCTTCTCCAGCTTTGGTGACATCGTTGAAGGAATGAAAGGGGCAGACAGTCGCAGGAACTTTGAAGTCCAGACTGCTGCTGTTCAGAAATGGGATCCTGAGTAACTCCTCACTCAGGTAAATAAGGGAATTGATGAGATTAACCTGGGAGTATTAGAAAGCAAACATACATCCTTGTTTATGATTTTTTCTTTTTTCTTTTTATTTTTGAAGACAGAGTTTCACTCCTGTTGCCCAGGCTGGAATGCAATCGGCTCACTGCAACCTCCACCTCCCGGGTTCAAGCAATTCTTCTGCCTCAGCCTCCTGAGCAGCTGGGACTACAGGCATGAGCCACCATGCCTGGCTAATTTTGTATTTTTAGCAGAGACAGGGTTTCTCCATGTTGGTCAAGCTGGTCTGTCGAACTCCTGACCTCAGGTGATCTTCCCATCTTGGCCTCCCAAAGTGCTGGGATTACAGGTATGGGCCACCATGCTCAGTCTATGATTGCTTTTTAAAATTGTAAGAGATGCGGTCTTGCTCTGTTGCCTAGGCTGGAGTGCAGTGGTACAATCATGGCTCACTGCAGCCTTGAACTCCTGGGCTCAAGCAATCCTCCTTCCTCAGCCTCCCCAGTAGCTATGACAGAGGTGTGCACCACCATGCCTAATTTTTAAAATTTTTTTGTAGAGGAGGGGGCTCACTATGTTGCTCAGGCTGGTCTCAAACACCTGGCCCCAAGAGACCCTCCTGTCTTGGCCTCCCAACGTGTTTGGATTACATGCATGAGCCACACACCTAGCACATGATTGCTTAAAATTTGCATACTTATTAGCAGCTTAATATTCTTTATACATTTCAAATGCATTTTATTAAAAAAGTTACAATTTGACAGGGAAGGAGAATATATTATTTCATATAACCTATAAGGGAGGATTCATATTTCATGTTATTTTGACGAACTGATAATTCTTTTTGAGTGGTAAGTAGACCAAATATCCAATTAACACCACCAGACTAAAAAAAGGAATGAAGAAAAGACCAATGCTGAGTTTTTTGTCTTTTTAACTTGAGACAGAGTGTGGCTCTGTCACCCAGGCTGGAGTGCAGTGGTAGAGTCTTGGCTCACTGCAATCTCCACCTTCTGGGCTCAAACCATCCTCCCATCTCACCTCCCAAGTAGCTGCAACTACAGGCGCCCACCACCACACCCGGTTAAGTTTTGTATTTCTGGTAGAGACGGGGTTTCACCATGTTGCCCAGGCTGGTTTTGAACTCTTGGGCTCAAGCTATCCGCCTGCTTCAGCCTCCCAAGGTGCTGGGATTACAGGTAGGAGCCACCGTGTCCCACTGAATGCCCAGACTTCTAACAAATACATCAGCAAGGCAGTAAGCTGATTAATGAACAAACGAACATAAACACAGTATATCCAACAATGTCACTACTGATCAATTTAATTCATAACTTTCCAGATTTAAAGGTACAAATATGCTTGCTAAAATTTAAATATAGTCTTTATAATGCTAAGCTTGGCATAAGGCACAATCTCCAGATTCTCTTTTTCTTTTCTTTTTCTGGAGACACAGTCTCTCAGTCATCCAGGCTGGAGCGCAGTGGCGTGATCTTGGCTCACTGCCTCTGTCTCCTGGGTCCAAGCAATTATTGTGCCTCAGCCTCCCAAGTAGCTGAGATTACAGGCACCCACCAACAAGCCCAGCTAATTTTTGTTTTTTTCAGTAGAGACAGGTTTTGCCATGTTGCCCAGTCAGGTGTCGAACTCCTGGTCTCATGTGATCCGCCCGCCTCGACCTTCCACAGTGCTGGGATTACAGGCGTGAGCCACCGCACCCAGCCTCAGATTCTTTTTCTGTTTTCCATGTTTCCCTCTCTCCTATCTTCTTCCCTCCCAGTCACCCTCCGCTTACCTGAGCTGGCTTAAAAAATCTTGGGGTTAAGGCTGTTAGTTTCTGGAGGAACTCACAAGCTTCCTGTAGTTTGTTATGAGCTTGCAAACCATGAACTGCTCTGCTGAAGTTTCCTGCTATCTCATCTATGACCTACCGGGAACAAAGAAGTTGTCAAAATTACTTCTACAAGATTACTGTACTGTAGTAGTCGGGGAGATTGTTTTAATCAAAGTTGACCTTGGATAACATTATAAACTCTATGAATCCCAGCTCTCTGAAACAGTGATTACTTTCAGAAGCTTTTCTGTGAGTGGACAGAATTTATTTCTACTTCCATACGATCGAGAAAATGAATAACGAGTTTAGACAATGATTGCTCCAAGGGCAAATGAGTCTGGAAATAAGATTTATAGCAGTAACTTTAAGTCTTAAGGCCATGAGCAAAGATGAGGGAAACTTGGAAATCAAAAAGCCAAAACCAAACTTTTCTATTCAGAAGTATGTTTTCCTCTCAGGTTTCCCCTCTGTGCGTGTTTCCCTCCATTCAAGTGTTCATATTTAAGGCCGGGCGCGGTGGCTCACGCCTGTAATCCCTGCACTTTGGGAGGCCAAGGCAGGCAGATCACTTGAGGTCAGGAGTTCAAGAGCAGCCCGGCCTACATATCAAAACCCTGTCTCTACTAAAAATACAAAAATTAACCAGGCGTGGTGATAGATACCTGTAGTCCCAGCTACTCGGGAGGCAGAGGCAGGAGAATCTCTTGAACCCAGGAGGCGGAGGTTGCAGTGAGCCGAGATTGCGCCACTGCACTCCAGTCTGGGTGACAGAGCGAGAATCTGTCTCAAAAAACAAACAAGAATTCATATTCAAGAGATAATGACTTAAAATGACTCATAACAGGAGGTGGGAAGCAGAAAACCTCCCTCTCCCAAGAAACAAACTGAGCAAGCGGCCACTGCACTTGTCCTTGAAGTCCAACCCTCAGGCGATCACCGTTAATGCCAACCCCGTGGTCCATTTCTGGAGAGCAGCTCACTCACAGCCTAACTCAATCACACATTCAAGAAATCTCGATTAAATGCTGAACATTGCTAAATTCTCTTAATATTTCTAATAATTTATTATAGATTCTTTTGGATATTCTATACTTCAGGATTTCTATTTAAGAAAAGAAAAACAAAAAAACAACTCTTTGCTTAAACTCCTGTAGGTCAGTTTCTCCCCCAAGTAGTTAACACCGAATTTCCATTACCATTGCAGGCAGATCCAGAGTGAACAGGATTATGTTTCAGCAGGGAAATGTTCAACTGCATATAAACAGGGCTCGCTTGAATTTAGGGGAAAAAAAAGTGTGGGGGAAGCAGGATTATTTTCTTCAGTCAATACTGTCAAAGGGGCTTTGCCTTTTTTTGGGTGACTTTTGCTTTGTTGCTCAGCCTACAGTACAGTGGCACAATCACGGTTCACGGCAGTCTGGACGTCCCAGGCTCAAGCGACCCTCCCACCTCAGCCGGAGTAGCTGGGACTACAGGTACACACCACCACACCTGGCTAATTTTTTTGAATTTTAATAGAGACAAGGTCTCATAACGCTGCCTAAGCTAGTCTCAAACCCCTGGGCTTATGTGATCCTCCACTTCGGCCTCCCAAAGTGCTGGGATTACAGGCGTGAGTCACTGTGCCCAGCTAATTTTTTTGAACTTTAGTAGAGACAAGGTCTCTCACTATGTTACCCAGGCTGGTCTCAAACTCCCGGGCTCAAGTGATCCTCTCCCCTTGGCCTCCCAAACCCTGGGATTACAGGCGCGACTCACTGAGTCTGGCTGCATTGTTGTCTATGTTTTTGGGAGGAAGGAAACAAGGCAAAAAGAGAGGACAGTGAGTAGGAGGAATTGTCTAGAAGTTTGCTGCTGCTGGAAAAGCAGGGTAGGTGAACAAAACCTCTTCCCCATCTGAAGCATTAACTATAAGAGCATTAAATAGTATCATTAGGGAAACGCTGGGCTGTGTATGTGCCGTCAAATTGGCCGTTTCCACGGACTTGTTTAGTTTTTCTTTGGATTGGCATATATGCTGATCTGTCAGACATTCTTAGGTGCAGTTCTGCAGGGAGGCAAATGGTAAACCAAGTACTTTTTTGGGGTCACAAAGCTACCTAGTTGTGACATGAATTTCCCACGTTTACCTGACCAGATGCATTCTGCAATGACACTTGTAGATGAGAGGTGACAGTATTCACATGAGCTGCTTCCTTTGGGCTTGAAGTTGTTTCTGCCAGAGATTGCCCAGCACGTGTGACAGACACAGGCGTGGTGAGCTGTGTTATCACAGGGAGAGGCTGGCTGCTGGCTTCAGATGTGGCTGTTACCTGTGATGTGATATTTTGTAGTACTGAAGGAAACGGGCTGATGGGATGACACAGGGTCTTGGACTAAAAGATAAAAATAAGTAAAGGAAAAGGCTGAATCTGATTTTACCATTTAATAATTAAGGCAGCATTTCCCCAAATGCTCTGAAACTCTGTCCTATGAGATACTAATAAGCATTTCTGTTCAAAAATTCTGGCCGGGCGTGGTGGCTCACGCCTGTAATCCCAGCACTTTGGGAGGCCGAGACGGGCGGATCACGAGGTCAGGAGATCAAGACCATCCTGGCTAACCCGATGAAACCCCGTCTCTACTAAAAAATACAAAAAACTAGCCGGGCGAGATGGCGGGCACCTGTAGTCCCAGCTACTCGGGAGACTGAGGCAGGAGAATGGCGTAAACCCGGGAGGCGGAGCTTGCAGTGAGCTGAGATCCCACCACTGCACTCTAGCGTGGGCAACAGTGCGCGACTCTGTCTCAAAAAAAAAAAAAAAAAAAAAAAAAAAAATTCTGTGCTCAGAATTTTGAAATTTTGAATTTTGAAATTTTGAGAAAGCTGTATATTAAGATTCATGATTTATGTTAGAGTATTTATTGTCAATCATTCAACAAATTGTTACATATCTACAAGCCGCTGAGGATGTTCTGGAGAACTGAATATGGCAATGAGCAAAAGGAAACAAGTTCCTGCCCTTGTTGAGCCTGTGTTAGCAGTGGAGGCAGGAAGATATATTATGTCATGTATTAAATAAGTGCTATGAAGAAGAAATAAGGCTAAGCAGAGAGAAAGTGGGTATCATGGAGGGTGTTCAGTGGTAAGGAGAGGATTTCTTGAGACTGGGTGTCACTCTGTTTTCTGGGCTGGAGTGCACTGGCACAATCATGGCTCCCTGCAGCCTTGACTTCCTGGATTCAAGTGATCCTCCTGCCTCAGCCTCCCAAGTAGCTGGGACTACAGGCACACACCACCATGCCTGGCTACCTTTTTGTGAGATGGAGTCTCACTCTGTTACCCAGGCTGGAGTGCAGTGGCGCCATCTCGGCTCACTGCAGCCTCCTCCCCGCTGGTTCAAGCAATTCTCCTGGCTCAGCCTCCTGACTGGGACTACAGGAATACACCACCACACCTGGATAATTTTTGTATTTTTAGTAGAGACAGGGTTTCACCACGTTGCCCAGGCTGGTCTCAAACTCCTAACCTTTAAAGATCTGCTGCCTCAGCCTCCCAAAGTGCTGGGATTACAGGCATGAGCCACTGCGCCCAGTCTTTTTTCACTTTTTTACAGACAGGATTTCACTATGTTGCCCAGGCTGGTCTCGAACTCCTAGCTTAAATGATTCACCTGCCTTGGCCTCCCAAAGTGCTGGGATTACAGGCATGAGCCACTGCGCCCAGCCTTTTTTCACTTTTTTACAGACAAGATTTCACTATGTTGCCCAGGCTGGTCTCGAACTCCTAGCTTAAATGATTCACCTGCCTTGGCCTCCCAAAGTGCTGGGATTACAGGCATGAGCCACCGTGCCTGGTGCAGATGTTACTTTTAATGAGGCAGGAAGACAAAGGGCTTTGCAGAACAGTGGCATGATTTCACTTGTTTTAACGGATCCTTCTGTGTTTTAAATGATCATCCATTCTGTTGAGAAGGGTCAGAAAAAGGGGCAAGAGTAGAAGCCGATCAGTAGGAGGCAAAATGTAAACGTTCATTTTTTCTTTATTTTTTTTTTTTTGAGATGGTGTCTTCTTCTGTCACCCAGGCTGGAGTTCAGTGGTGTGATCTTGGCTCACCGCAACCTCTACCTCCCAGGTTCAAGCAATTCTTCTGCCTCGGCCTCCCGAGTAACTGAGATTATGGGCGCCCGCTATCACACCCTGCTAATTTTCATATTTTTAGTAGAGACGGGGTTTCACCCTGTTGGCCTGGCTGGCCTTGAAATCCTGGCCTCAAGTGGTCTACCCACCTTGGCCTCTCAAAGTGCGAGGACTACAGGCATAAGCCACTGCACCCAGCCGGCAAATGTGAAAGTTCAGATGGGAGATGGTGACTTGGACCGTGTGGTGATCGTGGTGACAACAGTGAGAAGGGGTTAGATTTGGGACCTGTGAAAGACTGTAAAGTCCTATAGTCAAAAGCCTTTGTTTTCTTCTCTTCTGGTAACATATTATAGGGGTGGAAAACTCCACCTCCATTCTCTTAGGGCTCCAGCTGGGCCTGAGATTTAAACTGACATAAGTTAAATAGGAGAAAAGCACACACATTCATTGAGTCCAAGTTTTACGTGGCACAGGAGTCCTCATAAGAAAATGAAGACCTGAAGTAGAAGTTAGAGTCCGTCTCTCCTGTGCTGATTTGGACAAAGAGCAGTTAGTTGTGAAGAAGCAAAATTATGTGGGGAGGCGTAAAAGATAATGTTATCTTAACAAGGTCTGTGCAGATTTCTCCGGGTCTTGACTTCTGCTCCTGGAGGATAAGAGTGTTGCATATTCTACACAGGAATTTTATCTCCTGTTTTTAAGAAACAGTACCAAGGTCAGAGTGCTGTTTTTGCACCTGCTGTTTTTCAAATGCCTTTAACTGAAATCATCAATATACCAGAGTGGCATATTTTTAACCCTTTCAATTTCAAGGGCTAGTGGTTGTTGCTCTGCAGAACACAGCTTGGGGAATACTGATGTAAGGGATTTTTTTACTTCATCCCGATTTTTTTTTTTTTTTGAGACAGAGTCTCACTCTGTCACCCAACCTGGAGTACAATGGCACAATCTTGGCCCACTGCAAACTCCACCTCCCGGGTTCAAGCGATTCTCCTGCCTCGGCCTCCTGAGTAGCTGGGATAACAGGCATGCACCACCACGCCTGGCTAATTTTTGTATTTTTAGTAGAGATGAGATTTCACCATGTTGGCCAGGCTGGTCTCGAACTCTGGACCTCAGGTGATCTGCCTGCGTCGGCCTTCCAAAGTGCTGGGATTATGGGCGTGAGCCACCATGCCTGGCCGCTGTTCTTTTATACCATTAGAAACACTTATTTTTGCAGTAAGCATTGAGTCAAACAACTGCGTATCAGTGTTTAGGCATCAACTGAAGGGTTTCTACATAGGACACAAGGGCAAGAATGCTGAGAGATTTCTTGAAGGTGAAACTTTATAGATTGTGTAGACAGTTTCTACCTTTATTTTCCTTTCCCTTTCTGTTTGATGTTTACATTTTATTGCATTGTATTTTTGTAAGATGCCACAAGTCCTTTTTGGAACAAAGCAGGGAATAAACACCCAACCAACAAATACATGATAATTACATTAGCATGAAAGCCAGAAAGATAGGCTTTAGAAATTCCTATAACAAGTTTGGAGATGGTGGCTCGCACCTGTAATCCCAGGACTTTGGGAGGCTGAGGCAGGTGGATTGCTTGAGGTCAGGATTTTGAGACCAGCCTGGCCAACATAGCAAAACCCCGTCTCTACTAAAAATGCAAAAATTAGCCGGGTGTGGTGGCACAGGCCTGTAATCCCAACTACTTGGGAGGCTGAGGCAGGAAAATTACTTGAACCCAGGAGGTAGAGGTTGCAGTGAGCCAAGATCACACCACTGCACTCCAGCCTGGGTGACAGAGTGAGACCCTGTCTCAAAAAAAATTAAAAAAAAAATAAAAATAAATCCTTGAAGCACCTATTAAACCCAATTTTTTTCCTGCACGTAAGTACTTTATTTTCCTTATTAGAAAATTATATTCAGAACACTGTAGAAGATAGAGCTCTGACCAGATCTACCAGGTATGACAAAGAGATCAACATTTCACAATGTATGTTGTCAGGGGAAGTACTTACGAGATGAGCAGGAAGAGGATGGTGACATGTGGCTGAAAGAGCACCAGGTCCTATAGAAAAAAGAAAGCAGACTAAGTTCAAGTAAAAGCCTAAGACAGAAATATTTGTTTTACTTGAGGACTTCTTATTCATGGCTAAAAAATAATGCAAACTGTTTTACATAGAAAACCAAGGCCGGGCATGGTGACTCATGTCTGTAATCCCAGCACTTGCGGAGGATGGGGCAGGCAGATCACTTGAGGTCAGGAGTTTGAGACCAGTCTGGCCAATGTGGTAAAATCCTGTCTGTACTAAAAACATAATAATTAGCTGGCGTGGTGGCAGGTGCATATAATCCCAGCTACTTGGGAGGCTGAGGCAGGAGAATTGTTTGAACCTGGGAGGCAGAGGTTGCAGTGAGCCGAGATCGTGCCACCGCACTCTAGCCTGGGTGACAGAGCTAGATTCCACACCGTCCCCGCCCCCCCCCAAAAAAAAAATAAAGATAAGGAAGGAAAGACAAAAGGGAACCTATGATGATGACTCAAGAACCTGGGAATGGAATCCAGAGGACTCCAAGAAAAGCACAGCACTGAAAATTATCAACAGCAAAATCCAGAAAAAAAGTTCAGAAAGCTGTAAATACATCCTTAATAGGAATGAAAAAGGTTATTTCCCCAAATAAAAGGTCTCACATATTTATTACTGCATCAGCTTACGAGTGAAGAGCATAGAAACAAAGAGAAAAACCATTTTCCCAATAAAATGGTTTTTGAAATGGTGAGGTGACAGTGATTGATACAGAGATGACCTTGAGACAGCATAAATACATGTGCCACCTTAACGTGCAATTCCTTACAGACCCAGCATGCCTCTTTCTCCAGTGTCTCCTCCTGGAGTTGTACCTGATCACATCAGTTGTATGTGATTTTATCATCCACTGGGGAATCAGATGATTTTGCTTTTATTTCTTGGCCAGGAATCACTTGATTCTGAAAGTCTTGTGAGAAGACATGGCAAGAAACCGAGTCAACCACAGCCACCGTGATGATGGAGAAAGGTAGAGGGAACCAAACAAAATCGTAAGGATAAACCATTTGAAGCTAACATGCGCCAGAATGAGGTACATTAAAAGAAAAATAACCGTATCAAAGGATTTCAAGATGACCAAAAAAATACTGCAGAAAAATTAAAATCCACCTGGGAGGGAATACTGAGCAGATGTGGAAAAATTAGTCCCTGATATGGAAGATAAATGTAAGGTGCCCTCCTCTAACAACAGAAAGGGCGATCAACATGAAACCATTCTTTTCATTTAAACAGAGTGCAGGAAAGATACACAGGAGAGGAAGTAGCAATACGGCACATAGATACCTGGTATTTCTTAAGGACAGAATCAGAACAAATGAAAAAGAAGTGATACATATGTAGGATATTCTTGATTCAAGAAAGATGTGTATATGTAGCATCATGTTCTAGGCACAATGAGTGAAAAGTAACCTAGATACACACTAAGAAAATTTTTGAATTACAAAAAACTTTTACAAACAATCTGATAGAGACTTAAAAAGGCTGCCTGGAGTGCGGTGACTTGATTATGGCTCTAACAGCCTCTAACTCTGGGTTTAAACTATCCTCCTGCCTCAGCCTCCTAAGTAGCTGAGACTACAGGCATCCACCGGCAAACCTGCCTAATTTTTTTTAATTTTTATTTTTAAAAGTTTTTGTAGAGACAGAGACCCAGTATGTTGCCCAAGTTGGACTCGAACTCCTGGCCTCAAGCAGTCCTTCCAACTCAGCCTCCCAAAGTGCTGGGATTACAGGTGTGAGCCAACATCTGCTGAGGGGAGATCCAGCCCACAAACTTTATAAAAGACTCTATGTACATAAATATTAGGCATATTGCTTGTTAGGTAAATTGCCCCACAATAAGGCAGTCTGCATTTTTCCCAATGAGGAGATTTTAAAAAGCATTTCTGGGGCAAGCTTGACAATATAAACTTAAAGGATGTAGGTGAAATAGTCAAATGTCTATTTAATTCAGTAATTTAGTTTTACTACGACATTTAAGCCGCATGTTATATAAAGTAATATTGGAAGCATTGCTCTCACGAAACTCACATTTCATGACACAGCTTAAACATTTCAAATGCATCTTTAACATCATTGCATTAATTATCATCAGAACAACTTTTGGATTTAACAGTTTTCCAAAATATGTCATCTTTACTTCCACCTAATGCTATCACTAAACATTTTCCTACACCTCACAAGTCCCCTTTTACAAAGGATTGAGCAAAGTTGGATTTTACATTTATTCTTCAAATATATATTCATGTCTCTAAATAAAACTTTCTAAATTGCTAAGTGATATTTAAAGGGTTTGTTGACCAGGACGTCTAACACTTGCACTGTGAGGTCATACCCCGAGGAATGATCACGAGATCCACTTTAAATTGATCTGTTTTACTTCTTTCTTTCCATTGACCTCTATAACCAGCCATCCACTGATATTGATTGCTATCATTTCAGGCTAATGTATCCTTCCCAAATAGTACTTGGTTTTCAAAATTAAATAAACAAGTGTTAACACCATGATTTGAAAGACTTTGCAAGAACTTTAAGACGACTTTCTCTTTGTTGATGAAAATTTTTTTGGGAATAAAACCTTGTCTTTTATTTGGGAATATATGAAAAGAAGATGGCCAAGGGCGTATCAAGAAAACACATATATAAAATGAAGGCAAAGATTGCCATATTAAGATCAGACAGAATAGAATGCAACGAATATTGGGCACGTGCTGTAATACATTTCAGCATTAATTCAGTCTCGTGCATTCCTTTAGCAGAAACTGATTCCATGGATTTTTAAGGTTACTAGAGGAGGAATGCATTACCTGGGGGCATTTTGTCTCTTGCTATTGCAACTCCTCTTTTTGTCTTCTCGGGTCTCTCGTACAAATGAGAATCATTTCCATTTCTTTCATAATGGGCATCTCTGTCCAAAACGCCATCTATTTGGAAGCCAATACACAATTTATAGGTGATAGTTATGGCTACAAGTCTATAAAACCATCATTACACGCACTTATGTGATAATTAGGAAAACACAAATTAAAAATTCCTATCCAGTTTTTTAAGGACACTAAGAATTCTGCAGTAGCCCTTTTGCTGTGGAGGCTGCTCACAACACATTATGGTGTCCCACATTTCAAATTAAGTCCACTAGTTGGGTCAACACTGAGAAGTTCATTAACCCATTTATGCCTAGTGTTCCATTGTTGGAACACTAAGCTTGTGGAGCTATTTACATCTACTGCTTAAGGTCATCGCCAGGGTCTGATTTTTCACCAAAAAAGTTTGCAACCTCCAGCATAAATGGAAAATTCCGTACTAAGCGTAATATTCTTTGTGTTAACTCTCATTGGCAGAGATAAAAGAGTTCAGAAGGTGGGTGATAACATTCTTTTTTTGAGATGGAGTTTTTGCTCTGTTGCCCAGGCTGGAGTGCAATGGCGCGATCTTGGCTCACTGCAATCTCCACCTCCCGGGTTCAAGTGATTCTCCTGCCTCAGTCTCCCAAGTAGCTGGGATTACAAGCACATGCCACCACGTCTAGCTAATTTTTGTATTTTTAGTAGAAACGAGGTTTCACCATGTTGGCCAGGCTGGTCTTGAACTCCTGACCTCAGGTAATCTGCCCACCTTGACCTCCCAAAGTGCTGGGATTACAGGCGTAAGCCACCACGTCCGGCTGGCAATAACATTCTTGAACATGCCTTCTTGCATACATGAGCGAGCAAGAGTTTCTCACACACGCTGTTGGACATGGCTAGAGAAAAATCATAACCACGATGACTATGGCTCTGCTTAAATTCACGATCATGAAGCTTGGGTGGCCTGCCTTCACACTGCCTGGCAATCATACTGTTTCCACTCTCCCAGGTGACTCCCAGTTCCCTCTCTCTACTCAACCTCCAACACCTGGGAGCCTCCCTCAGTCGCATTCTCAGGTCAGGTGATAACCTTGCTTTCTAACTCAAGGAGAATATCAGAACAATTTAGAGTCCTTCCACGACTCTGACCATCAAATCTAGCTCCTACCAGCACCTGTACCTGTAGAGCGCCAATGCCTTCTCTCATGCTGCTACAAATCTTCCTACTCCTACCCAAAGTGAATCCCTCTAGTTGTTTGGTAGCTCATATTAAGTACATCATTCCTGCATGCTATTTTTTCTGTCTTAAAAAAAAAACCCAACAACTTATATTGGCCTCATTAACTATTGCCCCAGCTGTTTCCTGCTCTTGAGCAAAATTACCTTAAAAACTGTCCAAACTTGTTAGCTCCAATTCTTCTCCTCTCCTCTCTTTCCCTACTTTTAGGGATTGCTTTTTAACATGTTGACAGGCCAGGCGCGGTGGCTCACGCCTGTAATCCCAGCACTTTGGGAGGCCTAGGAGAGTGTATCACCTGAGGTCAGGAGTTCTAGACCAGCCTGGCCAGGATGGTGAAACCGCCCCCGTCTCTACTAAAGATACAAAAATTAGCCGGGTGCCTGTAACCCCAGCTACTTGGGAGGCTGAGGCAGGAGAATCACTTGACCCCCGGAGGTGGAGGTCGCAGTGAGCCAAGATTGTGCCATTGTACTCCAGCCTGGGCAACAAGAGCGAAACTCCATCTCAAAAAAAAAAAAAAAAGTTGACGTAAATTGTTTTATAATTGCTTTAGTCTGTTTTGTGCTGCTATAATAGAATATCACAAACGGTAATTTAACAAGAACAGAAATCTAATTCTCACAGTTCTGCATGCTGGACGTCCAAGATGAAGGCACAGGCACTCGGAGTTGCATGAGGGCCGCATCCTCATAAGGTGGGAGGGCAAGAGAAGCCCTCCTTCTGCCAGCTCCTTTTATAAGGACACCTAATCTCATTCACGAGGGAGGAACCCTGTAGGCCAACCCACCTCTTAAAGCCCCACCTCTTAATGCAATCACATTGGCAACACCTGTTTTGGAAGGGGCACATTCAAACCATAGCAATAATTATGGAAAACACTGAAAGAGTTCCAATGCCGAACTATAAAACCAGGTACATTTCGAAAGGTCTCATTTCCATCTTCATCCTTTCTGCCCTGTTTTCTCTCTCTCTCTCCCATAGGTAACCATTTCCATTAGTTTTTGTTTCTCCTTCTGTTATATTTATATGTACGTGTATGTATATAGGCAAATATATATGTTCTGCACCTTTATTTTCCACTAAAAAAAATCCATCGTAGAGATAACCCCACTGCAATATATGGAGATCGTTGTTATTTGCTTTTTACAACCAGTTCCTTCTTAATGGGCATGTGGATTATTCCTACTTTTCTGCTATCACAGAGAGCTACAATGAATAGCCTTATGCGTGCATCTTTTTGTACTTTTGCTGGTTTGCCTTTGGGATAGTTTCCTAGCAGTGGACACTGGTTCAAGGGTAGATGTATATGTAATTTTGCTAGATATTGCTGAATTCTCCTTTATTTATAAACTCATAGAGCTATCTTACTGCATTCTCACTAGCAGTTTATGAGAGTACCTATTTTCCTAAGGTCTTGCCAGCAGAAGATGTTGTTAAGTTTGTGGATTTATGCCAATCTGATGGATGGGAAAGGGTATCTCAGTTTGTTTTTAATTTGCATTACTCTATTTTTTTTTTGGCAAGAATACTGTGTAAGTGATATGTATACTTACATCAGGGCATTTTTCTTTTTTTAAAAAAATGTAACATTATTTTGAGATAATTGTATATTCACATGCAGATGTAAGAGAAAATGCAGAGAGATGCCTGTATCCAGTTTCCAAGGGAAACATCTTGCAAGGGTAACAACAGGATATGGACACGGATACAGTCATGTCAAAATTTTTTTTTAGTTGCTATAAGAATCCCTCACATTGACCCCCCCTTTTTTTTTTTTTTTTTTTTTTAGATAGAGTCTCACTCTGTCACCAGGCTGGAGTGCAGTGCAGTGGTGCAATCTTGGCTCAGTGCAACCTCTGACTCCCGGGTTCAAGCCATTCTCCTGCCTCAGCCTCCTGAGTACCTAGGACTACAGGTGCGCACCACCATGCCTGGCTAATTTTTGTATTTTTAGTAGAGACTGGGGTTTCACTATGGTGGCCAGTATGGTCTCGATTTCTTGACCTCGTGATCCACCCACCTTGGCCTCCCAAAGTGCTGGGATTACAGGCGTGAGTCACTGTGCCTGGCCCACATTGCCCTTTTATAGCCATCCCTACTTCCTTCCTGCCCCCATGCCCTTCTTAGACCCTGACAACCACTAATCTGTTCTCCATTTCTATCATGTTATCATTTCAAGAATGCTCAATAAATGGCACCATAGAGTACATAACATTTTGAGATTGGCTTTGTTCACTTGGCATAATTCTCTGAAGATTGCTATGTGTATCAATAGTTTGTTTCTTTTTATTACTGAATTGGACTCCATGGAATCCAATTCAACAATCAGAGGGATTCACTTTGGGTAGGAGTACGAAGGTTTGTAGCAGCATGAAAGAAGGCATTATCGCGCTACAGGAACAGGTGCTGGTAGGTGGCTAGATTTGGCAGTCCGAGCCTTGGACGGACTCCAAATTGCTTTGATTTTTTTTTTTTTTTTTTTCTCCTTGAGTTAGAAAGCAAGGTTATCACCTGACCTGAGAATGAGACTGAGGGAGGCTCCCAGGTGTTGGAGGCTGAGTAGAGAGAGGGAAGTGGGACAGAGTCACCAGGGAGAGTGGAAACAGTGTGACTGCCATGGCTGGACCATTCACCTGTTGACAGACATCTGAATTGTTTCCAGTTTTGCTCTATTATGAGTAAAGCTGCTATAAGCATCTATATACATATTTTTATGTGAGCACAGGTTTTCTCTTTCTGCGATAAATGCCCAGCAACTGCTCAGTTGTATGGTAGTTTTTTTTTTTTTTTTTTTTTTTAAGAAATCACCAAGGCCGGGCACAGTGGCTTATTCCTGTAATCCTAGCACTTTGAGAGGCCGAGGTGGGAGGATTGCTTGAGTCCAGGAGTTCGAGACAAGCCTGGGCAACATAACAAGACCCCATCTCCATATAAAAAAATAAATAAATAGGCTGGGCTCAGTGGCTCACACCTGTAATCCCAGCACTTTGGGAGGCTGAGGCAGGTGAATCACCTGAGGTTGGGAGTTCGAGACCAGTCTGACCAACATGGAGAAACCCCCATCTCTACTAAAAATACAAAATCAACCAGGCATGATGGCACATGCCTGTAATCCCAGCTACTCGGGAGGCTGAGGCAGGAGAATCGCTTGAACCCGGGAGGCGGAGGTTTCGGTGAGCCAAGATTACGCCATTGCACTCCAGCCTGGGCGACAAGAGCAAAACTCCATCTTAGAAAAAATAAATAAATACAACAACTACACACACAAAAATGCATACATACACACATAGCTTAATCCTGATCTACTTCTGCAGAAGCGAACCTCAGGTAACAGTCCTGTCACCCTTCGCCTTCTCATCTTCCTCTGCCATATTCTTTTCTCCTCCTTCTCTTTCCCATCCTTCCCTCGGAAGCCCAAATGCTGACTGAATTATGAGTGTGCATGTGGAAAATGGTGTCACCAATACAATTTCTTCCACACTCTGCCCAAGTCAAAACACGAGGAGAACATCAAGGCGCAACCCTTTCAACTCCCGTCGGGATGGATAAGGGAGTCACTCCAGATGAGTTTCTCATGCTAATCAGTATCATGAAAATCAATAGCTCTGTATCATCCCATGGTCTACCACTCACAGATTATTTAACCAATACTCTCACATGCACTCCTTATTTAGAATCAGTTTTTAAAATGTGGGTCTTTGGCAGCATGTAACTTTATCACTTACCAGTCTGGCAAATGAAATAGTGTCTCAGGAAGCACTTGTCCTCTTTGGATAAGATCCGATTGAGGTTTCTGGACAGATAGGTGCAGCTGGGGGGCTTTGGGGCCCCGTGGGCTGCAACATCTGCTGAGGGGAGATCAGACCCAGGTGAGCCTCATACTCAAAAGTCAGGCATTTAGATTTATTTTTTATTATTGTTTTCAACACAGAGTCTCACTTTGTCGCCCAGGCTGGAGTGCAGTGGTGCCATCTCCGCTCACTGCAACCTCCGCCTCCCAGGTTCCAGTAATTCTCCTGCCTCAGCCTCCCAAGTAGCTGGGATTACAGGCATCCGCTACCACACCTGGCTAATTTTTGTATTTTTAGTAGAGAGGGGGTTTCACCGTGTTGGCCAGGCTGGTCTCGAACTCTTGACCTCAGGTGATCCATCCACCTCCGCCTTCCAAAGTGCTCAGATTACAGGCGTGAGCCACTGCACCTGCCCCGCCAGGCATTTTTAAAAAGTAAATATGAAAGCCAAATTTGGCTGGCTTCCAACAGATAAAAATGTAGAATTTCCTCCCATACATTATAGTTTATTTTTTTGTATGTGTTCCTTACCACAAGGCTTAGTATTACTTTACCTACACATTAATGAGGATGATGAGAATGATATAATAATGGCTTGGATTTGTCTCTAAAACTTCAAGATTATGGTGCATAGCTTTGAAAACACTGTAAGAAAGACAATAGGTAGATAATCTTCCTCTTAGTTTTGTGTTAGAAAACTTAGAGATCAGAACAATGAAGAGATGTTTATTAGGAAAAAAATGACCACCAAAGGTTTCTGTCTTTCGAACCTAGCACAATTTTTTTTTTTTTTTTTTGAGACGGAGTTTTTTTTTTTTTTTTTTTTTTTTGAGACAGAATCTTGCTCTGTCGCCCAGGCTGGAGCGCAGTGGCGCGATCTCGGCTCACTGCAAGCTCCGCCTCCCGGGTTCCCGCCATTCTCCTGCCTCAGCCTCCTGAGTAGCTGGGACTACAGGCGCCCGCCACCGCGCCCGGCTAATTTTTTGTATTTTTAGTAGAGACGGGGTTTCACCGAGGTCTCGATTTCCTGACCTTGTGATCCGCCCGCCTCGGCCTCCCAAAGTGCTGGGATTACAGGCGTGAGCCACCGCGCCCGGCAAACCTAGCACAATTCTTTTAGTGAAAGGTTAGGTAAGTTAACTTTAGATGGGTTCTAGGAAAAATCGCATCACTTTTGCTACACGGACAAATCAAAGGCTGTAGCACAAAATGGAAATATTTCAGAGGAAAGATGGTAATGAAGTAAAGTGATTGGTTTTTTTGTGTACAAAAGCAGAAAGATTAAGATTTTCTTTTTTTTTTTTCTGTCCCAGAATAAAATATAAGAAAGTTTTCTTCATAAACACCAAACCCTAGAGTCTTACCTGGGTAGTTTTCACCTTGATGCTTTCTCAGCGGCATTACATTTTGCCCAATCCACCACTTCTCTCGTTCTTCCAGAAAGTCCCGGATGAGATCTTCAACTTCCTGGTTCCAAATACGAGCTAGGAATCCTCTCTGCCCATGACAGTAATTCTCTGCTTCCTCAAAGCTGCAGTGAAATCTGTTAAACTGGTAACAATTATTTTGCCCATGTGGCCCTGGGCTGTTTAGTTTACTTCCTAGAATGATACTTGTTCTGATGTATAACCAAAGCCAGCTTCCTCCTTTGAAAAACATGTTCTCTGAATTGTAGCAAGAAAAAGTGTGGGGGTTTAGCAGCTGCCTGATCCTTTAAATATATATATTGACGGGCTTGTCTTATTAGTGTTCTTCTTTTATGAGTTGGGAACAATTTACCAAGGATACAAAAGGTTTTGTTTTGAGGACCCAGGTGCAGTTCCTACAAGCTGAAAACAAATAGCAGAGATCAATAAAGCAATGGCCCTTTGTGTCTGGGGCCCCACCATCTGTGTCTACCTACCAAATATGACTTTAGCAAGTAGAGATAGATGATAAAGCTGAGTCTAAGCTGCACTGGGTAGAGGATCATGAATATCTAACATCTAAGTTAGTGTGGCTAAAAATTAATAAGTGTAGCTTTTTCTTTTCTGAGACAGGGTCTCATTCTGTTGCCCAGGCTGGAGTACAGTGGCATGATCTCAGCTCACTGCAGCCTCGACCTCCCAGGCTCAAGGGATCAATCCTCCCACCTCAGCCTCTCGAGTAGCTGGGACTATAGGAGCGCACCACCACGCCCAACTATTTTTTTTTTTTTTTTTTTTTTTTTAGAGATAGTGTCTTGCTATGTTGCCCAGGGTGGTCTCGAATTGCTGGGCTCAAGACATCTGCTCGCCTTGGCCTCCCAAAGTTGGGGAATTACAGGTGTGAGCCACCACACTCAGCCATATATATATATATTTTTTAAAGAAAGTCATTCTTGCAGACCCTCTAGGATTGATTTTTTTTTTTTTTCTTTGAGACAGAGTTTTGCTCTTGCTGCCCAGGCTGGAGTGCAATGGCGCCATCTCAGCTCATTGCAACCTCCACCTCCTGGGTTCAAGCGATTCTCCTGCCTCAGCCTCCTAAGTAGCTGGAATTACAGGCATGTGCCACCACACCCGGCTAATTTTGTATTTTTAGTAGAGATGGAGTTTCACCATGTTGGTCAGACTGGTCTCAAACTCCTAACCTCAGGTGATCCACCCACCTTGGCCTCCCAGAGTGCTGGGATTATAGCCATGAGCCACTGCACCTGGCCTCATTTTTTAAAAAAGTAAATTGTATTGTGTATATTTAAGGCACACAGCATAATGTTATGGGATACATATAGATTTTAAGAAGGTTACTATAGTAAAACAAACATATTCAACACCTCACATTAGTTACCCACTTTTTTTTGGTTTTTGTGGCAAGAGCAGCTAAAATCTCATCCAGCATGAATCCTGTCTACTGTATGGTTTTATTACCTGTAGTCCTCAGGGTGTACATTAAATCTCTCGACTTGTTCATCCTACATCTCTGCTACCGCCAGGACTGATTTAAATTACTGTATTCTGTCTCTTCAGCACGTGCAAACAGAACTAGACATAAACTCTTTTTTTTTTTTTTTTGATATGGGGGTCTCATTATGCCACCCAGGCTGGAGGGCAGTAGCGTGATCATAGCTCAGTGCACACTTGAACTCCTGGACTCAAACAATCCTCTCACCTTGGCTTCTCAAACTGCAGGTGTGAGTCACCGTCCCTGGTTCATGAACTTTATCTTAAAGCTCTTACACAGTCATAAAAACCAAACAATATTAAATGGAAGAATGAATACAAAGTAAATACAAACAAAACTAAAAACCAATGAGATCCATGTTTTGCCAAGCTCAGTAGCAGACAAACAGGGTTCTGGCCTACGACTACTCAGGTTTCTTTGAATCTGGCATGCATGCTATTTTATGATATGGGGAGGATTCAGTTCTGATAACACGTTTCTTTATTTGACTCACTAAAAAAAAACAAAAAAAAACCCAACAAAAAAACCCTTTGTTCACACAGCAGGTCATTTGGTCTCCACCTGTTGCATACCCACCCCGTGGATTACAGCTGGTTCTTTCTTGGTGCCAAAAAGTGATCATAAACTCAAGCAAATGTGGGCACTGAACCACTTGGCAGGTTTCAGGTTATCCAGATAGTGCAAATAATGCTTATGTTACTCTAAAAATCATAACACCAACATTATGAAATTCTCTAAAACACAGACTGCAAGAATACATCCTGTTTGGAAAACACTGCAGTAATCAGCCAAGGCCAGTGGCTCACGCCTGTAATCCCAGTGCTTTGGGAGGCTGAGGTGGGCAGATCACTTGAGGTCAGGAGCTTAAGACCAGCCTGGCCAACATGGTGAAACCCCGTTTCTACTAAAAAAACAAAAATTAGCCGGGCTTGGTGGCCCGTGCCTGTAATCCCAGCTACTCAGGAGGCTGAGGCAGTAGGATCACTTGAACCAGTTGGCGGAGGTTGCAGTGAGCTGAGATAGAGCCACCGCACTCCAGCCTGGGCGACAGAGCAAGACTCTGTCTCAAAAAAAAGCCCCAAAACCAAAAAAACCAAAACACTGCAGTAATCAAATGAAAGATAAATACAGTATGATCCTCACTTTCAAAAAGTCCAATTAAGGAAGAAAAGGCATAATAATTGTAATTAATATAGGCAGTGAAAAGTGCCAGCCTAGAGGGACAGCTTAGGTGCTGCTGTGAAGGTTCAGATAAGGAATAAATTACTTGCAGCTTTTGGAATGAACACATAAAGATGGCAATATTTAGACAGATGAAATGGACATCTCGGCAGAGGAGTCGATGTGAATAAATACACAGAGGTGGGAAAGTGGAAGGTATTGATAAAGAGAAAGAAATACGTGTGTGTGTGTGTGTGTGTGTGTGTGTGTATGTGTAGGGGGTACTTGGTGGAACAGTAGTGGGAACTGTGACCAGAAAATGGGAGTGTTTCAAATGCCAGGATAAAGGTTTGCGGTTTATTTGGAAGTTTTCTGGGCAGAGTAGTCCACCCTTACAAGAGTGTGTGGCAATGGAATCATCTGGATGCGGGATGCTTTTGTTTTCAAAGTTCACAGAGCCTCAACTTCTAAACATCTTCATATACGTACAAAAATAAATACACGATACATCCACACATGTGTTTCAAGCTTTTTTTCCAGATTAAAAAATGATACTTTATTATAACTTTTAAAATTGCAGAACGTCAGGCTGAATACCATTAGACACATACACAAAACCACTCATTTCTAAAGTCATCTTCTATACCCTCTCAAAATTTGGCCAATGAATTATGCCTCAGGGAATTTTCCAGTTCAACCCCATACATAAATGGAAACACTAGCCTTTTGGTTTTGCCCACAGTTCCAAAGTGCTATTACAGGTGGAGTATATGCTGCGGGAGGTCATTCTTGCTGCTGTGGGTGTGAGTAAAATGTCCGTCTGTAGGCCTCTGGTCTTGCAGGCTTTGTTCTCTTTCTCCTCATTTTGTCTCCGTCTATGGGGGTTGCCTTACATACCGCAATCAAAAGGCATCTTCGGCTCAGAATCACAACAGATAGTGAGAGGTTCAAGTGAGAAGTAATGTTACACAGTAAGTTAGTGAATTTACAATAAGAAATTGAACTCTGGGGTTACAACTCAAATATGATTTCAAGGTAAAGAAAGTAATTACTTGGCTGGCTGGTGAAATGCTTAGTTCCTTCTAAAATCATAATTGCAATATGGACTTCTGCTTCATGCTGCATCCCAAGGCACCAGTCAGGTAACCTACATCTCCCAAATGATCAACAGAGCATTCCTTCCTATTTTACCCTCAGTGCTGAGAAATTACTCCTGAGCCCAGAAGTTGTTGCATAGGTGACTTGGGTGACCTGGTGCTCAGGCAACAACTGCTACAGGCCCCACCTTGATGAACACCATCGATTTCTTTAAATATGATGATACTAAGATGGAGTCCCCTGCTCAGAGGAAGCAAGGACATAAAAGCTGGGACAGGCTGCACGCAGGGTCACTATACTAACAGACCCAGATGACACGATGGAACGTGAATACTGAAGCCAACAATCTTCTGGAAATCTCTTTTTCAAAACTCATACACCATTTTTTCTAACCGGGAAATCAGGGACAGGGAAACATTCGCATAATTACCCATCAACATGTTCTTCTTAACAGAAGTGAAGATTATTTTAAGAATATGAAAAGTGTTTCAAGACACCTGTTTTCAGGGATAGACCACAGGAACAGAAGTACTTTTCAGAGTTAGTTCGTTTTAAAGTCTATCTCGAGAACAAGGGCAGCTGGCTTTCACAAGGTACCAAGACATGTTCTAGCCAAAACATTTTCACTTTAAGTTATATGCAGTCAAGTTCAACTATTTTATACGTATCTGATTCTTTTCTGTCAGCAAAAAAGGTAAAATTTTTTTAAAACTCCAAAATCAATCATTTCTGGGTAGGATGAAGGTAGAATTTTGGTTGTATTTTATATTTCAGAACACAGATGAAACCAAAAGGTCTGCAATTGTCTCTACATTCACATCTTTCAAAGGTCCTTTTCTCCTTTTATATGAATTCATCTGAATCACTGCCATCCTGATTTGAAGACATATTTTCAACTTTCATTCGTGATGAATAGCTCCTAAGTTCATCCATTTCTCTCTTCTTCATTTTTTCTTTTTCTCTCTTTTTCATTTCCTGAATTTGGGCTTCTTTCTCATTCTTCTCTTCACAATCTCTGCATTCTTTCTCTGCTGCTAGGTCTGGGAACCGCTCCACTTTGCTTTTTTCTAATTGGTTTAGGATCTCATTTACTTTCTTCTCCATTGTCACAATTTTTACATCCTTCTGCCTGTGAAATACTATCTGCCCCACATCCACGTCAGCTGTTTTCTTCAGATTAGACCACAGCATATATACCACATTAATGTTGTTCATCTTGCAGCCTTGAATGCTATTGGCCTTCACAAGGTGGGCACAGTCTATCAGCACTTCCTTTGGAATGTCTTCTATATTCTCTCCCTTATGCAACCGAAGGTACACATGAGCCAAAGAGAGTTTGGCCACATGAAACCAGATATATTGAGGCCAATCATGCTTAATCAGATCTTCATGATGATTTATGGGTTAGTAGGAGAGATATAAAACTCAAGGGCAACCGCGGTGGCTCACGCCTGTAATCCCGGCACTTTGGGAGGCTGAGGCGGGTGGATCACAAGGCCAGGAGATCCAGACCATTCTGGCCAAAATGGTGAAACCCTGTCTCTATTTCAATTTATCCTTTCCCGTGTAAATAGTGCAGGCAGATGAATTAACGCTGCTGCTGGTGAAGTAGAACACCATGATCCTGGCGGCGGTGCAGGGCCTCCAGCACGGAGCAGCTGTGCTCAACTGCGGCGGCCACCTGGTCCCCGGGACTCTCCTCTTTTTTTTTTTAAAGCATTACGGAAACTTTTAAATGTGATTTTTGTACATAAGGAGTATGAGAGTAACCCTTTTACAAATGAACCTAATTTACTAGAACAAACAATGACAAAACTGAACTGATATTTGATGTGAATCCATAGGAGTTTAAGCTTCAAATCCAGCCAAGAAGTTTGTTACAATCTCCGTCAGCTTTGCATCTGAGTCTTCCGAGATCTTTCCATCAGCCCTGACAGTGCCCAGCAGGGCTTAGTGCTGGCTGACAACATGAGACAAGAAAGCATTCTCAAATTTTGTAATCTTGCTGGGCTCCAGTTTATCAAGATACCCCCTTTACACCCACATATATAACAGCCACTTGTTCTTCAGTAACCATGGGAGAACACTGTCCTTGCTTCAGCAACTCAGTTAGACGCACACCACGACTCAAAAGTTGAGTGGGAGCATTGAGGTCAGAACCAAACTGGGCTACTCAGGAGGCTGAGGCAGGAGAATGGCGCGAACCCGGGAGGTGGAGCTCCTAGTGAGCTGAGATTGCACCACTGCACTCCAGCCTGGGCAACAGAGCAAGACTCTGTCTTAAAAAAAAAAAAAAAAAAAAATCCCCGCAGTAAACCACACTCCAACAGGGCTGCACACTCAGGGTCTTGATTAGAAACAGTATTTAAAAAAACACCTCCACATCTGTTGCACCAGAATGCCAAGGTTTAACCAGGGACACTTTCCCCAGGAGGCATAACAGGTGCAGGGCCAGGGAAGGGCCTCTGACACTTTTAGGGTCTCAAGAAAATGGTTTTTTTTTTGGTTGTTTTTCTTCGTTTTTGAGACAGAGTCTCGCGTTGTCGCCCAGGCTGGAGTGCAGTGGTGTGATCTCAGCTCACTGCAACCTCCACCTCCTGGGTTCAAGCGATTCTCCTGCCTCAGCCTCCCAAGTAGCTGGGATTACAGGCGCCCGCCACTACGCCCGGCTAATTTTTTGTATTTTATTTTATTTTTTTAGTGGAGACGGGGTTTTGGGTGTTGACCAGGTCTCGAACTCCTGACCTCAAGTGATCCGCCTGCCTCGGTCTCCCAAAGTGCTGGGATTACAGGCGTGAGCCACCGAGCCTCAAGAAAATGTTTTAATTTCCTTAAAAAACCTTAAGAAAAATCAACTTTTAAGTTGAAAAACTTTATATATTGACATATTCATCTTTATATCAACACAGCAGTAAAATTCATTTTTTAAAGTGATAAAAACTGTACAAATATTTCTGGTGTGAAACACAGCGTTTTGATGTCTACACTAAAACAACTTCAGGAAGGGGCCCACAAAAGTCACAACGCGGCCCCGGCAGAAAGGCAGAAAGGCACCGGTGTGTGGCACGACCTCAACACCTGTCTTCCTCACAGAGCCCCGACGCCTAGCGGACTCTCGGATTCGAGGCTGCGGTACCACGGACAGACCCCGCGCAGCAGCTTCTCTGCCAACCGCCGGCGACGAAGCGGCAGACCGTGAGCAGGGCGGGCGGAAGAGGTGTGGCCGCCGCTACTGCGCACGCGCACCCAACCAGAACCTGGGGTGATGCCGGGCCTTCCCCGCTGCGCGGAGGCGACCGCTCAACCCTTCTGCCCGGCGATTGGTGGGCTGGTGGCTAAGGGGCGGAGATAGGAGGGGCCGCTGCCATCTTCTCCAATGGAACGGAGACAGGGGCGGGCTTATTGACGGAAGGAGCATGGCGTGGAGACACCTGAAAGTGAGTCTCGCGAGTGAGCAGTGTGTATCGGGAACCGGGGGTCCGGGCGGGCAAGAACGGAGAGTCAGGCCGGGCGAGGCATGGACCGAAGGCGGCTCCGGGAGTGTGGGCCTCCCGGGACGTGTGCGTGTTTCCGGGGACGCCTGTAAATGCTCGCGCGTGTGCATTTGCACGTGGACTCGGTCAGGCGTGAGCAGACAGCGCCTGCAGGTCTGGATGGGTGCTGATCTGAGTGTCTGCGTCTGGGCCATGTTTTTGAGCCTGGCACAGGGGTGCTTAGTGAACACATGACCGCCTAGCGTTGTGTGCAGGATCCAATGGGGAATGAAACTAGAGTAGGACATGGTCCCAGTCCTTTTAGGTAAAGTTTTGTTAGGGCGAGGGGCTCTATGTGAAAAGTTCTTAGTTGTATCCCCGTATGTAGTAGGTGTTCAAATATTTGTTGATTGGCATGGGGTTGGGGGGTGGGGGCGTGCAGTCTCCAAGGGAGGCAATGAAAACCTTGAGTCTCTTTTTATTTATTCATTTGAGACGGAGTCTCGCTCTGTCGCCCAGGCTGGAGTGCAGTGGAGCGATCTTGGCTCACTGCAAACTCCGCCTCGCGGGTTCAAGCGATTCTCCTGCCTCGGCCTCCTGAGTAGCTGGGATTACAGGCGCGCGCCACCACGCCTGGCTAATTTTGATATTTTTAGTAGAGACGGGGTTTCACCATTTTGGTCAGGCTGGTTTCGAACTCCTGACCTCGTAAGCCTCCCAAAGTGTTGGGATTACAGGCGTGAGCTACCGCGCTCGGCCTGAGTCTCTTTTTAAAATAAATATATGGAGAGAGATGGGATCTCACTGTGTTGCCCAGGCTGGTCTAGAACTATTGGCCTCAAGGGATCTTCCCGCCTCAGGCTCCCAAAGTAGTGGGATTACAGGCGTGGGCTACCGCACCCAGCCAATGAATACTTGATCTACATCTCTTTAGCAGTTTGGAAGGATCTTTAAAAGCAAATCTGATCATGTCATTTCCTGGCTTAGGGAACAAAACCCACATGTTGATTTTGGCCAAACTCCTGCTCATTTCTCCTGTTTCGTCTTAAGCCTTACTTTCCCTCACTCCTCTGTTCCAAACTTTCTCCCTTTCTCATTCTCTTCTGCTACTGAGAGAGCCTTTACACTTTTTCCTCTCCCTACTGCCTTCTGGTTAACTTTTTAAAAATAATTGAACCAGAATAGGTTCAAAGAGACTCCCAACAATTCGTTTATCCCTTGAGTATCAGCTTTAAGTCATTTCCTTAAGGAAGCCTTTCCTTACCTCTAAGATTAGGTTGAATACTTTCATTACCTTATACTTTTTATCCTTCATCACAGTTGCCATGACTATGTATTTGCATGATCATTGATTTCTGTCTGTCGCTTCATAAGATCACACTCTCCATGATGGTAGGGGCAAGATCTGTTTTGCCATCTTTGCTCAATCAGTATTTGATGAATGACTGAACTAATGAATGAATAACTCAGCATCTGGCAGTGATAATTAGAGAAAAGCATCGTGAACCACTTTTGATCCAATAAGATCTGAAGCTTCTGTTTTATATTTTACACCCCCTGAAATGGAATATATGTATAATATCTTTGTATGTATACAAAGATATTTTGTATACATACAAAATATGTATACATGGCTGGGTGCGGTAGCCCATGCCTGTAATCCCACTACTTTGGGAGCCTGAGGCGGGAAGATCCCTTGAGGCCAATAGTTCTAGACCAGCCTGGGCAACACAGTGAGATCCCATCTCTCTCCATATATTTATTTTAAAAAGAGACTCAGGCCGAGCGCGGTAGCTCACGCCTGTAATCCCAACACTTTGGGATACTCTCATTTTTGAGAGAGTCTTCACTCCATTGCGCAGGTGGAGTGCAGTGGCACGATCCCGGCTTGCTGCAGCTTGGACCTCCTGGTCTCAAGGGATCTGCCCACTTCTGCCTCCCAAGTAGCTGAGACCACAGATGCACCACCATGCCTGGCTAATTTTTTATATTTTGTAGAGATGGGGTCTCACTATGTTGCCCAGGCTGGTCTCAAACTCCTGAGCTCAAGCAGTCCTCCCACTTCAGCCTCCCAAAGTGCTGGGATTACAAGCATGAGTCACCAAGTCCAGCTATGTGCAATTTTTGAAAGCCAGCATAATTAATACCCTAAGTGGAATATAAAGATAATTAATACCCTAAGTGGAATATAAAGGAGAAAATTTAAAAGTAGTTTATATTAATAAAATTACATGTATTTCAGTATGTAAATATTGCTGACTCCCCTAGTGAGATAGTTGTGTTTAAGCCTCTACTTAGAAATGCAAGTGCACAGGTGTGTTACATTATCAAACACCCCAGCAAAGCACTGTACCATTCCCGATGAGATTTTCTGAAATGAACAATTCTTGGGAATGTTCTATGCAACACTGTATAGTTGTCCCTCAATTTACAAGATACTTGTACTGTATGTGAAAACCATGTGAAGACTGGGCACTGTGGCTCATGCTGTAATCCCAGCACTTTGGGAGGCCAAGGCAGGAGTACTGCTTGAGCCCAAGAGTTCTAGACCAGCCTGGGCAACATAGCGAGACTCCATCTCTTCAAAAAATTGGCTGGGCTTGGTGGCATGTACCTGTGGTCCCAGTTATTTGGGGAGGCTGAGGTGGGAGGATTGCTTGAGACCAGGAAGTCAAGAAAGACAGTTTATATGGTAAAATAGAGTTTGGCTCAGATAATATGAACATATAATTTTTTACGCACATGAATGTCAGTAGGATGTTCAAAAGTCACACAGGAAATGGGGCAGTTCATGTCAGATAGTCTCAAGCCGAGAAGGATGTCTGACTTTCCGGATTCCTGCCCACCACGTCTATTAGCATTACCCTGTCACTGTAACCAGTAGTAGTGTCCACCACAATCCCCCTAGAGGACAGTATGGTGCCTCTTGAAATTTCTGGCCTGAGAGTCCCAGGAAAGCCTGTAGGACCTGAAGAGGTGTGTAGGCAGAAGTGTCAATACAGCCTCTGACTGTAGAGGCCAGTGTTAGCAGAAGGCTAAGGGCGTCTGTTTCATGTGACCTGCCATTATGCCCTCTGTGTGCCTGGGTGTGAAGGGCTCAGGGAGGGTGCTGCAGCCTGGCCTGGAGGGCCCCCCAATAGGCTCTTTTTTTGCAGAAGCGGGCCCGGGATGCTGTGGTCATCCTGGGGGGTGGAGGACTTCTCTTCGCCTCCTACCTGATGGCCACGGGAGATGAGCGTTTCTATGCTGAACACCTGATGCCAGCTCTGCAGGGGCTGCTGGATCCGGAGTCAGCCCACAGACTGGCCGTTCGCTTCACCTCCCTGGGGCTCCTTCCACGGGCCAGATTTCAAGACTCTGACATGCTGGTAGGTGTTCTGGATACCCTGTGCATTAAATACAAAGGTGAAGGCTGAAGTCCCTAAACTTCTCAGCCAGGACTGATCTTTTTGAACACCAGAACCTCAAGTGAGCAGTGGAGATTTGGAATTCAGTCTGAGCATTATTTTTTTGTGTCATGTAATTAGCAATGATGATTATCTGTTACATATATGGGATTGTGTTAGGCGATGTTCTTGGTTGATCCTCCCAGCTACTGCATGAGCTGATCTGTTACCATCCCCAGCTATGGATCAGGAAACCAAGAAACAGAGTAAGGAATAACAAAAAGGAACTCCAGTCACACAGCTAGCGGGTAGCAGGACCAGGATTCAAACCCACGGAGTCTGACACTGGCTTCCTGCCCCTTGGCCGCTGTCCTGCCTTGCTGAGGTTGCAGGTAGCTCAGTCTTCCCCTCGGCTAAATGGGGAAACTGCCAGTCATTGAGCATCGTGCGAGACAGGAGCGTTGGGTCCCAGCCTCACTCAGCCGCATGTTCAGCCCACGGGCCCTCTCCACATGCTTGAAATCTTTGGCCTAGAGTCCCAGGAAAGCCTTTAGGGCCGGAAGAGGGTGTGTAGGCAGAAGTGTAGATACAGCCTCTAACTGTAGAGGCCAGTGTCAGCTGAAGGCTAAGGGCCTCTGTTTCATGCAACCTTCAGGGCTTAGTGCAGCAAACCGAATAGAAGAATCCCCATCCTCATAGAAGCTGCTTCCTCATGGAAGTCTCGGCAGTTTCCTTTTGAGAGGCTTCTTATCAAATGGGAGGACATCGGAATGATTTGAGTGTGAAAACGCAAACAAGAAGCCCTCAGAACTCTGGTGAGGAAGGGTCACTGTTACAAATTAAAGGGGCCTTCACCGCATTTCCCCTTCCGACCTTAGACTCCTTTTCACTCTGATTGTATGGTGCTGAGCAGATGTGTCATTTCCCCTGACTCGCCATGCTCACACAGTAACAGGCACTGTAGGCTCAGACAGAGCACTCCGTTAAACCGTCCTCACCCCAGACTGCTAGTTTGAGAGCCCTGGAGTGAATGGGAGTGAATAATGAGTGGGATGCAAGATGAGGAGAATTTAGAAGGAAGTGTGTGCCTGAGGGCGCAGGCTGTGTCTGTGTAAACACAGATGACAGAGACAGGCAAACCTGACCTCGGAGGTGTTGTCCTAAACACCGCTGCCTGTGCCCACGCTTGCAGCAGCTCATTTAGAATGTGACTCAAACTTTTTAACTGGTAGCCAGGACTCTTGATGATTTCACAGCTTTCCTGGTTTAGCTCTCCACCCTTCACCTACGTCAGGCATGTTAGAATCCCCCGGGGTTGCATTTGGAGTATCCAGATGCCCTGGCCTGGTGCCAGACCAGTTTCACCGCCACATCTGAGAGTGGGACCTGAAAGCTGCCAGGGGCCTCTGTGGTACAGCCGGAGCTGAGAACCGCAGTCCTGGAGGAAGGCCCCTAGTCCAGCCACACACATCTTGCCTCCCAGTCTCCTGAGGTGCTGCGAGCGTTCTCACCTTCATTTGTTGTTCTTCTTTCTTGGAGCATCTCTCTTAGCCCCTGCTTCCGGGATCCCACGGTGTTCACCCTGGGAGGCCTTTGCTAGTCTCCTGAAAGGTCGCTGGAGCCCATCAGTCAGTTCTGCCCAGCTGAACACCTTTCTTCCTTGGGTTCCCCGTGGGAGGCTGGGGGTCGTGGCTGGGGCTTCTTACCAGCCTGGATGAGGAGGGACACAGGTGGAGCTGATGTTTATTAAGCTGATTAAAGAGTTTGCTGCTTACCATGCCTTGGTTTCAGGGAAGCACTATCTAGGGCCTGACACCAGCGAGCTACTCTCTCCCACCAAGGCTAGTTGATAAGAAGGTATGAACCTTAACCACAACTGGGAAAGGCAGCGCTTGTCTCCTGTTCAACCCATGGTGGAAACACCATTTCTCCCCCCAGGCTTGCTAATAATAAAGCCCCGTGGTTTTCAAACTCTAGTAGGTGTCACAGTCCCCTGGAGAGCCAGCACTGTTAAAAATAGGTTCCCCCAGTGCTCCATTCCTCCCCCAAAGATTTTGACCTTGGGGGTGGGCCCTGGGATCTGAGGTTTCACAAGCTTCCCAGGTCATTCTGGTGTAGTCGTGCCAGGAACCATGCTTTGAGAAACACCGGGATAGCCTTGCATGCCTCTGACTTTGTCTTCCTCTTCCCAGGAAGTGAGAGTTCTGGGCCATAAATTCCGAAATCCAGTAGGAATTGCTGCAGGATTTGACAAGCATGGGGAAGCCGTGGACGGACTTTATAAGATGGGCTTTGGTTTTGTTGAGATAGGAAGTGTGACTCCAAAACCTCAGGAAGGAAACCCCAGACCCAGAGTCTTCCGTCTCCCAGAGGACCAAGCTGTCATTAACAGGTAGGTGAGCGGCCCAGAGTTCATGGGGGATGCCCTCTTTCCAGCTGGGCTTTCAGAGATGTAAGATCTGCCTCTGTTTTTTTTCTCTCATATAATGTGGACATTCTTCTGTCATTTAGAATGTTCAGGAACCCCGTTCAGCATCTACTATGTGCCCCAGGCATCTATCTTGAAAAGCAGGCTTTGTTACGTCCATTTAACAGTTGTGTAGACGGACGCTTGTAGAGCCAAATAACTCCGCTTCGGTCACGGAGATAATAAGCAGGAGAGCTTGGGCATGGCCTGGGCTTACTGGACTTGAGAGTTTGTGCTCTGTCCATGCTGTTTCTCCAGTGCTCTTACTCGACACTGTCCAAGAGAAATGTAATGTGAGCCCATGTGTAATTTAAAGTGCTCTAGTGACCACATTAACACAGTAAACAGAATGAGTGAAATTGATACTTACTTAAAATTATAATTTAGTTATATTTAATGTGTTACAAGTATTTAAAAAAACATGTGTTTAAAACACCATAAAAAGTATTAATTCGCTGTTTTTACCTTCTTTTGCCTGTACCAAGTCTAAGAGCCAGTGTGCATTTTACTTCCAGCACCTCTCCCTTTGGACCAACTGCATTCCCAGCAGCCAGTAGCCACATGTGGCCAGCAGACGTGTATTGGCCAGCACAGCCCCAGCCTTTAGCAAACAGGAGAATGTAACATTCAACATGCACAGCTGCTCTTAGTAAGAGAAATCCTTCTAGACTGTATAAAGCTCTTCCCTTTGTCATCCCTGGGTAATTTTTACTGCAGCAAACCCAAAAGGTGAAGAAGTGCCTACTTTTTGGGAAGAGGATTTTGAAGAGCCTCCTTGGGGAGATTTCGATGGGCATCTTTGGGGTCACTGGTGGCCTCCTGGGAGATGGACCTGTACGACATTTACTTGGCCGTGCTTCCTGCTTTCTTGTGCTTGTTTCAGGGAAAATCTGCAGCATTAGAGATCAAGTTATCGATCTTTCTGCTGCATTGCAGGTGGGGATCAATATCTTCAGAATTGGCCAGGCAAAATATATTTGCTTATCATTCAGCTGCTACAGATAACTGCAGGTGCTGGGATGATGGTACTTGGTGAATCCTATAGGTGAGCAGGGGTGTGAGATCGTGCTCTGAGCACTGCGTGTGTGGCCTCCTGGCTGCGTGGCATGTGGTGAGTGTGCTGTAAATACTTGCTGAATGAATGGGTGAAGTTATTAAGTCATCAAATATGTGTGCCAGTGTGTCTATTATAGATGCTTTTGGCTCTAACAAAGTGGCTTAAACAACAGGCACATTTGATACTATTTTCTTCTCATAACAGGTGCAATGGGCAGGCCCAGGGTTGGTTGAGCACTAGGGCAGTGTTGAGACTCTGGTCCAACTTCTTTGGGCCTTCCCTTTTTGCTCGTCAGAGAGTGACCTCGGCTGCGAGTATTACGTTCTTACACGGATGCTCGAGAGCAGAAAGGAAAAAGGGCAGGGATGTTCTCAGAGGCTCCCAGTAGGCCTCACTTGTGTCTCAGGCACTCACTTTTGCTTCACTTGCCAGCAAGGCTGGGAAAGGAGTCATTAGCATTTTTACCCTGTATCAGGGCAGGTGGGTTTCACTGGCAAGGAGGAAGAGGAAGGGGATTGGCCACTAAGTCAACACCCACAGTGGGGCTGGGGATACAGGGATGAGGCCCCTGCCTTTGGGAAGTGTCTAGTGACAGTGATAGAGGGATGAGAGAGGTATGAGATGTTGCTTGCCCTCAAGAAGATCGTAACCTAGTATGGGACCTTAAGCGCATATGTATGTGTCTATCCCGAGCCAGGAGAAAGGTAGGTCCAAAGCTCTGTATGAAGGCCAGGGGGATGAGGGATGTTTTGCAGCTGGGAGCTTTGTTCAGGAGGAGAGGGAGCATTTGCTCTGAGCTAGGAAGAGAGGTGATTTTCACAGGCAGAAAGCATAGGGAGATAGAGTGGCTGCAGGGGCTTCAGGAGGCTGTTTGGGAGCCCAGGCAGGTGGCAAGTGAGCGTGCAGTTCTCAGAGTGGCTGGGTAAGGAGTGGGGATCCAGCAGGTCTGGGGCAGCTGCTGCTGTATCTGGGCTGTTTCCAATGCTAGTTGGCTGAGCATTTGCAAATTTTAATCTTTCCCCTGGGTATTGGATGGTGTTCTGGCAAGTTCTCTAGGAGCCCCAGGGGTCTTTAGACCCTGGAAGTGTAAGAACTGACTGTGATTTTTTTTTTCTCTTGTTTTAAAAAGTCCTAAGTGTACAGGAAGTGGCTGTGGTGCCCTCTCACTCTGCCCCTCTCATCTGCTTGTGGCTCTGCAGGTATGGGTTTAACAGTCACGGGCTTTCGGTGGTGGAACACAGGTTACGCGCCAGACAGCAGAAGCAGGCCAAGCTCACAGAAGGTAAAGTGGGTTGCGTCAGAGGGCCTTTCTTATTTATTAGGAGGAAACGTGGGAGAAACACTGGGAACATTTCTAGTGAAATAAACATGATTGAGCAATAGCAAAAACCACTGAGGACCTCAGGGCACCTCTCCTAGAGGGATTTTCCTGGTCCCACACACAGCCTCCAAGAGTTTAACTGGATTTCACAACTTAGCAAATACTCCCTTTACCTCTGCCTCGTTATGTAACCTGTTACCGTAACTAGGGAGGCCTGAAAGCAAGTGAAGCGAAGTGGCCGGGCTGTGATCACACAGGCAGGGAGGGCGGGAGCAGGACTTGAACGTCATCTTCCTGTGGCCCACTCTGTCCTCCCTTTTTAATCGTCTATTGTGTAAATAATGTTCATTAATTACAGAAGACAGTAAATACAGAGAAGCGTAAAGAAAGAAAGTTCAAGAAACGGATACTCCTCCCTACTCAAGGATAACTAATATTAGCATTTGGGAAAATATTCTTCATGAGTTGTTTTGGAAACTGCTCATTTTTGGCTCGACACAGTTCACACCTGTAATCTCAATACTTTGGGTGCCCAAGGTGGGAGGATCGCTTGAGCTCAGGAGTTTAAGACCAGCCTGGGCAACATCGTGAGATCCCATTTCTCTAAAAAACCAAAAACAATGCGCATTTTTTTTTTTTAAATGGAGTCTCGCTCTCTCTCCCAGGCTGGAGTGCAGTGGTGCGATCTCAGCTCACTGCAAGCTCCACTTCCCAGGTTCATGCCATTCTCCTGCCTCAGCCTCCCAAGTAGCTGGGACTATAGGTGCCTGCCACCACGCCCGGCTAATTTTTTGTATATTTAGTAGAAGTGAGGTTTCACTGTGTTAGCCAGGATGGTCTCGATCTCCTGACCTCGTGATCTGCCCACCTCGGCCTCCCAAAGTGCTGGGATTACAGGTGTGATCCACCGTGCCCGGCCACAACATGCATTTTTGAAGGTGCCTCCGGCAATGCGGGTGTTCTCTGTGGCCTCTGCCTCACTCGCTCTCAGGATGCACTTAGTGGTCACAGCCCTCTGTTGTCCTGACCCTAATGCCCCAGGACCCCGTGGATTGTGTGTGGGGGGCTGCGGCTCAGTAGCGACCACTGTCTTCTTTGGGTCCTTCTGAAACTCCTTCCAGGATGTCTTAGTCCCAGATAGTCCTGGTAGCAGGATGAAGACACCAATGGATATGGGATTCATTTCAGGAAGTGAGGTGGAAAGGGCTGAGGCACTCAGCAGTGTCAGAATTGGGGAATAGGAAATTATCTTTTGGAAACCCCTGGCTTCGCTGGAAGCAGACCCCGCTGAACTGCAGAGCCGCCCACCTGGGGAGCTTTGGAGGTCATCACAGGACTTGCATGGTTTGTGATGCTTGCCTGCCTTCGTGTTTGCTTTTTCTTCTCGGTGTCTGCAGTGCAGTTTCCTGGCTTATCCCCTGTTCTTCCTCACCCAGCCCTCCCTTCCAGTGGCCCTCCTGGTCTGTGGAGTGAAGCAGAGACTGCAGCAGGGCTCTGCATGGATGTGTCTGCCAGCAGCTTAGAGGCCTTCATGGCAGCTTGTTAGCACCATGCCAAGGAACATGTGTTGACAAAAGCTTTGGTGCCCTCTGGGGACAGAGTAATCCAGTAATTTCTGTCTAACTCCCAAATCTTGTCAGTTTGGGCAGATGACTCCTAATCCATTAGCTACATGAAAGTGATATTCTCCTTCAAGCCAGTTTACTTGTGTGGAAAAGAATTCAAGCTTACAAATGATCTGGGCTTGATAGGTGCTAGACTGGGAAGCTTGGAGACCTATGATAAACCTTTTGTCTAATTGGATTCTTTGTTTTTTTGAGACAGAGTCTCTCTCTGTTGCCCAGGCAACAGTGGTGCGATCTCAGCTCACAGCAGCCTCCACCTCCCAGGTTCAAGTGATTCTCCTTTCTCAGCCTACTGAGTAGCTGAGATTATAGGCGCCCACCACCACACCCGACTAATTTTTATATTTTTAGTAGAGATAGGGTTTCACCATGTTGGCCAGGCTGGTCTTGAACTCCTGACCTCAATTGATCCACCCGCCTCAGCCTCCCAAAGTGCTGGGATTACAGGCATGAGCCGCTGTGCCCGGCTTCTAATTGGGTGGGTTCTGATCCCCTCCTCCAGTCCCCACCCTGGAAAGTAGCTACACTATCTCATTTGCTAATGATGCGAGAGTGTGATTGGGGTGTGAGAAGGTGGTGAGCAGTACAATAGATGTTGTTCGATCCTCTCTGGCCTGACAACCCATTTTGTGAGCTACTTGGTGTTCTAAGTCTTTCCCCAACTCTCAGATGGAAAAAACAGCCTGTGCCATTGATGTACCACTCCTCATGCAGGTAAGATAGTATCTTAGGAGAAGTCAAGTAGAGACAACCCTTTTCTTTTACACGTAGTGTGTTTCTGAAAATGGATTTTTCTGGAGGTCCAAAATGCAAGTCCACTGATAGTCAGTCCCAGGGATTTTTAAGTAAGCTGACCTCGTTGCATACATGTAAACTGAGACCCTCTTGAGAGTAAAAAAGGGCAGGTGCTAACAATGATGCCCAGGCTAGGGGAGTAATCAGGCTGTCCGGGGAAGCACCGAAGACACAGGGTCCCCTCAGTTATTATATGAGGGAGAGTCCCTTTCCTCAGACAACTAAAATGATAAGTTAGAAAACAATTACACCTCTACATTTTAGGCATGATCATTGAAAACATTTGGCCAGGCATGATGGCTCATGCCTGTAATCCTAGCACTCCGGGAGGCTGAGGCAGGTGGGTCACTTGAGGTCAGGGGTTCGAGACCAGCCAGACCAGAGAAGGGGTGAAAACCCTTCTCTACTAAAAATACAAAAATTAGGCCAGGCGCGGTGGCTCACATCTGTAATCCCAGCACTTTGGGAGGCCGAGACGGGCGGACCATGGGGTCAGGAGATGATCATCTTGGCCAACATGGTGAAACCCCATCTCTACTAAAAATACAAAAATTAGCTGGGCATGGTGGCACATGCCTGTAATCCCAGCTACTCAGGAGGCTGAGACAGCAGAATTGCTTGAATTCAGGGGGCAGAGGTTGCAGTGAGCCAAGATTGTGCCACCACATTCCAGCCTGGGCAACAGTGAGACTCCATCTCAAAAAAAAAAAATATTTTCCAGTATATATATATTTTCCAATATATATATATTTTGAGACAGTCTTGCTCTGCTGCTCAGGCTGGAGTGAGTGGCATGATCACGGTTCACTGGAGCCTCAATCCTACTTCAGCCTCACGAGTAAGTAGCTGGGACTACAGGTGTGCACCACCGCGCCCAGCTGAGTTTTTTAATTGTAGAGATGGGGTTTCACCATGTTGCCCAGACTGGTCTTGAATTCCTGGGCTCAAGCAATCCTCCACCCTTGGCCACCCAAAGTGCTGGGATTATAGGCATGAGCCACCTCACCTGGCCTGTTTTTCAGAATTTTATACATATTCTTTCATTTTGTTTTTTCTTCACAACTGTACATCCAGTCAACTGAGCCAAGGCCAACAAGCATCCCTTGAGGTGAGCGTTGCCGGCCTGACGTGCCTACTGAGTTCTGTCTGTTCTGTTTTATTCAATTTATGAGGCCCATCTTTTGCCCCACAAGTATTTGCACTAATTTGTCCATTTTCCATGAAAATTTTTTTTAAAAAAGGGCAAAATGCAGCAAAACATCCTCGTAGCTGCCCCGACTTTGCTAGACAAAGCCGGTGAGTGATTTTGGTAGGCAGGCCCAGGCCGCAGCTGAGCACCTGTCAGCCGGTGTCGGGCAGGTCAGGTTTGGAGGGAAGACCTGCCCAACTGTCCGCCGTGGTTTGGTCAAGGACAGCCTCAGAAAGTGGCACAGGAAATGGTGTGCGGGCTGCAGGCCTGACCAGCGACGTTTGCAGATGGACTGCCGCTGGGGGTCAACTTGGGGAAGAACAAGACCTCAGTGGACGCCGCGGAGGACTACGCAGAAGGGGTGCGCATGCTGGGCCCGCTGGCCGACTACCTGGTGGTCAATGTGTCCAGCCCCAACACGGCCGGGCTGCGGAGCCTTCAAGGAAAGGCTGAGCTGCGCCGCCTGCTGACCAAGGTGGGCAACTGCACCCCTTCTCCAGGCCCCGTCCCACCAGCCTGCCCCACCCGCTCCCCTTCATTCTCCAGGGTAAAGCTTCAGCATCACCCTCAGAAGCTGTCCTTAGCACCTGGACCAGTAGGACCCCTGGCTATGCCTTCCCAGGGTCCCCTCTGATCCCCTGTCATGACACTGATTATACGTGACAGTGACAAATTATCTGTCCCTGCTGCTGTAAACCACGAGGTCTGTAAGAGCAGAGACCGCGTCTCTCCCATTTGTCACTCTGACCCTAGCACCCAGAGCTCTGAGTGAACTGAAGGACTTCACCCAGTACTTGTGGTAATATTTCCTGGCTATCTTTTAGGAATGAAAGTCTAAAAAAGGCTGGGCATGGTGGCTCATGCCTACAATCCCAGCACTATGAAAGGCTGAGGCAGGTGGATCACTTATAGCCCAGGAGTTTGAGACCAGCCTGGGCAAAAGAGCAAGACCCTGTCTCTACAAAAAATTTAAAAATTAAGCCAGGCACAGTGGCTCAAGCCTATAGTCCCAGCTACTTGGAGGCCGAGGCAGGCAGATCACTTGCGCTCAGGAGTTTGTTTGTGACCAGCCTGGGCAACTTGGCAAAACCCCATCTTACAAGAAATACAGAAATTAGCTGGGCATGGCGGCGCACACCTGCAGTCCCAGGTACTCTGGAGGCTGAAGTGGAAGGATTGCCTGAGCCCAGGGAGGTGCAGGCTACAGTGAGCCATGATCATGCTACTACACTCCAGTGTGGGTGACAGAGTGCAACCTTGTCTCAAAAAAAAAAAAAAAAGAAAAGAAAAGAAAAGTCTGAAACACCCTTAAGCTATGAGCCAATGTCCATGGGGATCCCTTGGCCTAAAAGAATGGACTCGGATCCATCTCGTTAGTGCTCCTCACGTGTCTGAGGCTGGCTTTCCTGAAAAGGAGAAATTGTTCCTGCTTTAGTCTGATTGCTTTTGTGGAAACCGACTGACCTGCAGTGTAGGTCACAGCTGCACTGCGGGGCTGCAGTCTGCAGGGTCCCCAGCTCTGGCCGTGTGTCGCCCTAGGTGCTGCAGGAGAGGGACGGCTTACAGGGAGCGCACAGGCCAGCAGTGCTGGTGAAGATCGCTCCTGACCTCACCACCCAGGACAAGGAGGACATTGCCAGTGTGGTCAAAGAGGTTTGAGTCGGGGCCTGGGCCCAGGGTGTGCCTCCCATGGTCTGCAGAGGCTGTTTGGCCAGCTGGGTTAGCTCAGAATGGCGGCCTTTGTGATTTCCTCTCCTTGGTATTAAAGGCTGGTTTGGTGTCTGTCATGGTGTAACTCACCCTGTGGGCAAAAGCGAATGTTGGAATAAATGCTTGAAGGAGTTTTTCTCATGCCTCTTCCTCTCTCTCCTCATCTGCATCCAGCAAGGTTAAGGCTTGAGCCTGGGTCCTTGGCCAGTCTTGACTGGGACTCAAAATTCTTTCCCTCACTCCTCTCTCCAGCCTGTCTGGACAGCGGGTCTCTGTGGCATAGGAGAGTAGTGGAAATAGCCTGAGCCTGGCCGTCATGGGTTCAAATCATGGTTCCACCACTTACTACCTGAGGGCCTCAGACAAGACACTATAATTGGGTTGTTTTAAGGACTGGACCATGTCCTAGGGGAATGCTGTGGGTGGTCAGTGTGTGATGGCTGCTGTTGTCACGTTATGGCTCATTCTAAAACTTGTTGAGGAAAAGATGAGTAGTAAGGTCTGGTGTAGCTCTTGCTTTGGGGGCTGTAGGTGTGGGTACCTGGCCTGGCTGCTGCCTCTGACCCCCAGAGGAGCGCCTCTGCGTCCTTCGGTGCCATGACTCATGGCTTTTTCTCCATCTCACACTGCAGTTGGGCATTGATGGGCTGATTGTTACGAACACCACCGTGAGTCGCCCTGCTGGCCTCCAGGGTGCCCTGCGCTCTGAAACAGGAGGGCTGAGTGGGAAGCCCCTCCGGGATTTATCAACTCAAACCATTCGGGAGATGTATGCACTCACCCAAGGCAAGGCTTCCGGCATCTGTGTCTTCAGATCTGCGTGTGGCTTGGGCTCCTGGGTCCTGATGGGAATCATCATTCCCTAATCTGCCTTGATTGTGGGGGACTCTGAGGCGGAAGCCATATCCTTCTTTACAGTGTCACCATGTGCTTCTCTGTAGGCCGAGTTCCCATAATTGGGGTTGGTGGCGTGAGCAGCGGGCAGGACGCGCTGGAGAAGATCCGGGCAGGGGCCTCCCTGGTGCAGCTGTACACGGCCCTCACCTTCTGGGGACCACCCGTTGTGGGCAGAGTTAAGCGGGAGCTGGAGGCCCTTCTGAAGTGAGTGAGGCTTGAAATAGAAGTTAGGCAGAGGTTAATTCAGAATCACTCAAGTCAAGGAGATACTGTTGATCTGTTTCTTACTCATTCAAAAAGTAGTTGAGGGGTATACTCTGAAAGGGGAGAGAAACTCTGGGTTACTCTTTTGATGAAGGACAAACAGTGCCAAGGAGAACTGAGGATTAACCTCCAAGGCAATGGTGTTTCTACGGCGGAGTTGTACATTTGCTCGAGGGAGAAGAGCCTAAGGACTCCCGTCAGCATTCCCATTAAACAACACTGGTTCGATGTTGGGAGCTGTCAGTACTTAAAAGCACTTTCCTTCCTGCTCTGTTCCTACCTGGGTAGAACCATCCCTGTGTCCCTGGGTGAAGTGTAGAGGAAACCAGATGTGCCTGGGCCGGGATGATGCCTTTCTGGGTGAATGTGGGCTTCCTGTAAGAGCAGGGCCTGTCCTCCACTGTTTGCTGAAATTGCTTTGTTTGCTCTTTTTCCAGAGAACAGGGCTTTGGCAGAGTCACAGATGCCATTGGAGCAGATCATCGGAGGTGAGGACAGCGTCTGTTGGGAAGCCTGATCTGGAACCTTCCCAAGGATTCAGGCAAGCCTTTATGGCTGGATTGTGAGAGGAGGGACTCTGTCTTGAGCCATGTCCCTCAGCCATGGCATAGCTGCACCATAAATGCCAGTCAGGGGTCACCAGGATCAACCGCAGGCTTTCTTCAGTCCCTTGGTCAGACTATAAACTGTGTTTGTGATTCTTTGTGGATTCAAACCCTAGGATCCGTCAGTCTTGCAAGGACATTGAATATTAGGGGGAAAAAGTTATGGAAAAAATAAAGCCATTTAGAACCTGGGTTTCAACGCTAGCCCTTTCTGGTTTGCCACAGGCCCTGCCCAGACGCTGCAGGTCCTTCCAGGCCTCTGCTACCTGCATCTCCAGTGGGCTTCCCAGGAACTTGACTGTCTTTCATTTGATCTTTATTTTTATTTATTTAATGTTTTAAACTTTATTTTTAAAAATATTTCAAACATAAGGGCGGGGTATGGTGGCTCATGCCTGTAATCCCAGCACTTTGGGAGGCTGAGGTGGGCGGATTACCTGAGGCCAGGAGTTGGAGACCAGCTAGGCCACCATGGTGAAACCCTGTTTCTACAAAAAGTACAAAAAATTAGCCAGGCATTGTGGTAGGCACTTTTAATCCCAGCTACTGGGGAGGCCAAGGCAGGATAATCGCTTGAACCTGGGAGGCGGAGGTTGCAGTGAGCCAAGATTGCACCAGTGCACTCCAGCTTGGGTGACAGAGCGAGACTCCGTCACACACACACACACACAAATTTTTCCCATTTCTCTCCCTCCCTCCCTCTATAACATGGATAAAATATTCACATGTATTACGTATTTATTGTTGTTGAGTCATTGGTGCCTTACTCTTAAGTGTTTCAGTCTGCATCTCCTAAGCATCCTGATACTAGTTTTTTGATTATAAAATTGACCTGCATTCTTTACTAGCAATCCAAACGGTACAGCACTCTTGAAGTGTCAACATTCCTGTTCCTCCTCACCCCACTCTGCAGACATGCCTTTCTGTCTATCCTCCTGGACTTTTCCCCCTGCATGAAGATGCTCATTTTGTACATACACTCAGACATATATGTGGCTGTATTTTTTTTTATACCTATATATGGATGGAATGCACACTGTTTTCTGTATAGTTACTTTACATTTTCATACAAATGACATCATCCTACAAATACGATTCTGCCGTTGACTTTCTTCACTATTCTCATGTGGGCATGGTTCATGCTGGGCCTCGGTCTTTTGAGTGGGGTCTATTTAGCCAGTCCCCTGTTGGTGATCACATCATTAACTTCCGGCATTTTCCTATCACCGTCGGTGCCTTGGTGAACATCTTGTGAAAGTGCTTGTGCCTTTGTTCCGGCATCAGTGCAGAGCAGGGTCCAAGGAGTGTGACAGCTGGGCTGAGGGGCTGGCATGTTTCACATTCTGATAGATAGAGCCAAGTTGCTCCTATCAGGTTTTCAAGCTGCCCATTTCCCACCGTGGAGACAGCAACAGAGGAGACAGCAACAGAGGAGACATCCCCAGCTCCTCTGGCTTTGCCTGTTCAAAGCTACCCTGTGAGGCCTGAAGACAGCTGCCATGAAGGCAGCTCATGTCCACCAAACACTGACTGTGGGCCGCACGCTGTGCCAAGGGCTTGACGTTTCCTCTTTACAGATGAGGAAACGGGCAGAGAGGCAGCTGATTGTCCAGTCCCCTGCGTGGAGGCTGCTCGGCTGGGCTCAAGCCTGGTGGTGTTTTCACAGAGCATGTTGTGCTGAATGGCTCTGCCATGGACCAAGCCTTGGCTGCTCTAAAAGTTGGCTCATTGCCTCATGCTTCTCCATATTCGTTCCTTACTCCAGGAACAGCAGTGCACTGAAGGAGAAACGGGAATGGGCAAAAGGAGCCACATGCTGGCCAGTCCACCGCGGGGTCACTTTCCTCATCAGCCTGGGCTCTGACACGCCACGTCAGGTGCCAGCGCACACACTCTGGACACCCTCCTCGTTCTCTCTGGGCTTGGATGCTCTCTGTGAGTCACCTGCCCTCCCTTCCCCACGTTACAGGCATCTACCTTGCTCTGTCCCACCTAATAGCTTTAGGACTGAACGATTCAGGAAAGGGAAGGGAAGGAGTGGAGGAGAAGGGGGAAGAGTCGGCCCTTGGAAGGTTCTCCATGGGAGACTGACTTTTTTTCTTTTTTTGAGACGGAGTCTCGCTCTGTCACCCAGGCTGGAGTGCAGGGGTATGATCTCAGCTCACTGCCAACTCCGCTTCTGGGTTCGAGGGATTCTTCTGCCTCAGCCTCCAGAGTAGCTGGGACTACAGGCGTGCGCCACCACGCCCTGCTAATTTTTGTATTTTTAGTAGAGATGGGGTTTCACCATATTGGCCAGGCTGGTCTCGAACTCCTGACCTCTTGTTCCACCTGCCTCGGCCTCCCAAAGTGCTGGGATTACAGGCGTGAGCCACCGCGCCCAGCTTCAGAGACTGACATTCTGCCTCAGCACAGCTGGAAGAGGCTGCTTGAGCACTGGGGTAAGGAGCTGTTTTGCATCCAGGTGCCATGTGGTGCAAGGATACCTATTTTTTTTTTTCTTTTGTTTTTTTTTTTTTTTTTTTTTTTTTTGAGAGTCTTGCTCTGTTGCCCAGGCTGGAATGCAATGGCACAAACTTGGCTCACTGCAACGTCTGTCTCCCGGGTTCAAGCAATTCTCCTGCCTCAGCCTCTCAAGTAGCTGGGATTACAGGTGCCTGCTACCACACCTAGCTAATTTTTGTATTTTTTAGTAGAGTCAGGGTTTCACCATGTTGGCCAGGCTGGTCTCAAACTCTGACCTCAGGCGATCTGCTTGCCTTGGCCTCCCAAAGAGCTGGGATTACAGGCATGAGCCACTGCACCCAGCTCAAGGATACCTATTTTTCTTAATGCTGGAAGCCACACTCAGACCCCAGAGCAGCTCTCAGTGCTGGGAGACCCGGGAGATTGATGATACCTGCGTCTCCCTTTGGGACTGAGGATGGTAGAAGGGTGTGCAGAATTCCAAATGTTATTTACATTACTCGTGTGTTTTCTGTGGAGTGCATAATTGTCTTTGCTTGGCAATTTCATATCAGTTAAATATAAGCAGTAAGCTAATCCTATTCTGTGACTTACTCTTCTCACGTGTCATCATAATGATATACTTCAATATTCATCCCTCAGATCGGCCTTGCTCTAACAGCCCTGTTCACGGCATAAATGCATCAATGTTTGCTTATGGGTAAACACAAAGGATATTTTCAGGTTTCACATCAGACAGTGCTTCAGTGCTCAGGGCTTATGTATCTTTGTGGTCTTCTGGTAGAATTTCTGTAGATTCCCAGAAGTGGTATTGCTTGGGCAAAGGTTATACACACTGAACATGTTGATAGTTATTGCCAAACTGCCATGAGAGAGGGCTGTCCAACTTTGTCAGGGAGGGCCTCTTTCCTCTTATGTTGTACCACATGGGAATTTCAATTTCACTGGTCTGGAACAAGCTGTTCTTCCTTCTCAACTTTTCCACTAGGAATAGCTTGCATTATGGCTCTCCCTTGGTTTAAAAAAAAAAAAAAAAACAGAGAGAGAAAAGAAATGGAGGTTTAGCAAGTTACTTTGGGCTGCAGCCAGAGTGATTGCCACATGCATTTCTCTGTCTCTTTTTCTCTCCTCTTTCCTACCATAGGCTCAGCTCTGTATCATAAAGGGCTGAGGTTCCTACGTGCACCAGCTTCCTTCAAAGGGGCAGATACGTCAGGTCATATACACAGTATTTTGAAAGAATCCATTTCCCCATTGACTTTCTGATAGGCTGCTTCTGGGTCAAGTTCTGTAGCCAATACCATTTTTTTAAGATGGAGTCTCGCTCTGTCGCCCAGGCTGAAGTGCAGTGGTGCAATCTCGGCTCACTACAAGCTCTGTCTCCCCGGTTCACATCATTGTCCTGCCTCAGCCTCCTGAGTAGCTGGGACTACAGACGCATACCACCACGCCCGGCTAATTTTTGTTGTATTTTTTAGTAGAGACAGGGATTCACCATGTTAGCCAGGATGGTCTCGATCTCCTGACCTCATGATCCACCCGCCTCTGCCTCTCAAAGTGCTGGGATTACAGGCATGAGCCACCGTGCCCAGCCCAGTGATTCTCCTGCCTCAACCTCCAGGGTAGCTGGGATTACAGGTGCTGGCCACCATGCCTGGCTAATTATTGCATTTTTAGTAGAGACGGGGTTTCACCATGTTGGTCAGGCTGGTCTCAAACTCCTGACCTCAGGTGATCCACCTGCCTTGGCCTCCCAAAGTGCTGGGATTACAGGCATATCTAGTAGTTTTACTTATATATATTAACTATAATTTTAACTCTTAGTAGCCCTAATTTCTAGTGGAAAACTTAGGAAGTGATGTTGAATTATTTTATATCAGTATTTGTAGATGAAAACCATTTTGCTTCCTCAATTTTTTATTAACAGATCTAAATATATTGTTTTCTATACCATATAGGTGACTTAGACATTCTATGATTACCTATTATTTAACATAGCATGATTTTAAGATTTTTAAATTAATAATTTGAAAGGATGACACAGGTACCCTTCCTAATGTTTTTTTTCTGTTGTCTTGGGTCTCAAGTGCCCATGTGGCACCCAAGGACAGCTATGCAGGGCAGGTCTTGTTGGGGTCCCAAATTTACATACCAGGTATAGTGCTCAGGACAGGACAGAGTCGTGAAGATAATGCCTGGAGAATCCAACCCATCCCAGCACGGCAAGGAGGCAAAGCTAGGCCAGGGAGGATGGGGCCATATCGGGCTTGGTTCTGCCTTACAGCTGGTGGTCAGGAACTGAGGACATGTCCCCAGGTCCCACCATGGCCAACCTGTCCAGACCCTAGAATCCAGATGCTCAAAACTGGAAGGAAGCTGACAGTAAGATATGTCCAAGGCTTTGGGGAGCCCAACAGCCAACCCTCATAGCTTTAGCTCACAGACAAAACAAGCAACAGTTTTATGACCTTACAACATCTACAGGCTGGGCGCAGTGGCTCACACCTGTAATGCCAGCACTTTGGGAGGCCGGGGCAGGTGGATCACGAGGTCAGGAGATACAGACCATCCTGGCCAACATGGTGAAACCCTATCTCTACTAAAAATATAGCTGTGCCTGGAGTCCCAGCTACTCGGGAGACTGAGGCAGGAAAACCGCTTGAACCAGGGAGTCGGAGGTTGCGGTGAGCTGAGATCGCACCACTGCACTCCAGTCTGGGTGACTGAGTGAGACTCCGTCTCAAAAAAACAAAAACAAAAACAAACAAAAACAAAAACAGAAACAAAAACATCTACAGAAACCACCTAAACCTGTCTGACCAGTACATTCAGGCAGTAAGTCTGAGTCAAATTTAATACCGACAATTCTGAAGACGTTTAATTTTATTTTGCCAACAATTTAAACTAATTTTATTTACCAGAGATTACTAGAGTCACATGAGCTAAAAAGCATTTGAGTTAGTTTCTATTTTTCTGATAAAGTATTTTGATTTAAGCACTTACTTTTTCATTAAGCTAACTAATTAGAGCTCTTTCGTCTATTTTGGTAGTGAAATATCACATACACGTGACACATACAAACATACAGACAGAAGAAGATTTTATAGCTTTACAAGATTCTTCATTTGCTAGTTTTCAAATAGTTTTTCTTCCCCCTGCAGACAGACTATCAAGCTCTAAGCAGTTCTTAGCTAGGCAACATGAAATTTGTACTTTCAAAGACAGGACTTTTTGGTAAAAATTTACACTTCAAAGACACAGAACTTAGATATAAACACCATTATTTGCCAAGACAAAAAGGGGTACGTAAAAGCCCAGTCAAGACAAGCTTTCCAGGAAAAGTATCTTAAACAAATGTAAGGTTTGTTATGTAAACTTTAAGACATCTTCCTTGTTGGAAAGTTTGTGGTGGTTTAAGTGTGGGGATGCAGATGCCCTTACAAATGGAGATTTTTTTACATATATACATTTATTTTACAAAGAATTTCAAAATAGCCAGCTAAATTCCAGAAAATAGTTTGGGGACCAATCTAATTAGATTGGTCTTTTTAAATTAGGTTGTTTCTTGATTAGATTATTGAGCCCTTTAACAGGGTGAAGGCAGCCTTTTCCATGCTTGGACTTAGGAAGTCTCTTTTTACCTCAGGGCCTATCTTTTATAAACACTTTCGTTAGCTTGTTTTTTTCTTTTGAACCAAAGGTACCTTTTCAAATAGTTCACCAAAAGCAATAACCCTTAACCAAGTTATGACTTGGTTAGTCAAAGATGAACCAGGCATCTCCAAGAGGTGCAAAAAAGCAGTCCTCACAAGATCCAGAACGACCCCAAAGTCAGCTCAAAGATAAAAAGTCTTTTTAGCCACAAATGGAATACAACCTATTCTTCTAACTGGCCATATTTTCTAGGATCTCAGCTTCTCAGCTGAGCACCTATGCATAAAGGCCCAAAGGCCCCATATGCCCCATATGCCCCATATGCCCCATAGAAGGAAAAAGACAGGAAATCAAATCATGTTTTAGGTTACATTTTTGCCCTTTAATTTTGTCAAGAGAGTTTCCAAGGCTATTCATGACACTCCTAAGTGTCCATGGAAGGAAAAAGGATCAATAACAAATGGGTACCCACAAAAGGTCAGAAGTCAAACAATTTAAAACAAATGGGATTACTTCCCTGACTGGGAATTGAACCTGGGCTACAGCCACAAGAGCACAGAATCTCAGCCACTAGATCATAGAGTGCAGGGCTTTTTATAAATCCTACAGGGGATCAAAAGCAGGCAGTTTGAGCATAAAAATTATTTTAGCTTTGTTTCAGATCATGTTTTTGCTCTTTAATTTTGTCAAGAGAATTTCTAAGGCTAGCCATGAAACTATTGTTTTTATATTTTAACTTAATCTTTTTATAAATACAAAGAAGGCATTTGTTTAGGATGAGAGATCTCTAATATATTTTTAAAATTTAGGAGGGTAATTTAAAGGATCTGTTTTCTGGCCATTGACATTTAGAATTTTCAATGGTGTACTCATTTCACAATCCAATAGCCTCTTTATGGAAAGTCCAGAATGTAATTTTCCAGGTGTAGGGTAATTTTTTTTTTTTTTTTTTTTTTTACCAGTTAAGAACAGGTGTTTCCTGGAAAGGGTAGAGAAGAGGTAATGCCAAATATCCCCCTACGCAAAAAGTTCACTCCCAGGAATAGGCGAAGTTGGCAAAAGACTCTTGTTGCCACAGATGGTCAGGATGATGGTGTTTGTACATATGCTGCCTCCAGCTACCTACAAGTCTGTTGGGGGTTGCTAGTCACAGACCTGTCAATCTGTGACACTGGGCAGACCCTCCTGGAATTGACTTCTCCAGTACTAACCAGGCAACAAGGGTTGAGATGAGAGAAGCCCCACAGCGACTTCTTTTCTTTCTTTTTTTTTTTTTGAGATGGAGTCTCACTCTGTTGCCCGGTGCAGTGGCGTGATCTCGGCTCACTGCAACCGCCGCCTCCCAGGTTCCAGCGTTTCTCCTACCTCAGCCTCCCAGGTAGCTGGGACTACAGGCACGTGCCACCACACTCAGCTAATTTTTTGTACTTTTAGTAGAGACAGGGTTTCACTATGTTGGCCAGGCTGGTCTCGAACTCCTGACTTCGTGATCTGCCTGCCTCGGCCTCCCAAAGTGCTGGGATTACAGGTGTGAGCCACTGCGCCCAGCCCCCACAGTGACTTCTTAAGACAAACTCCTCCAAGAACTTGACATATTCAGAACAAAATGTGTGTTGAAGCCAGGCACTGCAGCTCATGCCTGTAATCCCAGCACTTTGGGAGGCCAAGGTGGGAGGACTGCTTGAGCCCAGTGAGGCAGAAGAATAGGGTCTGGAGATAGGGAACATAAGGCTGATTCACGCTCACTTCCTAGAACTAAATCAAATGGAGACACTTCAGCGATGACAGGAAATACCCTCTCCATTTACATAGGGCATACACTGAGTAAATGACTTTGTAACTTTACTTCATCCTCTTCATTTACATAGGACATATACCAAGTAATCAATGGAAACCTCTAGAGGGTATTGAAACCCCAGAACATTCTGTAACGGGGCTCTTGAGCCTCTGTGCTCGGCCCGCTCCCACCCTGTGGAGTGTACTTTCATTTTCAATACATCTCTGCTTTGTTGTTTCATTCTTTCCTTGCTCTGCTTGCACATTTTGTCCAGTTCTTTGTTTAAGACTCCAAGAACCTGGACACCTTCAACCGGTAACACCAGGAGTTCGGGACCAACCTGGGCAACACAGCGAGACCCTGTTGTTTTTTAATGTGTGTACTTTCATTGGGACAGGAAAGAGACATTGTCTCTATAAAAAATTTCAAAACTGGCCAGGTGTGGTGGCAACCACCTGTAGTCCCAGCTACTCAGAAGGCTCAGGTGAGGGGACTGCTTGAGCCCTGGAGGTTGAGGCTGCAGTAAGTCATGATTATGCCACTGCCCTCCAGCCTGAGTGGCAGAGCAAGACCCTGCCTCCAAAAAAGTATGTTGATCGGAACGACAAACTGAGCAGTCTGCAGGGCTGGCTTGAGTAAGTGGGCTTCTAGGGGCTTAGGCTCCTGTTCTACCCCTCTTAGTGACAGAATGACACAGAAAGATGAAGACGAAGGAAAACACTATTTCAGTGAGGAAACGGGATCAAACAATAAATATTCATTACCAAAAACTACCAAAAAGCACACCAGAGTTCTACACCCCAAACTAGTCACACAAATCCTTTTCTCCCTGAATTAGTCAGTTCTCTGCTGCTAACAAAGACATACCCGAGACTGGGTAATTTATAAAGGAAAGAGATTTAAAGGACTCACAGTTTCACATGGCTGGGGAGGCCTCACAATCATGGTGGAAGATGAAGGAAGCGCAAAGGGATGTCATACATGGCGGCAGGCAAGAGAGAGCGTGTGCAGGGGAACTCCCCTTTATAAAACCATCAGATCTGGCCGGGCGCGGTGGCTCAAGCCTGTAATCCCAGCACTTTGGGAGGCCGAGACGGGCGGATCACGAGGTCAGGATATCGAGACCATCCTGGCTGACACTGTGAAACCCCGTCTCTACTAAAAAATACAAAAAAAACTTAGCCGGGCGCGGTGGCGGGCGCCTGTAGTCCCAGCTACTCGGGAGGCTGAGGCAGGAGAATGGCGTAAACCCGGGAGGCGGAGCTTGCAGTGAGCTGAGATCCGGCCACTGCACTCCAGCCTGGGCGACAGAGCGAGACTCCGTCTCAAAAAAAAAAACAACAAAACAAAACAAAAAAAACACCATCAGATCTTGTGAGACTTACTCACTATCAGGAGAACAGCACGGGAAAAACCTGCCTCCATGATTCAATTACCTCCCACCGGGTCCCTCCCATGACGTGGGGATTACTACAATTCAAGGTGAGATTTTTGTGGTGACACAGAGCCAAACCATATCACTCCCATTAATCGAGATTATGTAGAGGAGATAAACGGTTATTTTTGCCTATCTGCTCAACTGGGTTTCACAAGAAGACAGGCTGGGAGCCTGACTGTTGAGGAATTCTCACCCTTTTGCCCGTTGTCAAGCCCTGGGTTCCCTTCACTGTGGCTTCTAGAAGAGCAGAGTGGCTTTGGTGAGCCTGCCCACAGCACCAAAACTGTAGGATCCAAGGGAAAGCTTCCCCTTTGCCTTCTGAAGGTTCACTGAAAAATCACCTCACAAAAGAGTTTTAGAAATGGCATACAGTTATCCACGTGCACACAGGGGAGAACCCCAGAGTGATTACCCCCTTCCTGAGAGAGATAAAGCCTCAAGGAAAAACTCACCACTTCATGGAGGAGTGAGAGTATCTAGCTGAACAGAACTCAGGACCGGAATTGTGTGGGAAGTCTGAGACTCAGGAGGAAGGCACCCAGTTGTCTTCCATCTTGGAGGCCTGGAGGGGCTCAAAGGGCTTTTGCTGGTACCTTCAGGGTCCCTGCAATGTTCCAGGCAAAGAGTGGTGGAGAGATGGGAAAAATGGAGGTGGAATCCAAGTGGGGGAGCAGGGAGATACAGGGCTCTCTGTTTTAGGGTCTGAGAGTCTTTCAAGCTTTCAGAGACATGGTTAATTGTTCCGGTTAGTCTCCTTTAAAAATTTAGAGACTGCCAATTGCATTTGGAGCTTTCAAAAATGCTGATTAAAGGAAAGCCTCTGAGTGTTTTTGAGAAGTCGAGACTCCTCTTTGTTCTAATTGTGCGCATAGTTTAATTTAGATGCATCTCTCAGGTCGATCTTGTCTGGGGGCAAAATTTGACAATACCAATCCTTGGTAGTGATTAGTAATGTCCATGAACCAGGGGCACTGGTGGAGGACTTAGGGCTATATCAGGAAAGTGGTCCATTCCATCCAGGGGTGGGGCAGGAGGGCCCCCGGGGGTGTGCTATTGACCCCAGACTCACTGGGTGTAGGATTGAAGTATAGACATTGGGGTCAGCCTTGTAAGATTTACCTCACCTCCCTGAGGCCCTGTTTTCTCAACTGTAAAAACAGTGGTTTGGCAGATTTGATGATATGCTAACAGCAACTTTTTTTTTTTTGAGACAGAGTCTTGCTCTGTCGCCCAGGCTGGAGTGCAGTGGCCGGATTTCAGCTCACTGCAAGCTCTGCCTCCCGGGTTCACGTCATTCTCCTGCCTCAGCCTCCCGAGTAGCTGGGACTACAGGCGCCTGCCACCTTGCCTGGCTAGTTTTTTTGTATTTTTTTAGTAGAGACGGGGTTTCACCATGTTACCCAGGATGGTCTCGATCTCCTGACCTCATGATCCGCCCGCCTCGGCCTCCCAAAGTGCTGGGATTACAGGCTTGAGCCACCGCGCCCGGCCAACTTTTTTTTTTTTTTTTTTTGAGACGGAGTCTCACTCTGTTTCCCAGGCTGGAGTGCAGGCAATGGTGCGATCTCAGCTCACTGCAACGTCTGCCTCCCAGGTTCCAGCGATTTTCCCGCCTCAGCCTCCAGAGTAGCTAGGATTACAGGCACTTGCCACCACATCCGGCTAATTTTTTGTATTTTTAGTAGAGACGGGGTTTCACCATCTTGGTCAGGCTGGTCTTGAACTCCTGACCTGAAGTGATCCGCCACCTCGGCCTCCCAAAGTGTTGGGATTACAGGCATGTGCCAGCGTGCCCAGCCACAACAGCAACTTCTAAAAGGATGAATATTGGCTGGGCATGGTGGCTCACACCTGTAATCCCAGCACTTTGAGGGGCTAAGGTGGGCAGATTACTTGAGGCCAGGAGTTTGAGACCAGCCTGGGCAACATGGTGAAACCCCATCTCTACTAAAAATACAAAACTTAGCCAGGTGTGGTGGTGCGTACCTACATGTAGTCCCAGCTACTCAGGAGGCTGAGGTAGGAGAATCATATGAACCTGGGAGGTGGAGGTTGCAGTGAGCCAAGATAGTGCCACTGCACTCCAGCCTGGCAACAGAGCAAGACTCTGTCTCAAAAAAAATAAAAAGTAAAAGGATGCAGGCTGGACACAGTGGCTCAAGCCTGTAATCCCAGCACTTTGGGAGGCTGAGACAGGAGGATTTCTTGAGCTCAGGAGTTTGAGACCAGCCTGGGCAACATGGCGAAACCCCATCTCTACAAAATATACAAAAATTAGCTGCATGTGGTGGCGCGCACCTGTAATCCCAGCTACTTCAGAGGCTGAGGCAGGAGAATCGCTTGAACCCAGGGGGCAGAGGTTGCAGTCAGCTGAGATTAGGCCACTGCACTCCAGCCTGGGCAACAAGAGCAAGTCTCTTTCTTAAAAAAAAAAAAAAAAAAGGATGCATATTATGTGCCTGTCACATTATATACTTATTAGGTGTGGGTGATCATGTAAATTTTGTGTGCCTCAGTTTCCCAATGTGTAAAATGGGAATAAGGACAGCACTAATCTCAGAGGGTTACTATGTGAATTAAATGTGAAGTGCTTAGCATATTCTAAATTTCTCATAAATGTTAGCTATTCTTTTTTATGTTTCTGATCACAAATAGGTCCTGAAAACAGATATTAGTATACCCATAGTTACAGATAAAACAAGTGCTTTGAGAGATTAAATAACTTCCCTAAACTATGAGGCTAGGATTCAATAGAACTGGCGCCCCCAGGGTATAAGCATCTCCTCCTGATGCAAGCTGTTGGCAGGAAGTGTAGGTGAACCTCTCCATAGGGCTGCTTGAGTGTCCTTACAACATGGCGTCCAGCTCCTCCAGAGTGAGTAAGCTAAGAGGGAGCAAGGTGAAAGCTACAGTGCCTTTATGACCTAGTCTTGGAAGTCACACATCATTACTTATGCCACATTCATTCTATTCTTATTTTATTTATAGAGACAGGGTCTTGCTCTGTCACCCAGGCTGGAGTGCAATGGCATGATCACGGCTCACTGCAACTTCCAAGGCTCAAGCAGTCCTCCCACTTCAGCCTCCTGAGTAGCTGGGACTACAGGTACATGCCACTAGGGCTCACGAAGTTTTGTATTTTTTTGTAGAGATTGGGTTTCACTATATTGCCCAGGTTGGTCTCGAACTCCTGGGTTCAAGTGATCCTCCAGATTTGGCCTCCCTAAGTGCTAGGATTACAAGCATGAGCTACTGTGCTCAGCCTCATTCTACTCATTGGAATAGAGTTGCTAGTTTAAGCAAAACTAAAACAAAAGGATGCCCAGTTAAATTTGAATTTGAGATAAACAATGAATACACTTTTAGTGTAAGTCTATCTCATGCAGTATTTGGGACATACTTATTCTAAAATTTATTTGTTGTTTATCTGAACTCAAATTTCATTGGGTATCATATATCTTCTCTGGAAACCCTGTGTTAGAAGCAAGTCATTTTGTCCAGCCCACCACTCAAGGGAATGGCTTCCACTTTTGTTTTCTTTTTTTCCAAGCAAGCTGGTGAGAAAAATGTGGTGGCTTCCACTTTTGAAGGGAGGAATGTCCAATAATTTGTGGAGATATTTTTCAACCACCACAAGCAGGGTTTTGAAAAAGTTCACCTGGTTCTGGGGTCTGTGGATAATTGCATGCGAGCCTAACAGGATGAAGCAGTAGTTCAGGGACAAGCAAGGTTTTCTTCCAAATGGTCTTGCACATTTACCAGAAATCACACACATTATCTCATTGAAGCCTCAGACAGCTCTGTGGAGCAGGTGAGGGTGGCAATTACAATCCCCATTTTACAGTCGAGGAAACAGATTAAGCACCTGCTCCAAGGTGATATGGGCAGAAATGGTGGAGGGGGCAACAAATTCTCCTAATCTCAAGTCTGGCATTTGTTCTGCTCCACCCAGTCATGTCCTGACAGAGTACTGATGTCTCCACTACGTAAGATGTCTTAGATTCATTTTCTATCTTCTGTTGTGTTGTTATCTCAAATAGGTGATGGGATTTGTGGATCCTTGCAGCAGTGCTGGGTGATGACAGACTATCGGAGAAGCTGAGGCTGGAGGGCAGTTTTCTCTCCCTACATCCACAAGCTCTAAGATCCATCCTGGCTGAGACCATGGGCTTCAACCCACTCCTCAGACCCTTTGTGTTGACTGGTTCCAGAATACTGACAGGAACCTCACTCATTTTCACCAGAAGGCCATCAGCCTCACATGAGAAAGCTGAGGAACAGTCAGCACAAATAGATAATTACCCTCCTATAATTTGTATTATAAGGAATTTTAGGCTGGGCATGGTGGCTCATGCCTGTAATCCCAGCACTTTGGGAGGCCAAGATGGGCAGATCACTTGAGGCCAGGAGTTCTAGACCAGCCTAGGCAACATGGGGAAACCCTGTCTCTACTAAAAATACAAATATCAGCCGAGCGTGGTGGCACATGCCTGTAATCCCAGCTACTCAGGAGGCTGAGGCAGGAGAACTGCTTGAACCTGTGAGGCAGAGGTTACAGTGAGCCAGGATTGCGCCACTGCACTCCAGCCCGGGTGACAGAGTGAGACTCTGTCTCAAAAAAAAAAAAAAAAAATTTTAGATATACAGAAAATCTGAAAGAAATGGATATCCATACTCCTTCCACCTACACTCAGTAATTCTTACTATCTTTTCCCTGTTGGCTCTGCCAATCTTTTAGCCTATTTTTATTGTGTATTTTGATTCACTCCTAAGTACTTTGTAACCTGCATTATCTACGTACATGCTCCTATGTAACCATAATTCTATAATCACACATAAGAGAATTAACCATGATTTGCTAATGTCATCTAACACTGAGTTCATGTTCAAATTTCTCCTGTTGTATCCAAAATATCTTCCATATCCAATCAAGGCTCATCCATATGCCTCTTCAGTTTCTTTCTTTATTTTATTTTATTTATTTATTTTATTTTTATATTTTTTTGAGACGGAGTCTCGCTCTGTCGCCCAAGCTGCAGTGCTGGAGTGCAGTGGCATGATCTCAGCTCACTGCAAGCTCCGCCTCCCGGGTTCACGCCATTCTCCTGCCTTAGCCTCCCAAGTAGCTGGGACTACAGGAGCCCGCCACTACGCCTGGCTAATTTTTTGTATTTTTTAGTGGAGACAGGGTTACACTGTGTTAGCCAGGATAGTCTCGATCTCCTGACCTCGTGATCCACCCACTCAGCCTCCCAGAGTGTTGGGATTACAGGTGTAAGCCACCGCGCCCGTCCTATTTATTTTTTGTGAGAGGGAGTCTCACTCTGTTGCCCAGGCTGGAATGTATTAGCACGATCTCTGCTCACTGCAACCTCCACCTCCCAGGTTCAAGCTATTCTCCTGCCTCAGCTTCCAGAGTAGCTGGCATTACAGGGGACTGCCACCACACCCAGCTAATTTTTTTTGTATTTGTAGTAGAGACGGGGTTTCACCATGCTGGCCAGGCTAGTCTCAAACTCCTGATCTCAGGTGACCCGCCCACCTTGGCCTCCCAAAGTGCTGGGATTACAGGCATGAGCCACCATGTCCTACTAGTTTCTTTTAATCTAGAACAGTAACCTCTCATGAGATCAGGCCACTTATCTTGTAGATGGCTGTTTTAGTCTGTTCTCATGCTGCTAATAAAGACATACCTAAGACTGGGTAATTTATAAAGGAAAGAAAATTGACTCACAGTTCAGCACAGCTGGGGAGTTCTCAGGAAACTTACAATCATGGTGGAAGGGGAAGCAAATATGTTCTTCTTCACATGGTGGCAGACCGAGAAGTGCAGAGTGAAGGTCGGGGGAAAGCCCCTTATAAAACCATCAGATCTCATGAGAAATCACTATCATGAGAACAGATGAGGGTAACTGCCCCCTGATTCAATTACCTTCCACTGGGTCCCTTCCATGACACGTGGGGATTATGGGAACTACAATTCAAGATGAGATTTGGGTGAGGACACAGCCAAACCATATCAGTGGTTCCATGTTCTGGATTCCCAGCATAAAGACATTTCCTGGGTTCCAATATAGTTGGATGTGGTCCTGTGACCAAGTGCTATTCAATGACATATATGTGAAAGTATTGTGTGAAGTTTCTGGAAAGTCTGCTGCTGCCTGGAATACGGGTATGATGGCTGGAGCTCTGGCATCTATTTTAGACCTAAGGATCAGGGTCACCCTGCAAGGATGATGGAGGCAAAAGCTGGAAAGAGCTTAATGCTGCTACCAATACCAGCTCTGTCTGCCTACTTCCCCACCCCTTTTACTTGAGAAAACAGAACCTTGTGTATCTGTGTGTGTGTGTTTTTTTAATTAAAAATTTAAAAAATATTTTTTAGACAAGGTCTCACTTGCTCTGTCACCTAGGCTGGAGTACACTGGCATGATCATGGCTCATTTCAGCCTCAATCTCCTGGGCTCAAGTGATCTTCCCACCTCAGCCTCCAGAGTATCTGGGACTACAGGTGTATGCCACCACACCTGGCTAATTTTTGTATTTTTTGTAGACATAGGGTTTCACTATGTTGCTCAGGCTGGGACCTTGTGTGCTTTAATTCCTGTTAAGTCACTTAGTCAAATTAAATCCTAGCTAATAAGCCAGATTGAGGTCTACTATCATTTTATATTTGCTTAGAAGAGATGTTATGTGCTTCCTACTTGGCTAAAACATGTTTCAGGATTTCTCTTTCCTCCAGGTGCAGATCTCTGGTCCCAACACACCATAAGAACATTCTGAGAGAATAATGTTACCTACCCTCTAGTCTGGGCCACCTATGATGTTGAATGAGTCTTGGCAGCCAGGGAAAATTTCTGTAAGAACCTTGTGGTTAGAAATGTAGGAAATAAAGTCACTGTGGCTTGTCACATGCAAGAGGACAGCAGGGGACAGGGGATAGTGGTGTGTGTGCAGGAACAGAGTGGGAATGATCTGGAATTTGTGAAATACCTTGGCAGCAATACAAGGACGAGGCTCCAAAGGGCAGGGCTTCAGGAGAGGAAATGGATGAACACTGCACTTCTTGCATTCCTGCCGGCCACGAAGAGGTTTCCTGAGTGCTGAAAACCCCATCTGGAAAGTGTCCCCTAGGAAACAAAACGAGTTCCAGTGTGTGAAGGTCACCTGGCTGCTGCACCACCTGCCACCCCGTTAATCACTTGAGCTGGTGGGTACAGGAACACAGCTGTGGGCAGAGGGTCAGAACACTTCCTGTCTGCCCCAGGCACGTGGAAGACAGTCTCCTGAGTAGTAACCTTGGCACTGCCTTGGCTATTTGAGAAGCTGGCCAGTTATTTCAGTCACTGGGTATTTGAGAAGCTGAGCAGCCTTTTGAGCTTCAACCATTCTCACAGTTGTTTAATTTGCAGTTCTTAAGGGATCTAGTGACACCTTCCTACCTCAGCAGAGCAAAAAATGTGGATCCCAGGTCTGGGAACCTAAAAGAAATCACTCTGAGTAGGTTAGAATTTCACCTCTATCCGAGACCCGGAAATAATCATTTAAAAATAGAAACGCATATATACAAATATCTAAACACACATACATATGTCTGCATGTGTATAGGGTTGGTCCACATTCATGTTCTTTCACTCCCTCATTCTTTCAGTCATTCACTGAGATGCTGAGTCTTCCAGCATCTCTCAGTCTCTCAGAAGAGACAAGCACAAACACAGCCTGCCAGCATCCAGTGGATCACACCCTACAACAAGCCCAGTGCCTCTTTAGTGGAGAGGGGATTTGCTTTGGGGCGTGGCAAGTTTATGCAAGTCCCTGATTTCTTGCACTGACTGCTCAAAAGCAGAGCTCCATTTAAATTCCATTCCTTCTGGAGAGATCTGTCCTATGACCAGGGTGGATGGTTCAACTCCTCTCTGCATCTGGCTGGCACCCAGGGCACTCTTGCCCAAATGCTTTGTCAGGTAGTTTCCTTGACCTATTTCCTAATGTGCTTTCCAGCCATGGCCCACGTGGTTTCTGTCTGCTCCAGTGCCCCCAAGGCCAACACAGGGGTCATGCTTGGAGACAGCCTCCAACTCTTTGCAGCCTCAGGCTTCTCCAGACTTGGGTGCCAATGCTTTAAGGTCTTCTTTATCCTCTTTGCTGGGCATCACTGCCTCAGTCATGGCTTAAATCTGATACACAAGGTTCTTAATGGGCTTCCATAGCCACGTAGAATTGACACCCTTAGCCTGGCTAATGTGGTTAGCTAGCAAGTTTGCTATCCCTTCCAGGTAAGAAATGCCTTAACCCAGCGAAAGATCTGTCTCCAGATGACTCTTAAAAGCGACTCTAATGGTGAGCCCTTGATGCTGATTATGTGAGGGAATCTTTTTTATTTTATTTTTGAGACAGGGTCTTGCTGTGTTGCCCAGGCTGGAGTACAGTGGCACAGTCAGAGCTCACTGCAGCCTCTCCCAGGCTCAAGTGATCCTCCCCACTCAGTCCCCTGAGTAGCTGGAACTACAGGTGCATACCACTATGCCTGGCTAACTTCTTATTTTTTTATTTTTTATTTGTGTAGAGGTGGGTCTCCCTACATTGCCCAGGCTCACCTTGAACTCTTGGCCTCAAGCAATCCTCCAGCATGGCCTCCCAAGTGCTGGGATTATAGGTATGAGCCACTGTGTCCAGCCCATGTGAGGGAGTCTTGAAAATTCTGTGTAGTTCGTCATGTGGGAGAGGTAGCACCCCAGGGTGGCCAAGGGCTTGGCCTAGGTTTGAATCCTGCCTCCTCTCTTTACTAGCTGTGTTACCTTGAACGAGTTTCTCATCCTCTCTGTGCCCCACTTATAAAAAAATGGGGTTGTTAGATAATTAAAAGACCCAGTGCTTATGGACTGTTGAAGAATTAAATGAATAAATACACAGAAAGCACACAGTACAGTGCCTGGCACATAGGACCCTCCCAATGTTACCTGTTGTTACTAGAAGTTGACTGGCTTTTCTCCTAAAGTACCTGCAGGGCTGGTTCTGCGGACAGCTTTTATGCTTCTAAGGGCTGGATCTTCTCCACTGCAGACAGAAGCTGACAAGCCAGGCAGTACTTACTCGTGTTACAGTTTTTATTTCTGCCCCTACTCTGAACTCTTTGAAGGCAGAGGCTATGTTTATCACCCATTCGATTCAACCAACTGGACTGAGCCTCTGTTGTACGCCAGGCATTGCTGGGTATAGAGATAAAGGTGAATGAAAAAACACCAACGTGGTCCTACCTTGTTTCCCGGGTCCCATCCCACAAATGTAGTAGGTTGAAGAAATTGAGGAAGGTTGATATGAATTCTTTTGAATATAGAGCCAGTTTTTACACTCATACTAATGTCCTCATGCCTTTGACATCTGACTAGTTTCATGCTGGGAAAGGCAGCATTTCTTTGGAAGTTTTGACAGGCTGTATGGGTTTTCCACCTTGGTTGGTTGACTTTGCTGATAGGAAGCTGGTCTGAGGATAATTGATTTAGCAGCCTGGATCTTGGAAGTTCCTCATTTACAATCTGTCAAGGTTGATCCTACTTTTAAGAAGCTTTTACAAAGTTTAAAATATCAATGTGTATGGTACGAAATATCAATATGTGTGTCTGCCAATGGCTCAGTTTTGGAGAAGAGAATTGCTGACCCTAAGGGAGTGCAACTAGGAAGCAATGCCTATGTTCCAGGCACCGCGGGACCCTGTAGCCCCTGGTCCTGGTGACTGTGAAAAAAGGGAGAAATTCTAGAAATAGGTGTAATCATGTGAATGTCTTTGTTTAATTTTCTTATCAAGATAAACTGCAATTCTGAACAACATGTGCCGTTCTGAATTCAACAGTCCACTCTCCATTCTGTTTGAAGGTCATGTATACTCCTGGGAAAATCCAGGGTTCTCATTTCATGGCTACTGAGGTATTTATTCCCACACTATTTAAATCAATTAAATAAAGTATCATTTACAGTAACATAAACATCAAATGCTTAAGAATAAATCTAATGAAAGAGGTGCCAGAGGTCTGTATCAATATGAACAAGGCATTAAAATTAAAGACAGCCTAAATAAATGAAGAGACATGCTATGTGCATTACTCGAAAGACTCAACAGAGTCAAGATGTCAACTCTCCCCAAAGTGATCTGGAGATTCAATGTAATCCCAATAAAAATCCCAGCAGGACGTTTTGTGAGAATTGGAAAGTCGATTTTAAAATTTACATAAAATGGAAAAGACCTAGAATAATCAAGACAAACTCTGAAAGAAAATAAAGTTGGAACACTTATAACACCAGAGAGCAAGATTTAGTATAAAGTTCCCATTCTTGGCCAGGTGTGGAGGCTCTTGCCTGTAATGCCAGCACTTTAGGAAGCTGAGCTGTGTGGATCACTTGAGCCCAAGAGTTCAAGTCCAGCCTGGGCAACGTGGCAAAACTACATCTCTACAGCTACAACAACAAATTGGCTGTGCGTGGTCGCGCATCCCTGTAGTCTGTTACCCGTGAGGCTGAGGTGGGAGGACTGTTGGAGTCCAGGAGGCTGAGGCTGGAGATCGTGCCTCTGCACTCCTGCCTGGGGGACTGTGAATATCCTGTCTCAAAAGAAGGTTCCCATTTGTGAACCCCCAAAATTGGAGACAGGTCTCAGTTAATGTAGAAAGCTTATTTTGCCAGGGTTGAGGACACACACCCAACACAACCTCAGGAGGTCCTGCTATGTGTCCAAGGCGGCCAGAGCACACTTTGGTTTTATACATTTTAGGGAGACCTGAGACATCCATCAACATATGTCAGATGAACTTTGGTTCTGTCCGCAGAGGCGGGACAACTCTCAAAGCTGGACGGGGGGCGCTACCAGGTCGTAGGTAGATAAGAGACAAATGGTTGCATTCTTTTGAGGTTCTGATGAGCCTCTCCAAAAGAGGCAAAAGGATATGCATTTATCTCAGTGAGCAGAGGGGTGGCCTTGAATAGAATGGGGGGCAGCTTTGCCCTACGCAGTTCTCTGCTTCACTTTTCCCTTTAGCTTAGTGATTCTGGGGCTTTAAGATAGTTTCCTTTAGCACATTATTATTATTATTATTATTATTAATTTAATTTTATTTTTTTTTGAGACAGAGTCTTGTTCTGTCACCCAGGCTGGAGTGCCGTGGCATGATCTCAGCTCACTGCAACCTCTGCCTCCCGGATTCAAGCGATTCCCCTGCCTCAGCCTCCGAGTAGCCAGGACTACAGGTGCCCGCCACCATGCCCGGCTAGGTTTTTATACTTCAGTACAGACGGGGTTTCATCATGTTGGCCAGAATGGTCTCAATCTCCTGACCTCGTGATACACCTGCCTCGGCCTCCCAAAGTGCTGGGATTACAGGCGTGAGCCACTGCGCCCGGCTCCCTTTCACACATTAAGACAGTATCACAATGGCTCCAGATTAGACACATAGACTAGTGGAAAAGAATAGAGGATTCAGGAGGAGGCTAACACATACATAATCACCTGATTTATAATAAAGATACCACTGCAATTCAGGGACAAAGGACGGTCATTTTAGCAAATAATATTGGATCGACTGCATGTCTATATGGAAAAAATGAACTTTTCTCTCATATCATATACCAACATTAATTCCAAATGGATCACAAACCTAGACTTGAAAGGCAAAACAATACACTTTTAGAAAAACATATAGGAGAATATTGTCACAACCGTGCAAACATTTCTTAATCAAAACACAGAAATCACTAACTATGAAATTTAAAAAACAGACAAATTAGGACTTATTTAAGATTAAGAACTTCTGTACTTCTGTTCATCAAAACACGAGATTAAGATAATTAAAAGACAAACCATGGAATGGGAGAACATGTTTACAATACATTTATCCAAAAAAAGACTAGCATTCAGAATATTTTAGAAAAAGACAACAAATCTACAAGGAGAAGACATACTGTAAAGACGATATCTATGTGGTCCAACACAAATCTAAAACGTGCTCTACATCATTTGATATTGGGGAAATGCAAAATTAAAGCCATTATTATTATTATTAATCTTATTTATTTATTTTATTTATATTTTGAGATGGAGTTTTGTTCTTTCACCCAGGCTGGAGTACAGTGGTGCGATTTTGGCTCACTGCAACCTCCACCCCCTAGGTTCAAGTGATTCCCTTGCCTTAGTCTCCTGAGTAACTGGGACTACAGCCCCGTGCCACCAAACCCGGCTAATTTGTGTATTTTTAGTAGAGACGGGGTTTCGCCATGTTGACCAGGCTGGTCTTGAACTCCTGACCTCAGGTGATCCACCTGCCTTGCCCTCCCAAAGTGCCAGGATTACAGGCTGAGCCACCGCGCCCAGCCTCCATTATTATATTTTACTACACACATGCAGAATGGCAAAACTTAAAAAGTATTGGCAAGGATGCAGAGCAACTGGAACTTTGATATACTGCAGATAGGAGAGTTTATTGGAAAACTGGCAGAATCTATTAAAGCTAGACATACGCCTATCCTATGACACAACCAGGTACATATCCAAGAGAAATGAGTGCAGGTAACCATCAAACGATATATGCAAGAATGTTCATAGCAGCTTGGTTTACAATAGTCCCCAGACGGAATTAATCCATATATCCATCTACAGGAGAATGGATAAATCAATTGTGCTTTAGTCACACAATGGAACACTTCTCAGCAATAAAAAAGGAACCAATGTGGTTCAACCACAAAAGGAATCAACATGGATGATTCTCACAGACATTATGTTGCAAAAAACAAGCCAGGAACCAAGAATGCCTACTATTTGATTCTATTTATATGAAGTTCAGGACCAGGCAAAAGTATTCCATCATGACAGATGTCAGGACAGTGGTTACTTTGGTAGGGGAAGGGTGCGGGCTGAGAGGAACCCAAAGTAGTTTTCTGTGGTGCTAGAAATATTTCGTACGATATAGATTCATTGAGATGGACACTTAAGATTTGGTATTTTTAGTAAATGATGCTGGATCAACTGTACATCCATATGGAGTAAAATGAGTGTGGTCTCCCTACCTCACTTCCCTGTGTGTATGTAAGCTATTAATAACAGCAAAATTAAAGTACATGTGATACCTCCTTAAGTTAGGAGTGTAATACAGCATTTAAGATTTTTTTTTTTGAGACAGAGTCTCACTCTGTCACCCAGGCTGGAGTGCAGTGACGTGATCTTGGCTCACTGCAACCTCCGTCCCCCAGGTTCAAGCGATTCTCCTGCCTCAGCCTCCTGAGTAGCTGGGATTACAGGCGCACACCATCACACCTGGCTAATTTTTGTATTTTTAGTAGAGATGTGGTTTCACCATGTTGGTTAGCCTGGTCTCAAACTCCTGACCTTGTGATCTGCCCGCCCCGGCCTCCCAAAGTGCTGGGATTACAGGCGTGAGCCACTGCACCCAGCCTAAAATGTTTTAAAGAGTTTGCTGCAACATGGAAAATGCCTACAACATTGGGTGATGTAGAAAGTAGAAAGTTTCTCTTCAAAATTTCCCTTCTTGTTAAAGAATAAATCACAAGTGTTAGAAATAATAGTTTCTTTTAAAAACTAACTTCCTTCAAGCCTCCTTGCTTTGTGCTAATAACTCTTTGTTAAGCCCTATCCTATGTAGCTGTTAAATATAAGAAAATAAATACATTCTATGTCCTTGTACTTTAACCAAGATGGTCACAGGCATGTCTCAGCTCGCAGCCTACGCCCCTTCCTTATTTGAGAATGTTATTACTTTTCTAAGTCTTTTCATAAGCAACCTCCTCTTTTCCTTTGTTTTCCTCTGCCATTACCTCTTTAGAAAAAGTTTTAAACCTTTAGCCGACCGGGTGCTGCCTAGACTGTGAGGTCCAGTACCAGCCAACGGAATCAGGACACAGCAGCAGGGTTCGGATGGGTCACATATAAATGTTTTTTACCTCCTTGCCTTTGTTCCATGTGCAATGGGCACCCTTTCTGCAGAAAGTAAAAACTGCCTTGCTGAGAGAATTAAATTTATGTTCAAGTCCTATTTCTTTATGGCACCGGGGAACAAGCATTTTGCATTTCTAACAGGTGAAAAGGGTAGACCAAAAAATTCTATCAAAAGAGTGATCAAAATTATGTAAAAGTATGCACAGAGAAAATGTGGAGGGAAGTAACACTAAAGTGTTAATAGTGGCTATGGGTTGTCTTGAGGTGGTGAAATTATCGGAGACATTTTTAAAATTTTTTAAAATTTTTTGGTAGTTTACAAAATTTCAAGACTTTTGTAATGGCAGAGTGAACTTTTTGTTTTTTTGACACCGAGTCTCACTGTCGCCCAGGCTAAAGTGCAGTGGCACGATCATAGCTCACTACAGCCTCAATTCCCAGACGCAAGCAATCCTCCCCTCTCAGCCTCCAGTCAATTCCCAGGTGCAAGCAATCCTCCCCCCCAGCCTCCAGTCAATTCCCAGGCACAAGCAATCCTCCCCCCTCAGCCTCCAGTCAATTCCCAGGCACAAGCAATCCTCCCCCCCAGCCTCCAGTCAATTCCCAGGCACAAGCAATCCTCCCCCCTCAGCCTCCAGTCAATTCCCAGGTGCAAGCAATCCTCCCCCCCAGCCTCCAGTCAATTCCCAGGCGCAAGCAATCCTCCCCCATCAGCCTCCAGTCAATTCCCAGGCGCAAGCAATCCTCCCCCCCAGCCTCCAGTCAATTCCCAGGTGCAAGCAATTCTCCCCTCCCTAGCCTCCAGTCAATTCCCAGGCGCAAGCAATCCTCCCCCATCAGCCTCCAGTCAATTCCCAGGCGCAAGCAATCCTCCCCCCTCAGCCTCCAGAGTAGCTGGGACTACAGGTGTGTGCCACTGTGCTTGGATAATTTTTTGTATTTTCTGTAGAGACGGAGTTTTACCATGTTGTCCATTTTATTCCATGTGGTCTCCAACTCCTGGGCTCGAGCAATCGACCTGCCTTGGCCTCCCAAAGCACTGGGATTATAGGCATGAACCACTGTGCCTGGCTGGCAGAGTGAACTTTTAAAAATCATTTTTTCCTTCTAAAATCAAAACTCTCTCCTTCAAGCTCCTCTGTCAACTGCTGTCCTGGCCTATTAATATTTCATGCTTTCCTGCTCTTTCTATTCTCCCAACAAAATACATTCCTGCTTTCCTTGGTGGAGTCTTCTGACTTGCTATCTCTCATCTTGACTTGTCCAATGAAAGAGAGAAGCCTTGGGGCTGGATTCTGTTTCTCAAGTTAATGAAAGACGCCCAGGGCAGGAAGGCTGTGTGTGAATGCTCCCCTGTTGCCCAAGACAAGGGGTCAGAGTAATAGAGTTCAGGGTATGTTCAGAGGAAGAATGTGAATTTTCATGCACCTAGTGAGTAAACAATTGTTCTACAGCAGTGGTGAGAAATGGTTCATTTTAGACACCCTAGGAGGGCACCAGTCCGAGGAGGAAGTCTCTCCCTCCATTTCATAGGACCGGCGTTCTCCCCACTTCCCTGGGGACCCACAGAGCTGCAGAGATAGAGGCCATCTCTTCCCTCTGTGGAAAAGTAGCAGCAACTGGACAGAAAAGAAAAAAGAAGCCTGGGGCTGTGACATTTGCAAGACTCTAGATAGAGGACTGTGAAAGGCTGAGGTTTGACAGTTTCTGTGGGGAGGAATGATGGACTGGATGAGCTGGGAGGGGGAGGAGGGCATGAGGATGCCATAGGACAGAAGTGTTCCAGTTTTAGTGGAATCCTTTACAGTCTACAGCGCAGGTTCTCTTTGGAAAACGTAGGGTGTAGCTCCCTCCTTCTGGCCATTGAAGGAAAAACTGGGTGGCAAAGCACAGGTAAAGACAAGCTGTGACAGAGGACAGCAGGAACCCAGGGACCTAGGGAGCAGAATTCTAATATCTTCACCCTAGATTCAGTCAGAGCAGCTATTTCCATCATTCCATACACCGGTTCTACTGGTTAACATTTGCTACCTAATGAGTCTTCCCCAAGCTTTGTAGCTTAGAAGAGTCATCTTTTATTTAGCTTATGATTCTGTGGGTCAGCAATGTGGGCTTAGCTGGAGGTGGTTTTGGTCAGGACCAGTTTCAGCTGATCTTGGCAGGAGCTCACTCATGCACCTGTGGAAGGCTTCTGGGAATCTGGGGCTGGCTGGCTGTCAGGTGGGATGCCTGGGTTCTGCTCTATGGGGACATTTCATTCTCCAGCAATGGAGGAATAACTTGGGCTCATTCACAGGGCAGCTCCCAGATTCCAGGTGTTGTAAAAGCAGGCAAACCCCAATTCACAAGCACATTTCAAGACTATCCTTGTTACGTCTGCTACTATTTCAACATAGTCACAGAGCCAACCCCAGATTCCAGGGGTGGAGAAATGAGCTCCTGCTTATGACTGAAGAGTTGCAGTCTATTGCCTCGCACCTGCAAGGGTGGGAAGTTATGGACGCTTGAAATGTAGATTCTCACATCCCCATGCAGACCTACTGGATCCAATTCATGGAAAAGGGGCCTCTCACTATGTCCTTAGGATGAGTCCCTCCCTCCTTCATATTTTAAAATATTTTATTTAATACTTATAAAATATTATATGGGACATATATGTGTGGGCATATATGTGTTTTATTAAAAATAAAGCACAATAATATAATGTACGTTAATGAACCTACTACCCAGCCCAAAAGCTGGGTCATTAACAATTTATTTATATTTACCTAAGTGTCTTTCTCTTATACTTTCCTCTTACCTCCCCATGAGATGTAACATTTTATATTTTGGGTTTTCCATTCCAACAAGAAATTTAAAAACACAGTTTTGACTCTTTTGATATCTACGCCTGAGCAACATAGTGCTGAGTCTTGCTTGTTTCTTTCTTTCTTTCTTTTACTCCAATAAAGATAAGTTTATTTACTTATTTACTTCTTGAGTTTTTTGTGCTAAAATATTTATAACACAAAATTTCTGATTTTAACCATTTTGAAGTGTACAATTCGGCAGCATTTATTATACTAGCAATGTTCTGCAACCATCACCACTATCAGTTTCCAAAGTTTTTTCATCACCCCAAACAGGAACTCTGTACCCATTAAGCAATCACTTCCCATTTCTTGCTTCTCCCAGCCCCAAGTAAAGTCGAATCTACTTTTGTTTCTATGCATTTGCCTATTCTAGATACCTTATTATAAGTGGAATCAAGTAATATTTGTCCCTTTGTGTCTGGCTTCTTTCTCTTAGTATGTTTTCAAGGTTTATTCATGTTGTAGCATGTATCAATTTCATTTCTTTTTATACGTGAATAATATTCCATTGTATGCATATAATACGGTTTATCCATTTATCTGTGGATGGATGCTTGGATTGCTTCTACCTTTTGTGAAAATGCTGTTATGAACATTGGTGTACAAGTCTCCGAGTCTCTGCTTTTAATTCTTCGGGTTTATACCTTGAAGTGGAATTGCTGGGTCAGATAGCAATTCTATGCTTAGTTTTTGAGGAACCACAAAACTGTTTTCTACAGTAGCTGCACCATTTTACATTCTTACTAGTAAGGTAATGTACCAGGGTTCTAACTCTTCCACATCCTTGCCAACATTTCACACACACACACACACACACACACACACACACACACACACACACGATTTGTAGCCATCCTAGTAGGTTGTGAAGTGGTGTTTCATTGTGGTTTTGATTTGCAAATTTCCGTATTGACATTTTCCAATGGTGTTGAGTGACTTTTTTTTTTTTTTTTTTTTTTTGAGATGGAGTCTCGCTCTGTTGCCCAGGCTGGAGTGCAGTGGTGCAATCTCGGCTCACTGCAACCTCTGCCTCCCAGGTTCAAGCAATTCTCCTGTCTCAGCCTCCCAAGTAGTAGCCGGGACTACAAGTGGATGCCACCACTCCTGGCTAATTTTTGTATTTTTAGTAGAGATGGGGTTTCACCGTATTTATATTGATCAGACTGGTCTCGAACTCCTGGTCTCAGGTGATCCACCCGCCTCGGTCTCCCAAGGTGCTGGGATTATAGGTGTGAATCACCGCCTTGAGTCTTGAGTATCTTTTTATGTGCTTTTTGGCACTTTATGTATATTTTTTGGAGAAATGTCTATTCAAATTCTTTCCCTATGCTTTAATTGTTTGTCCTTTTGTTGTTGTAGTAGGAAACACTCTGGATAATAACCCTTTATCAGATATATAATTTGAAAATATTTTCTCCCATTCTGTAGATTGTCTTCATTTTTTTTTTTTTTTTTTTTTTTTTTTTTGAGACAGAGTCTTGCTCTGTCACCCAGGCTGGGGTGCAGTGGTGCGATCTAGGCTCACTGCAACCTCTGCCTCCTGGGTTCAAGCAATTCTCCTGCCTCAGCCTCCTGAGTAGCTGGGATTACAGGCAGGCATGCGCCACCATGCCCAGCTAATTTTTGTATTTTTAGTAGAGATGGGGTTTCATCATGTTGGTCAGACTGGTCTCAAACTCCTGACCTCGTGATCCGCCCACCTCAGCCTCCCAAAGTGCTGGGATTACAGGCGTGAACCACTGCGCCTGACCTGTCTTCATTTTCTTAATATGTCTTTTGATGCACAAACATTCATTCCAATGAAGCCCAATTTATCTAATTTTTCTTTGATTGCTTGTGATTTTGGTGTCATATCTAAGAATCCATTGCCAAGTTTTACTTGGTTTTGATGTCTAGAAGACTGCTATCATACTGAAGGTAATCTTCTGAAACTTGCACTTTTCTTTCAAAAATTATGTTTACAAGATTATCCATGTTCTTGCAGAGTTTATTCATTTTATGCTGTATGATATTCCATTATATCCACATACAACGCAGTATTGACCCTTCCCTCCTGTTGATGGGCATTTGTCTTGTTTCTAGTTACTTTGCTACTACATCAGTGTCACCATGATTATCCAAAAGTAATTCTTTTGTACACTCTAATTTAAGAACCACTAACCCTTTTTAACGAATAAATCAACCTTTTATCGAGTTGCTACTAAATTTCAATTGACTGGTACTTGGGATACACACAGGTGCAGACATTTGACTTAGACATACTGACTTTTCTCATCTGCCTATTTAGGCTAATCAACAGACTGTAAAACCGTAAGAACCACTGCCATTGAGTATGGTCTGTGTCGGTCTACACTATAGCTTTAACTAGTTGTGTGATTTCTTGCAAAGAACAATCAGGGAAGACACAATAAACACATTTACTGATTTCAGGCTGGAGAGCTTTTAAGCAGTAGGGAGATGTCCACACACAAGGTGGAGAAAATTACTGTGAAAAGGGAATTCTTTCTTTAGAGCCCCATCTAAGCTAGGTTGCAGAAATGTCTACAATGGGTTTAAAACAACTCAAAGTAAGGCCTTCTACAGCGTGAAAATCCTCCAAGATAAAGAGACTGATGGCTCCTGCTGCTGCCCTGTCGTGCTCAGTTGCTGATTTCGGGAAATACTTTGGCAGGTTCGTGGGTCACAGAGGTGCCAGGTTTCTTTGGGGTTTGTAATAGAACACCACAGGAAAATCAAGTGTGAAGCAAGAGCTCAGCTCTTAACAGGGGTATTGTTTGTGGTTTTGTTACTGGAAAAGATAGTGACCTTACCAGGGCCAAAGTTATGTAGATACAGGAATTACGAAATGGAGAAGGGGGAGAGGTGAGCTGGTGGCAGCATAAAAAGACCAGCAGATGCCCCACAGCACTGCTCTTCCAGAGGCAAGACCAACCAAGATGAGGTGGGTCCACAGCTTTCCCTCCTGCCTTTCCTCTGGTTCTTTATTTCAGTCTTCTTTGCGTACATTGGTAGAGATGCAGAAATAGAACAAAGAAACGGACAAATGGGCTAAATTATAGTGAATTAAAGGGCTTAGTGTGTTAAATCTTCTCCTTTTCTGCATCCCTAGAAGACAGTGCTGTCTTTCCCAGGAGATGAGATTTACTCTCAGGAGTGTCTTTTTCCTTGAGGTTACATTTTTGTCTTTGTACGGGATGTCATCAGCTCCTGTGGTAGGCTTCCTGGCATTCTGAGTATATTAATTAGCAGATATTTTCCTCTTTAAAAATGTATAATAAGAAAGACTAATTGTAACATATTTGAATGACACATTAATTGACTAGTACCTGGGATATACACTAGTACCTGGGATACAACTAATTAAGGCACTTAGATCTTATAAAAATAAAGACTTTTTGAAATGTTGAAATAATAAGACTAGATTTTTTTTTTTTTTTTTAAGGATTCTCGCTCTGTCACCAGGCTGGAGTGCAGTGGTGCGATCTCGGCTCACTGCAACCTCTGCCTCCTGTGTTCAAGTGATTCTCCTGCCTCAGCCTCCCGAGTAGCTAGGACTACAGGTGTGCGCCACTATGTCCACCTAATTTTTGTATTTTTAGTAGAGATGGGGTTTCACCATGTTGGCCAGGATGATCTCGATTTCTTGATCTCGTGATCTGGCTGCCTCGGCCTCCCAAGGTTTTGGGATTACAGGCATGAGCCACCACATCCGGCCTAGAAACTATTTTAATAGAAGCATTAGTGCCTGAATGGTCAGCATCTGTTAGCGAGATGGTGAACTGGCAGATGGCACCTGTGCGTCAATGCCCATGGCCACAGTCCTGCTTTTGGACACCAGTTCTCTTCCAGGTAACCTTCTGGCATTTTGGGGTTTGAGATACCATTTCCTAAAGATGAACTATCATAAAATACTAGAAATAACCATATGTTTAAAAGTATATATTTAAGGAGGCCGGGCGCAGTGACTCACAAGGTCAGGAGATCAGACCCTCCTGGCTAACACAGTGAAACCGCATCTGTACTAAAATTACAAAAAATTAGCCGGGCATGGTGGCAGGTGCCTGTAGTCCCAGCTACCCAGGAGGCTGAGGCAGGAGAATGGTGTGAACTCGGGAGGCGGAGCTTGCAGTGAGACAAGATCATGCCACTGCACTCCAGCCTGGGTGACAGAGCAAGACTCCATCTCAAAAAAAAAAAAAAAAAATTGTGTATTTAAGGAAACTTTTATTATGGAAAATATCAAGAAGTAGAGGAATAGCATAAAAAGTCCTAAGTTCCCATCTCTGAGTTATCTACATTTTATTACCAGTATCTTTGGTGTGCCTGAGGGAGGTTTCTCTTTCCTGGAGGGCTCCTCTATTACTGCCAATGTACTTTCCTGAATGCAGCCAGAAACTGAGCCCCTACTCGCCCCACACCCACGTGCCTTCCTATCCCTCTCTGAAGCTTCTGCAGAATTCCCAGCAGGACAGAGCTTGCTGGAAGCTTGGCACGCTCAGAAGCTGCTAAAGCATGTGTCTGCGGGGGTGGGGGTAACTTCTTGGTCCTAACACATCCATATATTGATTTTCTTTCTGGCTGCTAAGTGGGAGGAGTGTGTGTGTAGGCATGTGTGCGTGTGTGTGGGTACACACATGTGTGTGTGGATGCATGCATGTGCTGTGAAGCAAGGAGACCAGCTTTCCACTCCTTCCTGTCTTCTCTCTGCAGTGCTCTGGGAGCTGTTGTTGCCCTCCTGCTCTGGGGACAGCTTTTTGCAGTGGACTCAGGCAACGATGTCACGGATATCGCAGGTCAGTCTTTGGTTGGGTAGGAGCGTGCATCCCGGGCGCCGCCGCATCCCCCTCTGACCCTCTCGGGTCTGCGCTCTCTCTCTGAGAACACCCAGCTGCCCCTTCTTATCTTGACCTCTGGGCTTTCAGGACCGTGAAGAACATTGGGGTTCCTGCCAGAAATGAGGGGAGCTTGTGCTTCCGTTGGCTTCTATTCAGGGTGGAAGGAGATTGATGTGCAGAGCAGCTTCCACTCATCTGACTTTTCATGGTTCACTGGGAACAATTTCCAAATAGTAAACTCTCTTGCTTCTCTCTCTTTGCAGATGACGGCTGCCCAAAGCCTCCCATGATCGCAAATGGCTACGTGGAGCACTCGGTTCGCTACCAGTGTAAGAACTACTACAGGCTGCGCACAGAAGGAGATGGTAAGACGTGGACAACTGTCTCTATGCCCTATGGGCGGTGCTGGGGTGATTCGCCAGAAAGTTCATTGCTCTCCTTGGAGCCAGGAGATTTAGATTCTAATAAGCCTTTTGTTGCCAGTAGCTGTGGCCCTTTGGGCAGACGAACTTTTGTCAGCCTCAAGTTTTCTGTTTTGTTAAGGGGAGGCCATGCCATGCAGCCTACCTATCTCAGAGTCAGATTTCCATCTCCAGCGGGAGATGTGGGAAAAGGAGGAACACTGATGACAATAGGTCACCCCCACCTAGTGAGTCCTGCTGTCCTGGCACTGCTCTAAGTGCTTCATATTTATTTACTCACTTAGTCCTCACAGTATCCCTCTGAATAGAGGTTATTGTTCTCACTTTGCTGATAAGGAAACGGAGGCACAGACAGGTTGAGTCTCTTGCCCAAATTCAGGCAGCCTGTAAGACGCAGTCAGGATTTGAACCCCGAGCCCTCCGTGTGCTGCCTGGCTGTGACCAACATGACCACAGTGTGTTCTGCTGGGCGTAATGGAGTCCACGCACTTAAGTTTCCAGCACAGCACTTTTTCCCTCCTCCTCATGTTCTCTCTCCTTTTCCCCTTCCTATTTGTCCCCTTTTCCTCTTCCTTTTAATTCTTCTCTTTAAATGCCTTCTCACTCTGCTCTGGGTGCAGACTTGACTTTGCCTTTGGCTCATTTCTTGCCTTTTGTTTCAGGAGTGTACACCTTAAACAATGAGAAGCAGTGGACAAATAAGGCTGTTGGAGATAAACTTCCTGAATGTGAAGCAGGTGGGTGCTGAGCACTTACCAGTGCAGTCAGACTTCTGGGTGGGAACGTCCTAGAGGCACAGCCTTCCAGTGCGGCTTCCTCTGAGCACACAAGAGCCAGGAGGAGGGATGTGGGAGAACCGCAGCTGGCCAGGGAGAGACTTAAGCAGTTAGGTGGTAACTCCCTAAGGGTCACTAAGGGTCTAAGGGTCTTGATCATTGGGGCCTGAAGGGCACTGGCTGAATCCACTGTCTACACTGCCCACAGATCAGGAGAGCCTGTGCATACAGAGAACCTGCTAGAGAGCCCTGGGTCTAAAGAGAAGCAAGCTCCAGGGAGAACAAGTCAAGGGATAACATACAATCTTAATCCATGGAAGCCTAGAAGGAGGCTGGACGTGGGCTGGGACTGCTGCTTCTCGTTATTAGCAGGAGCTGTTGTTCTCTCCTTTCCTTCTCGGAACCAGAGGCAAAGGCCCAGTCTCTTCGGCTCTTACTGGTGTGGAACTGCCAACCTGCCTCATAATAACTGCACTATCTACAAAATCTGAGCTCCAGTCAATGATGCTCTAGATTCCTCTTTCTTCAGAGAGAATGAATTATTGTAGCTCCTAGCCCTTTCAATGAATTTCAGGGAATTGTGGAAATTCCTTTGTTGGGATAATTGTTTAAATATAATACAGTTCACCAGCCAGGGCTCAAAAATCTCAGTATTTCCCATTTCCTTTGTTAGAAAAGTGGGAAATAGAGCTTTTTGTAATGTAAACAATTAGAAAAACAGAATTATTTTAAAACTGCAACTATTGGGAATGAGATGAGCAGGCGGTAAGGGCAAAGCATTTAATTCTTTCTAGTTTACGCAGCAGTGACAGCCGCCCATGCTTTTACCCCTCTTTCTCAGATGGAAAGGCTCTTGCACATTTCCACTCACGAGTGTCTTGCTCTCCTTGACAGTGTGTGGGAAGCCCAAGAATCCGGCAGACGCAGTGCAGCGGATCCTGGGTGGACACCTGGATGCCAAAGGCAGCTTTCCCTGGCAGGCTAAGATGGTTTCCCGCCATAATCTCACCACAGGGGCCACGCTGATCAATGAACAATGGCTGCTGACCACGGCTAAAAATCTCTTCCTGAACCATTCAGAAAATGCAACAGCGAAAGACATTGCCCCTACTTTAACACTCTATGTGGGGAAAAAGCAGCTTGTAGAGATTGAGAAGGTGGTTCTACACCCTAACTACTCCCAGGTAGATATTGGGCTCATCAAACTCAAACAGAAGGTGCCTGTTAATGAGAGAGTGATGCCCATCTGCCTACCTTCAAAGGATTATGCAGAAGTAGGGCGTGTGGGTTACGTGTCTGGCTGGGGGCGAAATGCCAATTTTAAATTTACTGACCATCTGAAGTATGTCATGCTGCCTGTGGCTGACCAATACAATTGCATAAAGCACTATGAAGGCAGCACAGTCCCCGAAAAGAAGACACCAAAGAGCCCTGTAGGGGTGCAGCCCATACTGAATGAACACACCTTCTGTGCCGGCATGTCTAAGTACCAGGAAGACACCTGCTATGGCGATGCGGGCAGTGCCTTTGCCGTTCATGACCTGGAGAAGAACACCTGGTATGCGGCTGGGATCCTAAGCTTTGATAAGAGCTGTGGTGTGGCTGAGTATGGTGTGTATGTGAAGGCGACTTCCATCCAGGACTGGGTTCAGAAAACCATAGCCGAGAACTAATGCAAAGCTGGCCAGAGGCCCTTGCCTGAAAGCAAGATTCCAGCTTGGAAGAGGGCAAAGTGGACGGGAATGGACGGGATAAGATGTGGTTTGGAGCTGATGGGTGCCAGCCCTGCGTTGCTGAGTCAATCAATAAAGAGCTTTCTTTTGACAATCTTGAGTCTTTTTTATTTGCTCCTTTATGGTCCAGGGTAGCCAGAAGGTATAGAGTCTACTGGGATTATGGAAGAGAACACCCCAAACCCACTGGAAATCCCCAAGGTGATACAAACTCTTCCACCTTAGGGAATCATGCTCACTGACTGAGTGCCTATTGAATGCTAGGCCCCAGAAAGGCAACTGTTGTCCTTGTGTTACAGAGAAGGAAACAGAGACTCAGAGATGGTAAGTGAGTTGCTTAAGATTACATAGCCATGAAACAATGAAGCAGAACTTTGAACCCAGCCCTGTTTGATACAAACTCAGAGCTCTTTTCACTGCATGCTGTTGCCTCTTCAAAGTGAATTAGGAGAAAAGGCGTGGCCTGCTGAGGAAGAGGCTAGTTCAAAGTGGGATGGGGAGAAAGTGTTTTGACACAGACAGTACTTCAGAGTTTGGGATCTAACCTACCAGCACTCTGGAAAACAAAAGACAATGATGTAAAGGCAGGATCTCTGGACTTGCTGAGTGCAAATCACAGATTGGTCCATACATTTGCTAAGTAATTTAGGCTTCCTGGCCATCAGTTCCTGGTCTCTTCCATGAAGGACTTGAGCCAGAGTAATGTCCCTATCAGCAATAACCTTCCGGGACTCTGTAAAGAGTGGGAGGTAGAGTCCCTGCCTCAGTACAAGCTGCTTTTCCTACTTGGAACAAACCCACCCTTCGCCAGGAATCAAATGCAAGCTGGCTGAGCCTCCTCTCCTGATGGCAGGTCACGCTATCAAGGGTCTCCCAGAAGAAAGGTTCTGGAACTCTGATAAACAGAAGCTGTTCTAATGAATTTTCTCTTGCTATAAGCCTTCAATACCCTGACCAATCACCACTGTGCCTTCTTCTTATGCCAAAACACGGCCCCTCCTTTGCAGGGTGTAAAACGACACTGATGTCACTCTCTTTCACCAGGGTCTGGCCATCTCTCTGAAGCTCTCCTCACAGGCACCCTGCAGATTCATCAATAAACTTCAACAGGTTAGCGCTAGTAGGCCAATAAGACACACACCTATATTCTAGAACCTGTGAAAGACATAATAGCCACAAACTGGAAAATAATATACCTCTTTAAAAAAAGCCTCTCAGAACACAGTCACTTACACCTTTTCCTCTTGTAGTTCTCTTCAGCACCAAGTTTCTTGGAAGAACAACCTATTCCCCAGTTTTCTTAAAGAATTGTCTGATCGTATTAAGTAAGTGGCTCTGGTAAAATAACAGTAAGAGAAACGCTGTGGCATTCTCTTGATCGCTCATCTTCTCTGCCTTCCTCCCCAGCACCACCTCCTGGCCTCAGCCTGTGGGCTTCTGCAACACCAAACTCCATGTTGTTCTCTGACACATCTGGCCGTCGCCAGCCCCTGGGTTTTATTTTCTTGGGGCCCCTCTGCTGAAATTCCCTTCCCCTTGCTGTATAAACACCTCCTACTCTCCTTCAACACGCAGACACTGCCTCCTCTAAGGAGCCATCTGTACTTATGTAGCTGTGAGCATAGGATACGGCATACAGCAGGCACTTAATAAATACTTGTGGAATGGAAAGCAACTAAGATAGGATCAAAAATACAAATCAGGACTTGAGAGAAAGATGATCAAAAGCCCTCAGGAGGGTTCTGGGCTCGGTATCTCACGCCTGTAATCCCAACACTTTGGTAGGCTGAGGCGGGTGGATCACTTCAGGTTGGGAGTTTGAGACCAGTCAGAGCAACATGGAGAAACCTCGTCTTTACTAAAAAATTAGCCAGACATGGTGGCATATGCCTGTAATCCAAGCTACTCGGGAGGCTGAGGCAGGAGAATTGCTTGAACCTCAGAGGTGGAAGTTGTGGTGAGCTGAGAGCATGCTGTTGTACTCCAGCCTGGGCAACAAGAGTGAAACTGTGTCTCAAAAAAAAAAAAAAAAAAAAAAAGAAAAAAAAAAAAAAAAAAAAAAAAAAAAAAAGAACACCACAGGAAAATCAAGTGTGAATCAAGAGCTCAACTCTTAATAGGGGTAATGTTTGTGGTTTTGTTACTGGAAAAGATAGTGACCTTGTCAGGGCCAAAGTTATGTAGACACAGGAATTACGAAATGGAGAAGGGGGAGAGGTGAGCTGGTGGCAGCATAAAAAGACCAGGAGATGCCCACAGCACTGCTCTTCCAGAGGCAAGACCAACCAAGATGAGGTGGGTCCACAGCGTTCTCTCCTGCAAAGCTTTCCTCTGGTTCTTTATTTCAGTCTTCTTTGCGTACATCGGTAGAGAAGCAGAAATAGAACAAAGAAACAGGGGAAATGGGCTAAATTATAGTGAACTAAAGGGCTTAGTGTGTTAAATCTTCTCCTTTTCTGCATCCATAGAAGACAGTGCTGTCTTTCCCAGGAGATGAGATTTACTCTCAGGAGTGTCTTTTTCCTTGAGGTTACATTTTTGTCTTTGTAGGGGATGTCATCAGCTCCTGTGGTAGGCTTCCTGGCATTCTGAATATATTTATTAGCAGACATTTTCCTCTTTAAAAATGTATAATAAGAAACACTAGTAGCAACACATTTGAATGACACAATTAATTGACTAGTACCTGGGATATACGCTAGTACCTGGGATACATCTAATTAAGACACTTAGATCTTAAACAATACAAAGACTTTTTGAAATGTTGAAATAATAAGACTAGAAACTTTTTTTTTTAAAGAAGGATTCTCGCTCTGTTACCCGGATGGAGTGCAGTGGCGCGATCTCAGCTCATTGCAACCTCCACCTCCCTGGTTCAAGCAATTCTCCTGCTTCAGCCTCCCGAGTAGCTAGGACTACAGGCGTGTGCCACCATGCCCAGCTAATTTTTATTTTATTTATTTATTCATTTATTTTTTGAGACGGAGTCTCACTGCATCACCCAGGCTGGAGTGCAGTGGCGTGATCTCAGCTCACTGCACGCTCCGCCTCCCGGGTTTACCCCGTTCTCCTGCCTCAGCCTCCCAAGTAGCTGGGACTACAGGTGCCCACCATCACTCCCGGCTAAGTTTTTGTATTTTTAGTAGAGATGGGGTTTCACTGTGTTAACCAGGATGGTCTCAATCTCCTGAGCTTGTGATCTGCCCGCCTCAGCCTCGCAAAGTGCTGGGATTACAGGCGTGAGCCACAGTGCCCGGCCATGCCCAGCTAATTTTTGTATTTTTAGTAGAGATGAGGTTCCACCATGCTGGCCAAGATGATCTCAATCTCTTGATCTCATGATCCGCCTGTCTTGGGCTTCCAAAGTACTGCGATTACAGGCGTGAGCCACCGCGCCCTGCCTAGACACTATTTTAATAGAAGCAAATAGTGCCTGAACAGTTGGCATCTGTTAGTAAGAGGTGAAATGGCAGACGGCGCCTGTGCGTCAATGCCCACGGCTACAGTCCTGCTTTCAGACACCAATTCTCTTCCAGGTAACCTTCTGGCATTTTGGGGTTTGAGATACCATTTCCTAAAGGTGAATTATCATAAAATACTAGAAATAACCACATAAGTGTTTAAAATTATTGTTAAGTACAGTAAGAAATTCTTGTTCAAAAGTTTAGCCTGCTTAAGTTTCCTTGTCCTTTGTTCCCTGCTTTCAGGGCCAGACTTCCTTACTCTCTGTTCCCCCTGCCCTGGTAAACAACCTTCCTGCCAATCCTTATCTAGATAGCCCACATTCCACATCTGCTACCCACTCTGTGAATTACCCCTCTCATGGGAACGGCTTCTCCCACCAAAACTGATCTTCCTGCCTTCCCAACAGTGTAACCGCATTCCCGCACTTTTCAAGTTAGCCAACCGGGTTCAGCTTAGATCGTGCGGTACAACTCCAGTCAATGGAGGCAGGACACAGTAGCAGGGACAAGCTGCATTAGAGATAAAGACCTCTGCTTTCCTTTGTTCGGGGTGCTCTTGTGGCAACTGGACTCATCAGGAACTCTTCTGCAAAAGTAAATTTGCCTTGCTGAGAGACCTTTTGTCCTTTGTCTCAGTGCTAGTTCTTCTTGGCAGCACTGAGCATTTGTTTCCAACAAATTTGGTGGTCCATATGGTGAAAACATTCTCCTCTGGGAAAGGGTCTTTGATCACCTTTCCTGAGGAGACATGTCCTGCTGCCTTGTTGCAGTGGCCTCACGAGTAAGGAATTGAGACCCACCCTGTGTGATGAATAACCTGACTCTCAACAATGTGGGGAGAAAAAGGCTTGCAACACCATGGCGACCAGGTAACTCTGTGCGCAGACCAAGCTAACAAATGTCGCAAGAGTGACAAAGTACTTCCTTGGTGGTCATTACATTCTGGTGGTTGAAAGTCCGTGAATGGTAACAAGCGCTACTGCTCTGCGGAGTGAATGAATCCAATCTTCGGATCCGCGGTTGCCTCATATGGCTTAGCCTTCTCGGAAGGATCCTGACGTTGGGGTTATAGTCCTGCCAGTGCTAAGCGGGCCTTGAAATTCCCAGGAGGAAAGCGGGCAGAGTGGATGAAGTGAAAAGAGAAGAGTGTGAAGAGCCTCCACGAGGTGGGGCTAAAAGACAGGCAAGAAATCCCTAATACGAGGGATTGAGCCACAGAAAGCTCCAGATAGAAAAAAAAAAAATCCCTAATATGAGGGACTGAGCCACAGCAAGCCTCTAGTAGGCAAGAAATCCCTAATATGAGGGATTGAGCCTAGCTAAGACCCAATATAGGAAATACCCCAAGAAAGACGGAGAGTAAGAAGGATAAAAATAGTAACAAGGATATACCCCCTGATAGTCCCCTAGGTTTCATGTTAAAATATTGGAAAGATAATGAGAGGACTAAGCCTAAGAAGCAGCAGCAAATGATAAAATATTGCTGCTTCATTTGGACCCAAGGTTCCATCCTCAAACCCTCAATCTTCTGGCCAACGTATGGGTCAAATGAGGATGTAATGTGTCAACTCCTAATCCGATATGTTAATGATAAAAGTCCAGTAGACTATGCTCATTGTTGGAGGCAGGGACCTGTCTTCCTCTTTCCCTTAAAGACAACTAGGGAGGAACCCAATACGGCATCTCAAATTGAGAAGTCAGACAAGCCGACTCCCACACCTAAAGTCAGCACATGGGATCCCTTAGACTGTCTTCTTCCACTTACTGCCCCTAATCCTAACCACCCCCACTCCTCAGGCAGCTGCCACTGCCCCAGATCCCGTCCCAGATTCTTCCCCAACTCATGATGTTCCCCTGGCTTACAACCCTGACTCTCAGGGGCAGTCGTCCCAAAAGCCTGTTCACTGCCAACGTAAATATCCTTCCTTAAAAAGGCTCCAACATGAAATAAAGCAGTGTAAAAAGAACACTCAGAACTTCCCTTTTCTTTCCACATCTAAGGAGTCAGCTGTAACTTTCCTCCCTTTAAAAGGGGTACCACAAGGAGGGGAAGTCACTGGTTTTGTAAATGCTCCCTTGACTAGTTCAGAAGTCTGAGGTCTGAAGAAAGAACTTAAGCCACTGCTCAATGACCCCTATGATGTGGCAGATCAAGTTGATCAATTCATAGGACCGCAGTTAAACACCTGGGTCGAGCAAATGTCTATCCTAGGCATCCTCTTTTCAGGGGAGGAAAGAAGCATGATCTGTAGGGCTGCTGTGGCAATTTGGGAATGTGAACACCCTCCCGGTCAAAACCTTCCTACTGCGGACCCAAAATTTCCTGCCCAAGACTCCTGGTGGGACAATAACAATGCAGCCCACCGAGAAAACATGCAGGACCTAAGGAAAATAATAATAAAAGGAATCAGGGAATTCATACCCTGAACTCAAAAGCTCTCTAAAGCATTTGATATACAACGGGAGAAAGATAAGGGGCCTAAAAGATTCCTACACAGACTAAAGGAACAAATGAAGCAATATACAGGTCTGAATTTAGAAGATCCCCTTGGGCAAAAGATGTTAAAGATCTATTTTGTCACTAAAAGCTGGCCAGACATTTCAAAAAAGTTATAAAAATTGGAGGACTGGGAAAACCAACCTCTAAGCGAACTTCTCAGAGAAGCTCAAAAGGTGTACGTGAGGAGGGACAGGGAAAAACAAAAATAGAAGGCAAAACTGATGTTATCTACTTTCCAGCAGGTGGCTCCAAACCCATATACTACTAAATGAGGCTTCCAGGGAGCCAGAAACTGTAAAAGGTCCTAAGCCTCCGAAACCCAGTTTAGAGAATCCAAACCTTCAGGTAGAGGACCCAAGTCTACATTTCCCAGGCCCCCTAAAGAGCATAGAAAAGCAACACCAAAAAAATCCCAAAACCGAGAGAGGGGAAGGACAAGATAGGTGTTACAAATGTGGAAGGATGGGCCACTTCAAAAGAGAATATCCCGAATAAGAAAAGGAGAGAGAAGCCCTTCCACTCATGACCTCTGAAGAGGAATAGGGAAGTCAGGGGCTCTGTCTATTTTATCCTGAGTCCTACCAGGAGCCCTTGATACATTTGGAGGCGGGACCTATACATGAGCTTATCACATTTTTGGTCAATTCAGGGCGGCCCGTTCCTCTGTTTGTTTCCCCTCATCTAATACCGCCTGCTCTTCAGAAGAACTTACAGTCTCTGGGATAAAAGGGGAAGGATTTAAGGCGAGAATCTTAGAAAATACAGAAGTCAAGTACCAAGACTGAACAACCCAGGTTCAATTCTTGTTAATACCTGAAGCGGGAACTAGTTTGTTAGGAAGAGACTTAATGTTAAAGTTAGGCACAAGCCTACAAGTTAGCCCAAAGGGATTCCTTACCTCATTAAACTTACTCACCACTGCAGATGAGAAATACATTCATCCTGATGCCTGGTCAAGGGAAGAAAACCAACGAAAGCTTCCAATTCTCCCAATCCACATCAAGCTAAACCGCCTCCCTCCAGCTCCCAGGAAGTAGTGAGGAGGAAGCAATTCCCCATTCCCTTAGAGGGCATGCTAGGGCTAAAACCTATAACTGAAAGTCTCATTAATGATGGGTTTCTTGAACCCTGTGTGTCTCCTTATAACACCCTGATACTGCCTGCCAAGAAATCAGATGGGTCATACCGGCTGGTGCAAGATCTCAGGGCCATTAATCAAATAGTCCAGACCACTCATCCCGTTGTCCCAATCCTTACACCATTCTCAGCAAAATTCCATATAATCATTAATGGTTTACTGCAATAGATTTAAAGGATGCCTTTTGGGCATGTCCCTTGGCTGAAGATAGTCGAGACATATTTGCTTTTGAGTGGGAAGATCCCATCAGGGTGAAAACAATGGTATCAATGGACAGTCTTGCCTCAAGGGTTCATGGATTCACCCAACCTTTTTGGTCAAATTTTAGAACAAGTACTAGAAAAAGTTTCTGTTCCAAAACAATTATGCCTGCTTCAATATGTCGATGATATTCTCATATCTGGTGAGGATATAGAGAAAGTAGCTGGCTTCTCTACATGTATTTTTAACCATCTGCAGTTTGAGGGGTTACGGGTCTCAAAGGGAAAGCTTCAGTATATGGAGCCTGAAGTTAAATATTTAGACCACTTAGTAAGTGCAGGCAAGTGAAGGATAGGGCCTGAACGGGTTGAAGGAATTGTGTCCTTACCCTTGCCTCAGACTAAAGAGGAACTCAGGAAATTTTTAGGGCTAGTTGGATACTGACACTTATGGATTAACTCATATGCACAAAACAGTAAACTTTTATACCAAAAACTTGCCCAGGGAAAACCTGACCATCTCCTGTGGACTTCTAAAGAGGTCAATCAGGTCAAAGAGCTAAAAGAAAGGCTTATAACTATCCCTGCCCTAGCCTTACTTTCCCTAGAAAAACCATTTCACCTGTTTGTCAGCGTGAATAATGGGGTAGCTTTAGGGATGCTTACCCAAGAGCACAGAGGCTGCTGGCAGCCCATGGCCTTCCTGTCAAAAATGTTGGACCCAGTGACCTGTGGATGGCCTCAGTGCATCAAATCTGTTGCAGCTACAGCAGTATTAGTTGAAGAGAGTAGAAAATTAACCTTTGGGGAGAGATGAACAATAAGCACACCCCACCAAATTAGACCTATTTTAAATAAAAAAGCAGGAAGGTGGCTAACTGACTCCAGAGTCTTAAAATATGTGGCCATTCTACTAAAAAAAGATGATTTAACCTCAACTACTGATAATTCACTCAACCCAACAGGTTTCTTGACGGAAAACCCAAACCTAAAAAGAGAACACCTATGTCTAGATTTAACTGACTACCAATCAAAAGTCAGGCCAGATCTAGGAAAGACCCCTTTCAAAACAGGATGTCACTTATTTATAGATGGTTCCTCCCAGGTGATTGAGGGAAAAAGACATAATGGGTATTCAGTAATCAATGGAGAACCTCTCTATGTGTAAGAATAGAGTCAAGAAAATTGCCTAATAATTGGTCTGCCCAAACTTGTGAACTGTTTGCACTCAGCCAAGCCTTAAAGTACTTGCAAAACCAGGAAGGAACCATCTATACTGATTCTAAGTATGCCTTTGGAGTGGCTCATACATTTGGAAAAATTTGGACTGAATGAGGCCTCACTAATTGTAAAGGCCATGACCTTGTTCATAAGGAGTTAATCATCCAAGTACTGGATAACCTTCAGTTTCCAGAAGAAATAGCTACTGTCCATGTCCCCGGACACCAGAAAAACCTTTCTTTTGAAAGTCGAGGAAATAACCTAACAGATCAGATAGCCAAACAAGCTGCTGTTTCCTCCAAAATGCCTATGTTTCACTTAACTCCTTGTTTTCCTTCCCCTACTGCAATCCCCATTTTCTCTTCCATTGAAAAAGAAAAATTAATAAAGATAGGAGCTGGAGAAGACCAGAAGGAAAACGGCTGTTACCAGACCAAAAAGAAATGTTATCCAAGCCCCTTAGGTGGGAGATCTAGTCTCAACTACATCTGAGGACACACTGGGGACCCCAAGCCATGTGCGATGCAGTTCTCAGGGTCTATGGATGTGTAAGAATTTACACTCTAGCCAAACAAGTTACAGACAGTTGCTTAATATGTAAAAAGACCAATAAGCAGATTCTAAGAAAACGACCCCTTGGAGAAAGAGATCCAGGTCTAAGAGCATTTCAAAGTGTTCAATTAATTATACTAAAATGCCCCCAATTGGTCCATTTAAAATACTCATTAGTAATAATAGACCACTTTACCCACTGGGTAAAGACTATCCCACCCTCAAATGCAACCACCAGTAAGGCATTAATTGAAAACACTGTACCCAGATTTGGACTAATAGAAAACACTGATTCAGATAATGGAACCCATTTCACTGCACATGTCATTAAAAAGTTAGCCCAGGTACTAGACATAAAATGGAAATACCATATCCCTTGGGATCCCTCGTCCTCAGGAAGAGTGGAAAGGATGAATCAGACTCTAAAAAGTCATTTAACTAAATTAGTTCTAGACACTCAATTGTCATGGACTAAACCTCTTCCTATTGCCTCGTTAAGAATCCGAACTCCTCCTCGGAGAGATATTGGCCTTTCCCCTTATGAGAAGCTCTATGGATTGCCCTATTTATACTCCACTGCTGACATTCCTACATTCAAAATAAAAGATCAGTTCCTCAAAAATTATATACTTGGTCTATACTCTACTTTCTCTTCCCTTAAGACTAAAGGTCTCCTAGCACAGGTGCCACCCCTGGAGTTTCCAGCACATCAGGGTCAGCCTGGAGATCACATCCTCTTAAAAGGCTGGAAGGAAGGGAAACTCAAACCAGCTTGGGAAGGACCCTACCTGGTACTCCTAAATACTAAGACTGCAGTCTGAACAGCAGAAAGAGGATGAACTCATCACACCCAAGTCAAAAAGGCACTGCCACCTCCAGAATCATAAACCATCACTCCAGGGGTCACCCCAACCAAATTAACTCTAAAAAGGGCTTAATAATCACTTGTTTATTTTCTCTTTTCAACAGAAGGTCATCTTGTCATCAATGTAACTTGGGCTAACCATCCTTTAACCCTTCAGTCTGATGCTTGTTCAGTCATCCCGTGTGGAGACAAGCAAGCTCAAAGGAAGCTGTCTCATGTAGATAAATACCTATGTCCATACCATAAAGAGTCAACCAAGCATAAGAGCCTTAAAAAGTCCCTGTGGTGACTGGGCAGATGTTGTGTAAACCACTCAGTATGGAGGGTGGACAGCCAGGCCCCCTTTTTCAAATAAGTTATGGGGACTAAAACAGAAACTCCAACTAATTCATGGTCCCACCCCACCAAATTGTAAGGCACTGCAGTGTAACCCCTCATTGCTAATTATAGATAATCCCCAAACAATGGCCCAAGAACCCTTTATATTCAAACGGTATGGATTAGGAGCAAATGTTACAAAACAAAATCCCATAAAAATCTCTAAGGTTAGCTAAACCACTGGTTAACAATAATAATAAAAAAAATCTATATCCAGAGTGCGGGAAACAACTGGAATCCAATGCCCTCCCCAATGCCCAGCGTCCTCCTGCCATCTCCAAAACAACCCAACCAAAGTAACGGTTGTAAAGGTAAAAAATTTAAAGCAGACTATAGCTCTAGAGACAGGATATCAAGATGCAAATGCTTGGCTAAAATGGATTAAATATTCCATCTGCACTTTAAACAAATGCGATTGTTATGGTTGTGCGAACGGTAGACCAGAGGCCCAGATTGTCCCTTTTCCACTCAGATGGTCTTCTAACTGACCAGGCATAAGCTGTATGGTAGTTCTCTTCTAAGACCACATAACCTGGGGCGACAAATCATGTCAAGCTCTTCCTCTGCTGTTCCCTGAAGCTCAACACCCTGAGGGTCAGCCCCTGAGGGCCATCAGCTTCCGTCTCCCAATGCCAACTTTACTTTGCGTCTCTCACACAACAGGGAGAAAAACTGGTGCTCCTTGGTGCCTTAACGGGATGGAGTGAGCTTAAGTCCTTCCAAGAGCTTACCCATCAGTCTGCCCTTAGTCATCCTTGAGCAGATGTACAGTGGTATTGTGGTGGACCATTATTGGACACTCTGCCGAGTAACTGGAGCAGAACTTGTGCTCTAATTCCATTGGCCATCCCTTTCACCCCGGCGTTCCATCAACCAGAAAAGATAGAAACCAAACACTGTAAAATAAGAGAGGCCCCTCATGGGTCTGTTGACTCCCATATTTATAAAGATTCCACTGGAGTCCCACGAGGAGTGCCAGATGAATTTAAGACCCCAAATCAGACAACTGCAGGATTTGAATCCACGTTCTTCTGGTGGTTAACTATAAATAAAAATGTGAATTAGATAAACTACATTTATTACAACCAACGACGATTTTTTTTTTTTAGATGGAGTTTTGCTCTTGTTGCCCAGGCTGGAATGCAATGGCGTGATCTAGGCTCACCACAACTTCTGCCTCCTGGGTTCAAGCAATTCTCCTGCCTCACCCTCCCGAGTAGCTGGGATTACAAGCATGCGTCGCCACACCTGGCTAATTTTGTATTTTTAGTAGAGACGGGGTTTCTCCATGTTGGTCAGGCTGGTCTCAAACTCCCGACCTCAGGTGATCTGCCTGCCTCGGCCTCCCGAAGTGCTGGGATTAAAGGCGTGAGCCACTGCGCCCGGCCTACGATTTGTTAATTATACTAGAGATGCTCTTAAAGGGACAGCTGAACAATTAGGACCCACCAGTCAAATGGCCTGGGAAAATAAGATAGCATTAGACATGATACTAGCGAAAGAGGGTGGAGTTTGTGTCATTATCGGAACCCAATGCTATATTTTACCCCTAATAATACTGCTCTGACCATAACAAAAGCACTACAAGGTCTTACTGCCTTATCAAATGAGCTAGCTAAAAATTCTGGACTAAACGACCCCTTCACAAATTTAATGGGAAACTGGTTCGGCAAATGGAAGGGACTAGTGTTCTCAATCCTCATGTCTCCTGCCATCAGAATAGGGTTGCTTATTCTTGTAGGATGCTGTGTCATACCCTGTGTCTGAGGATTAATACAAAAGCTTATTGAAACAGCTCTCCCCAAAACTTCCCTCAATCATCCTCCTCCTTATTCCAGTGAGCTTTTTTAGAAGACCAAGTAGAATAACAGAGCCAAACTATGTTAAAAGGGTTTAAAGAAAAAATACTATAAAATATTTAAAGGGGGGATTGTTAAATACAGTAAGAAATTCTTCTTCAAAGGTTTAGCTTGCTGAAGTTTCCTTGTCCTTTGCTCCCTGCTTTCAAGGCCAGACTTCCTTACTCTCTGTGTTCCCCCTGCCCTGGTAAACAATCTTCCCACCAGTCATTATCTATAGAGCCCACATTCCACATCTGCTACCCACTCTGTGAGTTACCCCTCCCATCACAACGGCTTCTCCTGGCAAAGTTGATCTTCCCACCTTCCCACTGGTGTAGTCACATTCCTGCACTTTTCAAGTTAGCCAACCGGGTTCAACTTAGGGATTGTGCAGTCCAACTCTAGCCAGTGAAGTCAGGACACAGTAGCAGGGACAAGCGGCGTTAGAGATAAAAACCTCTGCTTTCCTTTGTTCGTGGTGCTTTTGTGGCGACCGAACCTATGAGGAGCAACCTTCTGCAAAATTAAATTTGCCTTGCTGAGAGACCCTTTGTCCTTTGTCTCAGTGCTAGTTCTTCTTTGGGGCACCAAGCATTTGTTTTCAACAATTATATATTTAAGGAACCTTTGATTATGGAAAATTTCAAGAAGTAGAGGGAATAGCATACTAAGCCCTGTGTTCCCATCTTTGAGTTATCTACATTTCATTACCAGTATCTTTGGGGTGCCTGAGGGAGGTTTCTCTTTCCTGGAGGGCTCCTGCATTATTGCCAACGTATTTTCCTGACTGCGGTCAGAAACTGAGGCCCCCTCCTACCTATGTACCCTTCTATCCCTCTCTGAAGCTTCTGCAGAATTCCCAGCATGACAGAGCTTGCTGGAAGCATGGTATGCTCAGAAGTTGCTGCTAAAGCATCTGTGTGAGGGGGCGGGGGCAAACTTCTTGGTCCTGGCACTTCCATATATCGATTTTCTTTTCTGGCTGATTAGTGGGAGGAGTGTGTGTGTATGCATGTGTGTGTGTGTGTGTGCGCGCGCGCATGCGTGTGTGGGTACATGCATGTGTGTGTGGATGCATGCATGTGCTGTGAAGCAGGGAGACCAGCTTTCCACTCCTTCTTGTTTTCTCTCTGCATTGACCTGGGAGCTGTCATTTCCCTCCTGCTCTGGGGACGACAGCTTTTTGCACTGTACTCAGGCAATGATGTCACGGATATCCCAGGTCAGTCTTTGGTTGGGTAGGAGCATGCATCCCTGGCACTGCCGCATCCCACTCTTACCCTCTCGGGTCTGCATTCTTTTTTTGAGAGAAGAAAGTTTCCCCTTCTTATCCTGACCTCTGAGCTTTCAGGACTGCCAGGAACATTAGGGTTCCTGCCAGAAATGAGGGGAGCGTGCACTTCTGTTGGCTTCTATTTGGGGCAGAAGGAGATTGATGTGCAGAGCAGCTTCCTCTCATGTGATTTTTTTTTTTTTTTTTTTTTTTTTTGAGACGGAGTCTCGCTCTGTCGCCCAGGCTGGAGTACAGTGGCACGATCTCGGCTCACTGCAAGCTCCACCTCCCGGGTTCATGACATTCTCCAGCCTCAGCCTCCCGAGTAGCTGGGACTACAGGCGCCTGCCACCACGCCCGGCTAATTTTCTTGTATTTTTAATAGAGATGGGGTTTCACCGTATTAGCCAGGATGGTCTTGACCACCTGACCTCGTGATCCACCCACCTCGGCCTCCCAAAGTGCTGGGATTACAGGCTTGAGCCACCGCGCCTGGCCTCATCTGATTTTTCATAGGTCTCTGGGAACAATTTCCAAATAGTAAACTCTCTTGCTTCTCTCTCTTTGCAGATGACAGCTTCCTGAAGCCCCCTATGATCGCAAATGGCTACGTGGAGCACTTGGTTCGCTACCAGTGTAAGAACTACTACAGGCTGCGCACAGAAGGAGATGGTAAGACGTGGACAACTGTCTCTCTGTGCCCTACATACAACCCCTGCTCTGACATTTCCATGATGGGCGGCGCTGGGGTGATTCACCAGAAAGTTCATTGCTCTCCTTGGAGCCAGGAGATTTAGATTCTAATAAGTGTTTTGTTGTCAGTAGCTGTGGCCCTTTGGGCAGATGAACTTTTGTCAGTCTCAAGTTTTCTGTTTTGTTAAGGGGAGGCCATGCCATGCAGCCTACTTATCTCAGAGTCAGATTTCCATCTCCAGCGGGAGATGTGGGAAAAGGAGGAACGCTGATGACGCCAGGTGACCCTTACCTAGTGAGTCTTGCTGTCCTGGCACTGCTCTAAGTGCTTCATATTTATTTGCTCACTTAGTCCTCACAGTACCCGTCAGAATAGAGGTTGTCATTCTTTCTTTGCTGATAAGCAAACAGAGGCACAGACAGGTTGAGTCTCTTGCCCAAATTCAGGCAGCCTGTAAGACGCAGTCAGGATTTGAACCCCGAGCCCTCCGTGTGCTGCCTGGCTGTGACCAACGTGACCACAGTGTGTTCTGCTGGGCGTAACTGGAGTCCAGGCACTTGGTTTCCAGCACAGCACTCTTTCCCTCCTCCTCATATTCTCTCTCCTTTCTCCCTTCCTATCTGCCCCCTTTCTTCTTCTTCTTCTTTTTAACTCTTCTCCTTAAATGCATGCCTTCTCATTCTGCTCTGGGTGCAGACTTGACTTTGCCTTTGGCTCATTTCTTGCCTTTTGTTTCAGGAGTGTACACCTTAAACAATGAGAAGCAGTGGACAAATAAGGCTGTTGGAGATAAACTTCCTGAATGTGAAGCAGGTGGGTGCTGAGCACTTTACCAGTGCAGTCAGACTTCTGGGTGGGAACGTCCTAGAGGCACAGCCTTCCAGTGCGGCTTCCTCTGAGCACACAAGAGCCAAGAGGAGGGATGTGGGAGAACCGCAGCTGGCCAGGGAGAGACTTAAGCAGTTAGGTGATGACTCCCTAAAGGTCACCAAGGGTCTTGTTTATTGGGGCCTGAAGGGCACTGGCTGAATCCACTGTCTACACTGCCCACAGATCAGGAGAGCCTGTGCATACAGAGAACCTGCTAGAGAGCCCTGGGTCTAAAGAGAAGCAAGCTCCAGGGAGAACAAGTCAAGGGATAACATACAATCTTAATCCATGGAAGCCTAAAAATGGACGTGGGCTGGGACTGCTGCTTCTCGTTATTAGTAAGAGTTGTTGCTCTCTGCTTTCCCTCTAAGAACCAGAGGCAAAGGCCCAGCCTCTTCTGCTGTGAGTGGTGCAGAACTCCCAACCTGCCTCATATTAACTGCAACATCTACAAAATCTGAGCTCCAGTCAATGTTGCTCTAGATTCCTCTTTCTTCAGAGATAATGAATTATTATAGTTCCTAGCCCTTTCTTCTTCTTTTTCTTTGTTTTTTATTTTTTGAGACAGAGTTTTGCTTTTGTTGCCGAGGCCGGAGTGCGATGGTGCTGATTCCTGATCTCAGGTGATCCAACTGCTTCGGCCTTCCAAAGTGCTGGGATTACAGGCGTGAGCCACCACGTCTGGCCCCTAGACCTTTCAATGAATTTCAGGGAATTGTGAAAATTCCTCTGTTGGGATAACCGCTTAAATATAATTCACCAGCGAGGGCTCAAAAAACTCAGTATTTCTAATTTCCTTAGTTAGAAATAGAGTTTTTTGTAATGTAAACAATTTAAAAAATTATTTTAGAACTGCAACTATTGGGAATGAGATGAGCAGGTGATAAGGGCAAAGCATTTAAATCTTTCTAGTTTACGCAGCAGTGACAGCCGCCCATGCTTTTACTCCTCTTTCTCAGATGGAAAGGCTCTTGCACATTTCCACTCACGAGTGTCTTGCTCTCCTTGACAGTGTGTGGGAAGCCCAAGAATCCGGCAGACGCAGTGCAGCGGATCCTGGGTGGACACCTGGATGCCAAAGGCAGCTTTCCCTGGCAGGCTAAGATGGTTTCCCGCCATAATCTCACCACAGGGGCCACGCTGATCAATGAACAATGGCTGCTGACCACGGCTAAAAATCTCTTCCTGAACCATTCAGAAAATGCAACAGCGAAAGACATTGCCCCTACTTTACACACTCTATGTGGGGAAAAAGCAGCTTGTAGAGATTGAGAAGGTGGTTCTACACCCTAACTACTCCCAGGTAGATATTGGGCTCATCAAACTCAAACAGAAGGTGCCTGTTAATGAGAGAGTGATGCCCATCTGCCTACCTTCAAAGGATTATGCAGAAGTAGGGCGTGTGGGTTACGTGTCTGGCTGGGGGCGAAATGCCAATTTTAAATTTACTGACCATCTGAAGTATGTCATGCTGCCTGTGGCTGACCAATACAATTGCATAAAGCACTATGAAGGCAGCAAATGCCCCAAAAGGAAGGCACCGAAGAGCCCTGTAGGGGAGCAGCCCATACTGAATGAACACACCTTCTGTGCCGGCATGTCTAAGTACCAGGAAGACACCTGCTATGGCGATGCGGGCACTGCCTTTGCCGTTCACGACATGGAGGAGGATACCTGGTATGCGGCTGGGATCCTAAGCTTTGATAAGAGCTGTGGTGTGGCTAAGTATGGTGTGTATGTGAAGGTGACTTCCATCCAGGACTGGGTTCAGAAAACCATAGCCGAGAACTAATGCAAGCCTGGCCGGAAGCCCTTGCCTGAAAGCAAGATTCCAGCCTGGAAGAGGACAAAGTGGACGGGAATGGACAAGAGTGGACGGGATAAGATGTGGTTTGAAGCTGATGGGTGCCAGCCCTGCGTTGCTGAGTCAATCAATAAAGAGCTTTCTTTTGACTCATTTCTGTGTTGTGTTCAGTCTTGAGACTTCTTTATTCACTCCTTTATGGTCCAGGGTAGCCAGAAGGTATAGAGTCTACTGGGATTATGGAAGAGAACACCCCAAACCCACTGGAAATCCCCAAGGTGATACAAACTCTTCCACCTTAGGGAATCATGCTCACTGACTGAGTGCCTATTGAATGCTAGGCCCCAGAAAGGCAACTGTTGTCCTTGTGTTACAGAGAAGGAAACAGAGACTCAGAGATGGTAAGTGAGTTGCTTAAGATTACATAGCCATGAAACAATGAAGCAGAACTTTGAACCCAGCCCTGTTTGATACAAACTCAGAGCTCTTTTCACTGCATGCTGTTGCCTCTTCAAAGTGAATTAGGAGAAAAGGCGTGGCCTGCTGAGGAAGAGGCTAGTTCAAAGTGGGATGGGGAGAAAGTGTTTTGACACAGACAGTACTTCAGAGTTTGGGATCTAACCTACCAGCACTCTGGAAAACAAAAGACGATGATGTAAAGGCAGGATCTCTGGATGTGCTGGGTCCAAATCACAGCTTGGCCCAAACATTTGCTAAGTAATTTAGGCTTCCTGGCCATCAGTTCCTGGTCTCTTCCATGAAGGACTTGAGCCAGAGTAATGTCCCTATCAGCAATAACCTTCCGGGACTCTGTAAAGAGTGGGAGGTAGAGTCCCTGCCTCAGTACAAGCTGCTTTTCCTACTTGGAACAAACCCACCCTTCGCCAGGAATCAAATGCAAGCTGGCTGAGCCTCCTCTCCTGATGGCAGGTCACGCTATCAAGGGTCTCCCAGAAGAAAGGTTCTGGAACTCTGATAAACAGAAGCTGTTCTAATGAATTTTCTCTTGCTATAAGCCTTCAATACCCTGACCAATCACCACTGTGCCTTCTTCTTATGCCAAAACACGGCCCCTCCTTTGCAGGGTGTAAAACGACACTGATGTCACTCTCTCTCACCAGGGTCTGGCCATCTCTCTGAAGCTCTCCTCACAGGCGCCCTGCAGATTCATCAATAAACTTCAACAGGTTAGCGCTAGTAGGCCAGTAAGACCTGTATTCTAGAACCTGTGAGATAGTAGCCAGAAACCGGGATACACCAAACGCTTAAAAAACGCCTCTCAGAACACAGTCACTTACACCTTTTCCTCTTGTAGTTCTCTTTAGCACCAAGTTTCTTTTTTTTTTTTTTTTTTTTTTTTTTTTTTTTGAGACGGAGTCTCGCTCTGTCACCCAGGCTGGAGTGCAGTGGCTGGATCTCAGCTCACTGCAAGCTCCGCCTCCCGGGTTTACGCCATTCTCCGGCCTCAGCCTCCCGAGTAGCTGGGACTACAGGCGCCCACCACCTCGCCCGGCTAGTTTTTTGTATTTCTTAATAGAGACGGGGTTTCACCGTGTTAGCCAGGATGGTCTCGATCTCCTGACCTCGTGATCCGCCCGTCTCGGCCTCCCAAAGTGCTGGGATTACAGGCTTGAGCCACCGCGCCCGGCCTAGCACCAAGTTTCTTGGAAGAAGAAGGCAGTCTCCAGTTTTCTTAAAGAATTGTCTGATTGTATTAAGTGGCTTCTGGTAAAATAACAGTAAGAGAAAAGCTGTGGCATTCTCTTGATCGCTCATCTTCTCTACCTTCCTCCCCAGCACCACCTCCTGGCCTCAGCCTGTGGGCTTCTGCAAAGTCATGTATCAGGACTAATTAGCTAGCATCAAATTCCTGCTAATTCCAGAAGCAGGGACAAACCTGTTCGGGAGGGACTTAATGATAAAATTAGGTATAGGTCTATATGTTAATCAAGGAAAATTCTCTACTTCCTTAAACTTACTTTAAATCCTAGAGGAGAGCCAAATCCATTCTGATGTATAGTCAGAGGAAGGAAATTGGGGGAAATTACAAGTTTCTCCAATCCATGTAAAATTAAGAAATCCTGGGGAAGTTGTAAAGAGAAAACAGTACCCTATTTCCTTGAAAGGCAGAATAGGTTTATAACCCATAATCGAAGGTCTCCTTCAGGAAGAACTTCTTAAACCCTGTATGTCCTCTTACAACACTCCAATACTGCCTATAAAAAAGTCAGATGGGTCATATCGACTACTACAAGACCTTTGAGCCATTAACCAAATAGTCCAGACCACCCACCCTGTCATTCCTAACCCTTACACCATTATCAGCCAGATCCCTCATGACCGCCAGTGGTTCACAGTAATAGACCTCAAGGATGACTTCTGGGCTTGCCCCTTAGCTGAGGATAGCTGGGACGTATTTGCTTTCGAATGGGAGGACCCTCACTCCAGTTGGAAGCAACAGTACCGACGGACAGTTCTACCCCAAGGGTTTACAGACTCTCCAAACCTATTCAGTCAAATTTTGGAACAAGTCCTAGAGAATTTCACTCTTTCATCATCCTTATGTCTACTCCAATATGTGGACGACCTGCTCATTTCCGGAGGCACCAAAGACCAAGTAAACACAATTCTAAATTTCCTAAGGAAACAACGGTTATGGGTCCAAAAAGTAAACTCCAGCTCGCAGAACCCGAGGTAAAATACACAAGGCACTTAACAAGCAAAGGGAAGCGGAAGATACGGCCCGAACAAATTCAAGGGATCATATCCTTGCCATTGCCTGAGACAAAACAAAAACTTAGAAAATTCTTGGGGCTACTTGGAAATTGTTGCCTGTGGATTGACTCTTATGCCTTAAAGACAAAGCCTCTATATCTAAAACTCACCCAAGAAGGGCCCGACCCCTTTCTTTGGACTCCACAAGAAGTCCAGCAAGTTGAGAAACTAAAACATCTACTTATAACTGCCCCTGTCTTAGCTCTGCCATCCTTAGAACAGCCATTTCACCTTTTTGCTAATATAAGCAAGGGGGCAGCTATAGGAGTACTCACTCAAAAGCATGGGGGCCATCGCCAGCCCGCAGCCTTTCTATCAAGTATTCTTGACCTAGTAACCCATGGGTGACCTGAATGTATCTAATCTATAGCAGCAACTGCTTTATTGACAAAAGAAAGTAGAAAAATACCCTTTGGGGGAAGTCTCATTGTAAGCACACCCCATCAGGTTAAAACCATTCTTGGCCAAAAAGCAGGGAGATAGCTTACGGATTCAAGAATCCTAAAATATGAAGCTATCCTATTAGAAAAAGGTGATTTAACCCTAACCACTGACAATGAGCTCAACCCTGCCACCTTCCTTTTTTTTTTTTTTTTTTTGAGACAGAGTCTCGCTCTGTCGCCCAGGCTGGGGTGCAGTGGCTGGATCTCAGCTCACTGCAAGCTCCGCCTCCTGGGTTTACGCCCTTCTCCTGCCTCAGCCTCCCGAGTAGCTGGGATTACAGGCGCCCGCCACCTCGCCCAGCTAGTTTTTTGTATTTTTTAGTAGAGATGGGGTTTCACTGTGTTAGCCAGGATGGTCTTGATCTCCTGACCTCGTGATCCGCCCGTCTTGGCCTCCCTAAGTGCTGGGATTACAGGCTTGAGCCACCGCGCCCGGCCTTTTTTTTTTTTTTGAGACAGTTTCACCCTTATTGCCCAGGCTAGAGTACAATGGCACAACTTGGCTCACCATGACCTCTGCCTCCCGGGTTCAAGTGAATTCTCCTGTCTCAGCCTACCGAGTAGCTGGGATTACAGGCATGTGCCACCACACCTGGCTAATTTTTTTGTATTTTTAGTAGAGATGGGGTTTCTCCATGTTGGTCAGGCTGGTCTTGAACTCCTGACCTCAGGTGATCCACCCACCTCGGCCTCCCAAAATGCTGGGATTACAGGCATGAGCCACTGCAGCTGGCCAACCCCACCACCTTCCTGACAGGAAATCCAAATGCCGGAGACCCTGAGCACAAAAGCTTAGACTTAATCAATCATCAGACTAAAGTAAGGCCTGATCTAAGTGAGACCCCTTTAAAAACAGGGCACCATTTCTCTGTTGACGGCTCCTCCTGGGTAATTGAAGAGAAAAAACATAATGGCTACTCAGTGGTTGATGGAGAAACTCTCACAGAAGTTGAATCACGGAGACTGCCCAGTAACTGGTCTAACTAAACATGTGAGTTGTTCGCACTAAATCAAGCCTTAAAATATCTGCAGAATCGAGAAGGGATATTTACACCAATTCCAAATATGCTTTTGGAGTGGCCCATACCTTTGGGAAGATTTGGACTGAACGAGGTCTTATTACTAGCAAGGGCCAAAACCTTGTCCACAAAGAGTTAATCATGCAAGTATTAGAAAACCTTCAGCTACCAGAGGATACAGTCATTGTTTATGTCCCAGGACACCAAAAAGGTCCCTCTTTCGAGATTCGCTTCCCAAGAAGCACCCATTTTCCATTTAACCCCTTGTCTCCCTTCCCCATCCGCAACCCCCATCTTCTCCCAACCACATAAAAATTAAAGAAAATAGGGGCTAATGAAAACTCAGAAGTGAAATGGATACTGCCAGGTAACAAAGAAATGTTGTCTAAGCCCCTAATGAGAGAAATCTTAGCACAACTTCACCAAGGAATTCATTAGGGTCCCCAAGCCATGTGTGACGCAGTCCTTAGAACGTACAGGTGTATAGGGATTTATACCCTTACCAGGCAAGTCACAGACAGTTGTATGGTGTGCAGAAAAACCAATAAACAAACTTTAAAAAAACCACCCTTTGGGGGAAGAAATCCTGGGCTAAGGCCATTCCAAAGTGTCCAAAGAGACTATACTGAAATGCCCCAAATAGGCTGCCTCAAATATTTGTTAGTTATAATGGACCATCTCACTCACTGGGTGGAAGCCATTCACCTGCCAAGTGCAACTGACAATAATGTAGTTAAAGTACCAATAGTGTTGTAACTGAGCGAGTTATAGAGAAACGCCACACTTCAACATGAATTCAGGAGTCCTTTATTAGCTGGTGACCGAGAGACGGATAGTGCTCAAAATTCTCTCGGCCCTGAAAAAGGGGCTAGATTTTTTTTTATACTTTGGTTTAGAAAGGGGAGCGGGAATCAAGCTGAAGCAATCTCACAGAAGTAAAACAAGCAAAAAGACAAATGGTTACAGGAAAACAAACAGTTCCAGGTGCAGGGGCTTTAAATCCATCAGGTGCGAGGGCCTTGGATGCCATCTATCGGACACAAACGCGGGGGCTATAGGTACTATCAACTGGGCGAATTCCTGGGAACTGTGGATATAGTTTGCGACAATACCTTATCAGTTAATTGCACTCTTTGATGTGCTGGGAGTTCTTGCACAAGTTAAATCCTTGAGGAAGCGGGTGGGTAAGGAGCCCTTGATGTCTTGCAAATGAAGGAGCCAAACGGAGTCTGTCCGGCTTTCTCAGCTAAGGGACAGTCAATTCATATTAAAACAGGGTAAGGTATCACAAGAGACGACATCATACCCAGATTCAGATTAATAGAGAACATTGACTCAGACAATGGAACCCATTTTACTGCACAGGTCATTAAAGGATTAACCCAGACACTAGAAAAAAAATGGGAATACCATACTCCCTGGCACCCACCCTCATTATGAAAAGTAGAAAGAATGAAACAAACTCTAAAAAAATCACCTAACTAAACTAATCTTCAAAACCCGACTGCCATGGACGAACTGCCTCCCTATCGCCGTACTAAGAATTCATACCACCCCTTGAAAAGATATCAGCCTGTCCCCTTATGAAATGCTCTACAGATTGCCATACTTAAATTCCACCACTGACATCCCCACATTGGAAACAAAAGATCAATTTCTTAAAAACTATATATGCTGTCTGTCTTCCACCCTGTCTTCCCTCAGGATCCAAGGCCTCTTAGCACAAACGCCACCTCTAGAGTTTCCAGTACACCCACATCAGCCTGGGGATTATGTGCTCATCAAAAGCTGGAGAAAGAAAAACTGGAACCATCATGGGAGGGACGCTATCTAATACTCCTAACACCTGAAACAGCAGTCCCGACAGCTGAACAGGGGTGGACTCATCACACTCGGGTAAAAAGGACCCCACCCCTTATGGAATCATGGACCACCACTCCAGGACCAACTCCCTCAAAATTAACATTCAAAAGGTCTAATTTGTCTCTTCTTCCTCCTAATTGCCCAGGGGCATTTCATTATTAATGTAACCAAATCAGCCTCCCCTCAAGCTGTTGAGTTTGATGCTTGCCTAGCCATACCTTGCGGAGACCTACCAAGTTAAAGGCAACTAGCCTCTTCAGAAAAGTATCTTTGCCTTTGGTACTCACCCCACCCTCAATCTGATCCTTGTAAGATTCCCTATAATTGGCTACCCTACCATTCCTGGTACAATATTCGCTAGACCACTCAGTCCCAAGGCTGGACTTCCCCAGCAGGCTGTACCTCCCTAAAACCTTATATCCATTTTACTAAACGAAATAACTCCTTTAACTGCCAACACCTGACGTAACCCGGTGCATATTTCTATTACTACTTCAATCTCCGCTAACCCTATTCCCATCCTAAGTCGCTTTTATGGTACAGGGGCAGATGTTACTGGGAAAGACCCCATAGGGTCCTTGGAGATTGGTTTTGTCACCCCTCCAGCACCCCTTCCTTCCCCAAGATCTCCTCCAAATCAAACAACTATCTTGCCATTACCTAATGACAAAACTAAAGTGGCCATAGTGGAAGTCAAAGACCTAAAACACACCCTGGTTATTGAGACCAGATACCAAGAAACAAATGCCTGGCTGAAATTGATCAAATACTCAGTGTGCACTTTAAATAAAAGTGACTATTACACCTGTGCAACAGGCAGGCCAGAAATCCAAATAGTTCTTTTCCTGTTTGGATGGTCTAACCAACCGGGCATGGACTGTATGGTAGCTCTCTTCCAGCATCTCCCAGCCTGGGGTAGTAAGTCATGCACCACTCTCTCACTGCTTTTCCTGAAAGTCAAAGACTGCTCTGTGGGTCAGCCCCCAAGGGCCATCCGGTACCTGGCCTCTCATGCCAATTTTACCTCATGTTTCTCGCAACAGGGGGAAAACTTGGCATTTTTCGGGAATCTAACAGGATGCAGCGAATCCAAGCCTTTTCGATAGCTCACCAATCAGACTGCCCTCGTCTATCCACGAGCAGATGTTCGGTGGTATTATGGAGGACCTCTACTGGGTACGCTGCCAAATAATTGGAGTGTCACTTGTGCTCTAATCCAATTGGCCATCTCTATCACCCTGGCATTTCATCAGTCTGGCAAAAAGTCACCCTCTTGGGAAAAAAAAGAAGCTCAAGGGTCTTTCGACCCCCACGTCTATATAGAGGCAATTGGAGTACCACAAGGAGTAGCCAATGAATTTAAAGCTTGAAATCAAATAGCTGCTGGGTTTTAGTCAGTCTTACTTTGGTGGTCTACTATAAACAAAAACGTAGATTGGATAAATTATACATGTGACAATCAACAACGATTTGTTATTTATACCAGAGATGCCATTAACGGGATAGCGGAGCAATTTGGTCCCACCAGCCAAATGGCCTGGGAAAACAGGATAGCTCTTGACATGATATTAGCAGAAAAAGGCAGAGTTTGTGTCATCATCAGACCCCAATGTTGCACTTTGATCCCAAATAACAGAGTTCCTGATGGAACCATTACCAAGGCTCTACAAGGCCTCAACACCCTAGCAAATGAGCTGGCTGAAAATTCTGGAACAGATGACCCCTTCACAGGTTTACTGGAAAGATGGCTTGGTAAATGGAAAGGACTTATGGCCTCTATCCTCACTTCCCTTGCAATTGTTACAAGTGCACTCATCCTTGTAGGCTGTTGCATCACACACTGTGTTCGTGGGTTAGTTCAAAGACTCGTAGAAACGGCTCTCACTAAAACCTCCTCTGTCACTCCCCCTCCATATTCAGATAAACTTTTACCTAGACAATCAAGAAGAGCAACAAAGCCAAATCTTACTAAGTAATAATTTGAAGAAGAAGAATTATAAAAACAAAAAGGGGGAAATTGTCAGAATAAAAGAAAGGTTCCTCTTCAAAGATCCAACTTTCTTGTCATAGGCTGTAAACTGCCTTGCTCCAAATCTTAACCTGTAACCTTTACCCTGTGCCTTTTGAGAAAGATTCAAGCACACAGCCAATTGGGGTCAGCCTAGACTGTGCGGTCCAACCCCAGCCAATGGGGGAAAGACAAAGAACCAGGAACTGCGTTAGGGTTAAACACCTCTGTTCTCCTTTGTTAGGTGTGCTCTTGTGACTGCTACAGGCGCAGGCAGCACCCTTCTGCAAAGTAAACTTGGAGAAACTTTTCTTCTGAGTGCTGCTCTTCCTCTGCAGCACCGAGAACTTATTTCTAACAGGAGGAAGAACACACGAGAATTTTGCGCATGCAGGTTCTGAGTTTTGGCTGGTGGGCTGAGTGCTCACCATACCTCAAATACTGTGTAAACTGGGCTGAAGAATAGAAAACCCGACTAACAGTGACTTAGGCAAAAAGAAATTTTATTCTTTCACAGAAATCTGAGGGAGGCAGGCTGAGTTCACGCAGGAGTTCAATAACATCAGGGATTGGGCTCTTTTTGTTCTTCTTAGCATGTCGATGTTTTACCTCATGGGCCTAAAATGGCTGTTGTAGCTCCATGCATCATGCTTAAACCAGAGGCAGGAAGTGTACGATGGAAGAGGACAGAGGTGACGGCCTCCTCCTCTCGTTTTGTCTTATTCCTGGAGTGACTCCCTCCTTTTATCAGCAGGAACACAAGCAGTGCCCAGCAGCCTTCCCTCTGTCCTGTATAAGCCAGAAGCAAGCCTCATGGCACCTCTCCCTGCAGAAAAGGGGTGGAATGGAACCCCTGGCAAAGGGGGATGGACTTGCAGTGACAGTGCTGCTCTGAACAGGACTGGGCTTCTGCTGCCGAGGAGGTCAGCGGCTGCTAGGCAGATCACAAGCTGCCTCGACCATGGTTCTCCAGCTCTGTGCCTGCCCTCTCCTTCTAATAAATGTTTCAATAACCATAAAGAGGGACAGTAATTTGCCCACGGTTGCACCAGGCGCCCCGGAAGAGTCAGAATTCCTCACAAAGTTATTAAAACAGGCAAATCCCATAAGGGTGACATTTCTTTCTAACAATGCTGACATCTCTTTTAGTTTTGAGCTTTAGTAATACAATTTTCTGCCTCAGGAAGAGGCAGCAGCTTCTGGGAAAAACCTGCTCCTGCTAAGGGTGGCTCATGCATTGTTTTACCTGAATAGAGTGGTGGAGAGTGAAGGTTCAAATTCTCATTTTTCATATTCAATTTTATAATATAAAAAATAATTAAATGGGCCAGTCACAGTGGCTCACGCCTGTAATCCCAGCACTTGGGAGGCTAACGCGGGCAGATCACGAGGTCAGGAGATCATGACCATCCTGGCTAACACAGTGAAACCCCATTTCTACTAAATATACAAAAAATTAGCCAGGCGCGGTGGCAGGTGCCTGTATTCCCAGCTACTCGGGAGGCTGAGGCAGGAGAATGGTGTGAACCCAGGAGGCAGAGCTTGCAGTGAGCCAAGATCGCACCACTGCACTCCAGCCTGGGCAACTGCATCTCAAAAAAAAAAAAAGAAAAAAAGAGCCAACCAGGACAATGTTTAAAAGTCAGACCCAAAAGGCTCCAAAATAAAACTTGTCTGCTCAATTATTTATTTGAAGAGAAACTACAGTAATACAGACTGGAGATGGGAAAGCATGAGGGATGTATGAGTGGACAAATGGGCAAAGGGGTGTGTGTGTGTGAGAGTGTGAGAGTGTGTGCATGTGTGTGTGCAGGCATGCAGCCAGCTAGGGTAGAAAATAAGTACTTTTGCTTCTATGGGAAGTGACTTTCTAGTTCACTTGTGTATCAAATGAACATGATTAAATCAAATTGTACTAGCCAATGTTTTGGAGGACTCTGTATTAAAGGAATAAAGAAAAACATTAGAAAGAGAAGTTACAAAAATCACCGTGGGGAAAATGAACACCAATGACTTGGCTGCTCTAGGCTTGCAGGGAGTAGACAGGCATCCCAGGTCATCAGAGAACCAGCGGGGTTTTCTCCTCAGGGGCCAGGTTTTCTACATGCAAGTATAACCTCTTCTCGTCTGGGACACGTTTCCAAAGGACTTCAGAAACAGCACAGCTGGATTCAGGTACTTGTCAAGATGTGCCTTTTTCTTCATCTTTGACATCAGTTAATGTACTAAATGTCTTGATAGAGAAGGTCATATTTGGGAATATTCTTGGGATCAATAGGACTTTGGACAATAAGCTTCCCCCTCATTGCTCCTCGATAGATTACTTCAATCAAATCTATGAAGTCTTGTTTGGTTTTGAAGCTTCCCACAAACTTAGTGTGATCTGGAGATCTAGACACCATAGAAGAGAAACAACTGCTCTAAGAACTTTGAATAATCACTTGTGGAAGACTTTCAGGATAAACAAAATGAACAACAGCTTTGTTATTTTCTTCTTGTCAATGAGACTTCAGACATAAAGCCCAACATTTTTTTCAATCATTTTTTTCCATTTAGTAAATGACTAAACCCAGTGCTGTGGGCCACTAGCATGAAAGCTGTCACGTGAAAAGCTTCAGCTTCAAATCTATCGTAATCACAAAATCTATTTTTATCACTTCTCATATCACCAAGTGTTGGAATGTACAGTGTTTCTGTGTTTGCTGTTGTTTTTGCCTGGGCACCGTGCAAAGCCCATTCAGTACTCACGGCCTTTAAGTTCTAGTCGCTTATACTTTTGAGTAGTAGGTATTAAAAAATTATTTTTTTAAGAAAAGTATCTCAAACATCAGGTACGTTACTATAAAAATTTTAAAGAAAGAAACAAAATCACCGATGAGGCCAGAGGTCACTTTTCAGTGTACATCCTTCCAATGTGTGTGTGTGTGTGTGTGTGTGTGTGTGCATGCAGATACATACTTCTTTTTTCCCAACACTGGAAATTATGTCATACAAATTATTCAGTAATATGCTTTTTTCTAGCTAACATGTATTTCTTTCAGTTGTTAAATCTGCATCTACAACATCATATTAAAGTCCTGGAAGTGTAATTACTGGGTTAAAAAGTGTAAACACTTTAAAGTATTTGATACATAATGTTGAACTGGCCCCCTTAAAACATTGTCCCAAGTTAATACTTACATCAACTGTGTTCCAGTAGAATAAACAGCTTTAAAATATTTTGTGTTTTTTGTTGTTGTTATTGTTGTTGTTTTGATATGGAGTCTTGCTGTCCCCAGGCTGGAGTGTAGTGGTGTGATCTCTGCTCACTGCAATTTCCACCTCCCAGGCTCAAGAGAATCTCCTGCCTCAGCCTCCTGAGTAGGTGGGATTACAGGCGCCCATGACCATGCCCGGCTAACTTTTTTCTTCTTTTGAGACGGAGTCTCAGTCTGTTGCCCAGGCTGCAGTGCAGTGGTGCGATCTTGGCTCACTGCAAGCTCCACCTCCTGGGTTCACGCCATTCTCCTGCCTCAATCTCCAGAGTAGCTGGAACTACAGGCACCTGCCACCACGCCCAGCTAATTTTTTGTATATTTAGTAGAGAGAGGGTTTCAGTGTGTTAGCCAGGATGGTCTCGATCTCCTGACCTCGTGATCCGCCTGCCTCGGCCTCCCAAAGTACTGGGATTACACGTGTAAGCCACCGCGCCCAATCACGCTTGGCAACACCCGGCTAATTTTTGTATTTTTAGTAGAGATGGGGTTTCACCATGTTGGCCAGGTTGGTTTTGAACTCCTGACCTCAAATGATCCGCCTGCCTCAGCCTCCCAAAGTGCTGGGATTACAGGCGTGAGCCACTGTGCCCAGCCTAAAGCACTTTAAAACAGATATCCCACACACTTTCAAATAAAGACAAAAAGGGTACACAGATCTAGATAAGTGGACACCTCAACCACAGTAGAAATGGTCAGAATCATGGATGTATCCAATCATCAATATTAAGTATTGAGATGGTAACTGGATGGAGTGGAAGGCATTAAATAAGACTTCATGTTACTTATTCTTGACAGGCTTTGCTGAAGAATGACTTAAAATTCTCTGAATGGCGAAAAGCAGGAAACTTTGCAAGAGAGAAGCACATCTTAGTTTGCTGGAAGGAATGCTTCTTTTATAAATGCCACTCACCAGTCCAAAAGTGTTTTTTTTTTTTTTTTTTTTGAGATGGAGTCTCGCTCTGTCGCCCAGGCTGGAGTGCAGTGGCCGGATCTCAGCTCACTGCAAGCTCCGCCTCCCGGGTTCACACCATTCTCCTGCCTCAGCCTCCCGAGTAGCTGGGACTACAGGTGCCGGCCACCTCACCCGGCTAGTTTTGTGTATTTTTTAGTAGAGACGGGGTTTCACTGTGTTAGCCAGGATGGTCTCGATCTCCTGACCTCGTGATCCACCCGTCTCGGCCTCCCAAAGTGCTGGGATTACAGGCTTGAGCCACCGCGCCTGGCCAACCAGTCCAAAAGTTTAAGAACAACTATGTATTTTGTTTCAAATGAAATTTCTGGGAAAATTTTAAGAGCTCTTGATTTAGTTAACATAGCTATTTTATATTTTATAGACATGGATGGTAGTGCTTCGCAAACTGTACTATTTCTTCATACTTAAGTTGGAAATTAAAATTTGACAAACCATGTGTATGCACCATATTTTTAATTAAAAAAATAAATAAAATTTGACAATCATACCTGAAACACTGTCATTTTGTAGCAAGGCTTTGCATAAAAAATTAGAGAGTGCATCAATTGAGGAAACAGTGCTGATACAAGACTCACAGAGTCAACATCACATGCAAATAGGCAAGCCACTGAAACTGCTTACCAAAGGAAACTTACAAGGTTGCAATAACTTCAGATCAACTGCACTTACCCATAATCCACTTTCATATGCTGCCCATTGAAGAAAAAGACAGTAGACGGAATATAACTGATGTCAAAATACTGTGTATAAACTGGAGTTTGGTCTACATCTACCAGGTATATAGCAGCCATTTTACTTAAGTCAGAAGAGGTCTTAGAAAGCTGCAAATGAGAGAGACGAAAGTTACAATATGAGAGGCAGCTAATGTTTCTTCTGTGAATCTTGTTACTACAACAGAGTATTTTGTTTGAAAAAAACTCCTGGGCCAACAATGCAGCCCTTGTGGCTCCCACATTAGACACAAGGTAACCCCATCCTCCACAGTCTCATTCCCTGCAGACGGGGTGAGGAAGGAACCTTGGGAAACTGCATGAGGTTAGGAGGGTGACAGCATGGGAGTATTCTTGTTTATTCATTGCAGAAAGAGACCTAACCCAGAACTAAGACCTCTTCTGGCCATTTCTACTGCTGCCATCCTGTGTAAGAGCTAACCGTAGAAATCCTTGGGGAAAACTGTGAATCTCTTTCTTCCTTTAATTTCCTTCTTTGAATGTTTTTATAAAAGTAACCCATGCTCATTTAAAACAACACAACTTAGAAATATGTAATATGGATACTGAAATTCCCTAATGTCTCCTTCCTCCCAATCCTCCCAGAAATGAAAATCATAATAATTAGTAACAGACACTTACATGACATTACTATGTGGTAACTGTCCTAAGTGCTTAACATTTGTTAACCCATTTAATCCTTACAACATTCTTAAAAGGTATATGCTACTAGAGTCCTCATTTTATAGATAGGGAAACTGAGGCACAGGGAGGTAATTTGCCCCAGGTCATACAGCTCCTAAGCAGTAGGGCGGGGATTTGAACTTTGGCAGTGTGGCTTCAGTGTCTACATTACCGACTTCTGTGGTATTTCCTCCTCCCTACAGCTGAGGGTAGAATCCTCTGGTCCTTTTTTCCCCAGGGCTAACACATCACACCCTCATTGTAACCACGGAAATGTGGATTTGTACGCTCAGCTCTTACACGGGATGGCAGCAGTAGAAATGGTGCTAAGAGGTCTTAGTTTTGGGTTAGGTCTCTCTGCATCAGGCACATACTGGAGGCAGCACACGAGACCAGATTATTTGCAGCTACAGAAAACTGAGTTCAAATCTCAGCTCTGCAATATAGTGGATCTGTGCCTGTGGGACGTTACTTGACCTCTCTGGCATTTTTTCTCCCACTGGCAAATGGGGCTACTATTATCTTACTATTGTAAGCACTGAAAAGATAGTGTTCACAGATGCTTGTTAATAGTTTTTTGCTCTTCCATTGCCTTGTTGGTGAAACAACATTGACAGCTTCTAGTGGGTAAGGACATCCAAGACAGATTCAGCACACACAGATTTGGGGGTTTGGCTCAGAGCAGGCACACAATCAGCTCTTAGTGAACTAAATGAGCAGCCATATACCCAACCCTGACTACTGCCTCTCATGTACTATTCAGATGCTGAAGTAAGAATACAGATTGTTAATAAGAACCACTGAGACAGTCACTTACAATATCATCTAGCTGCAGACAGACAGGATCTTCATCTCTTCCAAACCTGAGAACCAACACCTTCTCAGCAGTACTTTTGATCGCCTGGTCTACTTCCTTTTTGCTAGTCAGCTTGGGCAGCAGGAAGCTCATCCTGAGACAACCCAAATGTGAATCCTGTCACTCCTGAAATAAAGGTGCAAAGTTTAAAGATAGTTTAGATTGTGTGAGCCCTCATTAAAAAAAATTAATCCACAGAGTAGCTAATGCATTCACATGGTATAAAAGAAACCTCATAGAAAGGTAATATCGTGGAGTTTCCCTCTCCTTGTCCCTGCTCCTTGTGCCCTGTTTTCATTGCTCCCTCCCCCGGGCCAGATAAGTGCTTTCATTAGTTTCTCATGTATTTTTCAGAGTTTTGTTATGCATTCACAAAAAAATACAAATATTTGTTCCTACATTTTTTCTCTCCCTCTCTCTCCCCCTAAAAGATAGCCTATTCTATCACTGTTTCAGCAAGAAAGCAATGACACTCTCAACTTTGGTAATTTGAAAGCAGTTTAATGAAGGCAGTTGTAGAAAAACAACAGGGTAAAGTGTACTACTTTGGGGCTAGTAACACCGGGATGCTATACCCATCCTTAGGCCATGGGAGGAAGGAGCCATGGGAGGAAGCAGTTTTAAGAATTGTGTGGCAAAAAGAGGTGAGTGGAGAGGACAGTGTATAGGAGGGTGGCCTGCTGTTAAGTGTTGCGGCCACTCTCCTCCCTCCCTCCGACCTCTGCTCGTGAAACCACTGGCTGACTTCAACTGGAACCAGAGGGCAGGGGCCTGTTGAGGCAGGCAAACCTCCCCATCCCAGAGCAGTCTAGAGGAGAATGAAGAATGGCTGTGGAGGGACCAATGGCAGATGTTCAGCGCACACACTTTATCTACTCTTCTGCACTTTTCATTATTTCAAACCTAACCTATGAAAATTGCCCCATACCTCTATATAGAAAACATCCATATTCTTTGTCATGGCAGCATATTATTTCTTGCATGTGTTGTTACACATTTTAAACAGTCGTTTATTGTGTACATTATATTATTACAAAACCTGGCTTAAAGATTCTAGGTGCACCTGATTACATGGCAAACAGATCAGTTAAGAGTGTGTGTGAAAACTACAATTCCATAAACAAATCATAAAATGCTGAGGTACAAGGGGCTTAATCCAACCCCGTCATTTTACAAACTAGCTTGCTTACAGTTGCACTTCCTGTTACAACGACAAGGACTAGAATACAGGCCACCAACTTTCTAGTCCAAAAGAAGAGGTACAAGTGGACAGTAAATACATTTGAAAAGTTAAGCTTTACTAGTAAATTAAAAGATATGTTTACAAAGTCACTGAATTGGCGAAAATTAAACAAGACAGTGGCACACAATAATGGCAAGAGTATGAATGTAGGGGCAGACACAGGGAGTCCCTACAGGAATGCAGGCACAAAATCTTTCTGGAAAGAAAGGGAACATACTCTTTGACCAATAACTCCACTCCTTTCCTTTCTCCCTCTCTTTTCCTGAGACGGGGTCTCGCTATGTTGCCCAGGTTGGTCTCAACTTCCCAGGCTCAAGCAATCCTCCCGCCTCAGCCTCCCGAGTAGCTGGAACCTGAGGCGCGCGCCACAACTGCAGAAACACCAAAAAAAGAAAAAAACTTTGAACTCACTTTTGTACAAAACCTTATTACAATGTATTCCACAAAAACAACTGGAAATAAATATCCCCAAACACCATCAGTGGTCACCTCTGCGTATGAAGGCACGGGTGATTTTTATTTACAGCGGGGCGCGCATCTCTATTTTCCAAAATATCCGATATATGTATTTAAAGTCACCTGTGTTACGCTGCTCCTGGCCCACACGCGCTAGGGACCGTAGCACTTACCTTACTCGTCCACGCCGCCTCCCTCCCTTCCACTTTGTGACTGTCGGCAACCCCTTCTCGGAAGAGCCCGGGCGCGGACGGCTCCTTTCATCAGCCCCAAGCCGGGCAGAACCCTAAGGCCAAGTCACCCAGGACCTGTTGCCTAGCAACCCTTGTGGCCCCGCTAACGGGAAGGAAGCCGAATAGAAAACGCACAAGCACAGAAAACAAACTCCCGGTCGTCGGTCGGCCCCCGCTCAACAGCCCAATAAACAGAAGAGCTTCTAGTCACCGCCCACCTTGCTCGGCTCTGACCGGAAGCTAGGCGTCACCTCCGCCAGTGTTAAAGATGGTCGACCTTTTTCCCCTCCTTTTCCTGCCCCCAGACTAGAGGCGGGATGTCGTCTTTTAGACTGTGATTGGTCACAAGGAGACTCGGAAGTGTCTCTGATCAGAGCCCCAGAGGAGGCCTTGAGAGCCTGTTGGCGTTCCGTTCCACACTTGGATCCAGGAATCGGCGTGTTCCAGACTGCTCTCTATGGTAGCTTTGGGCGGATAGAGGGGGCCGCGCAAGGTATTAAGGGACAATAATGGCCGCTTTCAAGGTGTGGATTTTGGCTCCTTGAGCCTGTCTAAGCGAGGGGTGGCAGCGCCGGCGCCCCAAAATCCGGGACAGAAGGGTCCCAAGAGTCGCGCTTGGTGAGGTGAGAGTCCCTTCTTCCTTCCTGGCCTGCTCTTCTATAATCATGGCGGCTCCAGGCGGCGGATATTGGTTCCCTGCCTAGGTCCGGGCCCGTTTGGGGAGTTCCTCTGTCGTCCCTGTCACCCACCTTGCCTTACTCACCTCAGGGATGCTGCACCCGTCCTGCCCGTTTTGGCCTTTCTCCTTGCTCTGGTCAAATCCTGCTGCCTGGAGCGGCCTCGCCGAGATCCAGTAATGCTGCCTGGAGTGGCCTTGCTCCCTCTCCCAGGCCTCCGCTGTAACCCACCCCAGACTGTCTCCCAGCCCGAGTAGGACTCCTTGTGTCTTCCTCTGCTCTCTCACAGTGTTATTTATACCAGGCAATCTGGTGGGCGATCTCTTCTCCTAGAATGTCAGCTTCAGGTGGGCGGGGATTTTTGTCTTGTTGTCTTCTCTGTTGCTGTCGCCGAGAACAGCAATTGGCTCAGGAACGCCCTCAGTGAATAATTGTTGAATGCGTGAATCTAGGTTCTTTCTTCCCTGGCTTTCTCGTACCCCTTGTAGTTTCTTTGCCATTAATTCTTCTCAAGAATCTTGCTCTTTAGCTCTTATTTGTTCTTCTCAGCAGCTAGTTAAGTCCTGTCTGGCTGCCTCCTTGTCATGTGTTGCTGGAATCTTCCTTTGCTGTCTCCAGAAATGTTTGGGTTTCTGTTCTCCTTTAATAAGTTTAAATTAATTCATTTTAAAGTTGATCAAACGCTTATTTTGCTAGACATTGAACTACAGCAGTCAACGACACATCCAGTGTTCTCTCACCTGTGTAGAATGGCAGTCCAGGGTACATTTCCTAGTTTAGACAACTATTGAGCAGAGCCTGTATATCTTTATTTTCTTGTGTGGATTTCCTCGCATACGTACAGATGTCACCAATATGCAGCTTTCTTTTTTCTGTTCTGCCTGATGGCATTTTCAAAATGTAACTCTTCTTTCTGCATTAATATTATGTGTCCAGTCTGTTTGGCAGTATTCTATAGAGCTGTGCATTTAATTAGAGTTTGGTAAAAAATTCTGGATTCTGGTGGCACCTCCTTTGCTTTGCTAACTTGTTGGAATGAGAGGAATTATCCAAGCACCCAGAACTGGTATATGTTCATGAGTGGCAGATGTGTAGTGAGAGGTAAAGAGAAGCTTGTTCCAACTTGAGTGCCAGAAGTCTTGTAGCCACTTAAATACTTCTCAGTAACACCTTTTCCTAACCTAGTATTTCTCATAAATATTTTTGGTAAACATGGATTGTTATTAAACTGATTTTGGCTGCTGTGAGTAAATTGTTTTCTATAAAACGCAGCTAGGCTAAGAAACGCCACTGAAGTATGGAGAACATGGATGGTAGCCTTCTGCCCCATCTCCGTGCTGCTGTACCTGTTGTTTAAAGAGAGGAGGAGGTGGAACTCATGTAAAGAATGGGTGAGGGACCAACAGTATATAGCAGGATAGCAAATAATATAATGTAGCAGTTATATTTATGTTAACTCTTATGGTTACATAAAGAGCTACTCTTTATGGTTTCACATACATTTTTTGTTTGATTCTCACAATAGCTTCATGGATTAGATAAAGTAAAAATTATTTCCATTTAATAGATATGAAATTATGGTTAAACAAAGATTAAGTTATTTACTTACCATCATACAGGTAGAAAGTATCAAGAGCCTGGTTTCTAATTGAGGTTTCTGACTCAAATTTAGTGGTGTTTTCCCTATACCCCTGTTACAGATGACATCAGGCTCTAGAAAGTATCCCTTAGTGAGGCCTTTTATTGCCTCTTGGATCCTTGTCGGGGGTGGGGAGGAATATATGGGGTGTGTGTGTGTGTACCTATTTTGGTGTTTGTTGGGGGTTAGAATAGGAGGATCTTTGGAGATTGTCAGTGACTTGATGGAAAGGTCTTGCAGAGAGGCAGCAAAAGTAGTCCTGGTCTTAGGGGGAGATGGGAAAGGTTAATCACCTAAATATAACCATAACTGCATTTATTCTGGGATACGGTAGAGCTGAGCCTTTTCCAGTACCAAATGGTTTGCCTTCCTTCCAGAGAAATCCCAGATCCTGTGATGGGGGACACCAGTGAGGATGCCTCCATCCATCGATTGGAAGGCACTGATCTGGACTCTCAGGTTGGCGGTCTTATTTGCAAGACCAAAAGTGCGGCCAGCGAGCAGCATGTCTTCAAGGCACCTGCTCCCCGCCCTTCATTACTGGGACTGGACTTGCTGGCTTCCCTGAAACGGAGGGAGCGAGAGGAGAAGGACGATGGGGAGGACAAGAAGAAGTCCAAAATCTCTTCCTACAAGGACTGGGAAGAGAGCAAGGATGACCAGAAGGATGCCGAGGAAGAGGGCAGTGACCAGGCTGGCCGAAATATCCGGAAAGACAGGTAAAGGCCTTAGGAGGGGTTAGCCCATAGAGAAGCAAATGGAGGCTGGAAAATAACATCTCATGTTTATCTCTCAGTTTTCCTGTTGGAGATTTAGAGCTTTATGATTTTATTTTGATTCTGTAATATTGAAGGTAGGTAGGAGTTTGTGGGGAAAAACAAAGGTGACTAAAGACTAGATGGTAGAGGTTAGAAATGCCTTGGGTTGTTGCCATATGTGAGCCTGCTGTCCCAAGGAGACAAAGTGGAAAAGGAGAGATCACTTGTTTGGACAGCCAAAGGTTTTAGGGCAGAGTTTTTCTCCTATAGAGGGGCCCTTACCAGTTGCTCTCCCTGTTTCAGACATTATCGATCTGCCCGGGTAGAAACTCCATCCCATCCAGGTGGTGTGAGCGAAGAGTTTTGGGAACGCAGTCGGCAGAGAGAGCGGGAGCGGCGCGAACATGGTGTCTATGCCTCATCCAAAGAAGAAAAGGATTGGAAGAAGGAGAAATCGCGGGATCGAGACTATGACCGCAAGAGGGACAGAGGTAAACTGTCCAGCACATTTCCTGTTGTCCATTAGCATTTGAATAAATGTGTCAGCCTTTTTCTTGTTGCAGGAGTCTTTGCAACACCCATTAGTTAGGGAGTCCTGTTTGCATGATGTCCGCCTGAGTGGTTTTGACCCTGTTGGGATTGGGAATAGTAGTTTAAGAAAAGAACTGTTGCCTGTAACATAGGTGCTCTCCTTGAGTGTGTGGTCTTTGTTTTATTATGATAAAGGAGATAATGGGTAAATATGTACAAGAGACCAGCGTTTCTAATAGTATTGGTGATAGAGAAAGGACAGTGCTATGGAACAAAGCTAGACAAAAAAAATCCAATGCTGTCTTTGCTCAGTATTAAGTTTTATAGCTGATAGAATTATAACTATTAAAAAAAAAGATTTACTGTAAACTTGTACTATTATTTTTTGAATTTTTGCTAGAAAATAACTGTTACTGTGGGTTTGAAACTTTCTAGGCAGTAACTATTTTTCCCCCTTGGGAGAATGGGCATAGGTGAGTTTCAGGAGTCTACGGATCACATTCGAGCAGTGCAGGTTGCACCTGTGAGTGAGTGGGCAGCCTATGTCCTTTCTCTAGGGTGAAGATGGGTGTACCTTAAGATGGGGTGCATGTTTTTAAGCTTTGTGTGACTCTTCATAGATGACCGGGATAGAAGTAGGCACAGCAGCAGATCGGAGCGAGATGGAGGGTCAGAGCGTAGCAGCAGAAGAAATGAGCCTGAGAGCCCACGACATCGACCTAAAGGTAGACTCACTGTTTTGGTGGCTTGTGAGGATTCCAGTGTATAAAACGCAGAGTGAATGACTCTTGTCTTCAAGGAGATTGCTGAGGCATTGAGTCAGAATTCCCGATTCCACCATGAACATCTTGGGATAGTTGGTTCTGAGTCAGGTGGGCACGGCTCTGCACTTGGGGTGGATATGGTTCCTGTAAGGTGAGAGGCTGGTTTGCTGAATGGCCAGTTTTCCAAATGGCAGGAAAGAATAGGGAGCTGGAGGTAGAAGGGTTTATTAAAAAGAACTATTTATATCCCAGAGGGGTGTGTTTGTAGAGATAAAGTAAATATCCCTTAAAATGTTGTCATAAACACAGAATGAAAACTGGACCATTGGCCAGGTGCAGTGGCTCATACCTGTAATCCCAGCACTTTGGGAGGCTGAGGCAGGCAGATCACTTGAGGTCAGGAGTTCGAGACCAGCCTGGCCAACATGGTGAAACCCCGTTCCTAGTGAAAGTACAAAAATTAGCCTGGGGTGGTGGCGGCCATCTATAATCCCAGCTATTTGGGAGGCTTAGGCAGGAGAATCACTTGAACCGGGAGGCTGACGTTGCAGTGAACCAAGATCACACCACTGTACTCCAGCGTGGGTGACAGAGCGAGACTTCCTCTCAAAAAAAACAAAAAAACCACAAAAAGAAAAATATATCCTGGACCACTAAAAATTGAGATATCTTAAAAAACTGTCAAAACCGATCTTACCCATTATAGATACATGCAAGGTTTAGAAATAGTAAAAGAAGTAAATTTGGGGAATTTACTTTTGGCAACTGGTTCTAGAGCCATGTCGTGGTTAAGTGAGATGTTTCCTGTGGATGTGTCTTCTGTGAACCCAGATGCAGCCACCCCTTCGAGGTCTACCTGGGAGGAAGAGGACAGTGGCTATGGCTCCTCAAGGCGCTCCCAGTGGGAATCGCCCTCCCCGACGCCTTCCTATCGGGATTCTGAGCGGAGCCATCGGCTGTCCACTCGAGATCGAGACAGGTGATGTTCCGGGCAGAGCAGCCCAGTTTCGCTGGGTGGCGGTAAGGAGCCTCGGCAGGGAGAGCAGATGGCGGCCAGTAGGACGTGGCTTAGCTCAGTGACAGTTTTGTGATGCTGGTGCTGCTGTTCCCAGGTCTGTGAGGGGCAAGTACTCGGATGACACGCCTCTGCCAACTCCCTCCTACAAATACAATGAGTGGGCCGATGACAGAAGACACTTGGGGTCCACCCCACGTCTGTCCAGAGGTCGAGGTGAGGCCTGGGGGGCAGGAGGCAGAAGAGCAGGCTTGCTCGCCCTAGCGAGGATGAGCAGGGGCTGCCCTTCTGGAGCTGCGTGGCCCTGCAGATCTGTCCGGGGCCTCTGGGGATAGGCCAGGGCGTGGACTGACCTGCTCCCTGTGCTCCTCCAGGAAGACGCGAGGAAGGCGAAGAAGGAATTTCATTTGACACGGAGGAGGAGCGGCAGCAGTGGGAGGATGACCAGAGGGTAAAACTTTATACCTCTGAGGGGCTGATCAAGGCTGGTGGCCTTCTGTAAATGGGTGACCCTCTAGCAGGACTGGGCTTTGATGAGGGTGCACCTGAGCCCTGTTCAGCCCCGATGCCCTGGAGTCTCTTTGCAGAGGCATAGGCGGCAGGGTGAACCCTGTCACTCACTGCAGTAGGCTGACCTAACTTTTCTGTTATGTGTTGGTGCCACCATGTGGTAACTCTAAGAAGTGCTGTTGTGATGGGCTGCCCTCCAGTCCTGTGTAGTCTCCCACTGTGGTTCTCCTCCAGACAGCACGTGGCTGCAGGGTGGCCTCTCCAGCACCCCTCACAAGGGTAGCTCCACTGCAGTAGTGACTTCCTACCACACGTCCCCTCCTCTGTTGGCCATGTCTCGTGCATAAACTTGATCTGTCCCTCACTCCCTTGCTTCACCTCCTGCCCTGCAGCAAGCCGATCGGGATTGGTACATGATGGACGAGGGCTATGATGAGTTCCACAACCCACTGGCTTACTCCTCTGAGGACTATGTGAGGAGGCGGGAGCAGCACCTGCATAAACAGAAGCAGAAGCGCATTTCAGCTCAGCGGAGACAGATCAATGAGGTGAGGCAGCCTGCAGAAGTTGGAGCAGATTCAGAGCTGGCGGTAGAGCACGTGGGGAAGCAGCAGGTTATGCCCAAGTGAGGGCAGCACAGCTTGTGCCCTGATTGCTGAGAGGACCAGATCCTCTGGAGGTGGAAGAGGAGTGGGTGATGAGCCTTTTAGTAGCTTAAGGGCAGCCCTGGCTCATACTTCTCTCTTGCAGTACTTCCTTGAGGGAAGGTACTGTTGATGGGAGCAGGTGCATTGGGACCTGCCTCTGTGGTCTGTGTTCTTTGTGTCTCTGATGTGGGCTAGGGGTGCTTACCATTCATATGTTCATCTAGAGGTTCTGATTTAGATGAAAGGTGCTGCTGCTTAGAACAAAGTCCTGCAGGTGATTTGGGATCAGTTCCTCTTCTGTCTTTGGAGCTGTGGGTAGAGGCCTGTGACATCTTTGCAGCCACCAGTGGCCTTCTGTCGGGACTTGATGTGTGGACACCTCGTAACCTTTCAGGACGACCTTTGGGGTGGAAATCTGAGTATGGTTCCCATTGTGTCCTCACAGGATAACGAGCGCTGGGAGACAAACCGCATGCTCACCAGTGGGGTGGTCCATCGGCTGGAGGTGGACGAGGATTTTGAAGAGGACAATGCAGCCAAGGTGCATCTGATGGTGCACAATCTGGTGCCTCCCTTTCTGGATGGGCGCATTGTCTTCACCAAGCAGGTGAGGCTCCTCTGTGGCCAGGGACAAGACAGCTCAGAGAGACCTGATGTGGGCCAGGTGCAGTGACTCATGCCTGTCATCCCCGCACTTTGGGAGGCTGAGGTGGGTGGATCATTGGTGACCAGGAGTTCAAGACCAGCCTGGGCAATATAGTGAAACCCGTCTCAAAAGTACAAAAATTAGCTGGGCGTGGTGGCAGGCACCTGTAGTTTCAGCTACTTGGGAGGCTGAGGCCGGAGAATTGCTTGAACCTGGGAGGCAGAAGCTGCAGTGAGCAGAGATCACACCACTGCACTCCAGCCTGGGTGACAGCGAGACTCTGTCTCAAAATAAAAAAAAAAAAGGCCTGATGTGGAGACAGGAAAAAGAGAAGGGGAAAAATAGTCCTGTACCATGAGAGTATGGCAGTCCCTTTCCCAGGCAGGACTCCTGCTGATTTTAATGGGCATTGCTCTTTCTACCCACCGCTGCAGCCGGAGCCGGTGGTTCCAGTGAAGGACGCCACTTCTGACCTGGCCATCATTGCTCGGAAAGGCAGCCAGACAGTGCGGAAGCACAGGGAGCAGAAGGAGCGCAAGAAGGTTGGTTTCTTGTCACCGGGGCTGGGAAGTCTATGCGTATTTTTTTCTTTTTTCTTCTTTTCAAAAGTCTTATTAGGCCCACAGATAGAAGGTAGGAGTCCCCTCTATCAAGTCCTTAGTATGACAGCTGCGGGGCCTGGTGTTGGGAGAGCTGGAGGCTTGAGGCTCGGAATGCGTGGTTAGTGCCACCAGCGCCCTGGAGGAGTTTACCACCCGCAGGGTGAAGCCTGCTGTCCCCTGGGATTGATTTTCCATTGCCCACAGTCATGTGGCAGGATGGAACAGACTGACCTTTTTCCTTTTCAGGCTCAGCACAAACACTGGGAACTGGCTGGGACCAAACTGGGAGATATAATGGGCGTCAAGAAGGAGGAAGAACCAGATAAAGCTGTGACGGAGGACGGGAAGGTGGACTACAGGTGGGCAGCCTGTGCCAGCAGCGGAGCAGCCTTGTTCCAAAGATGGGGGTCCCATGCAAGCAGTCGCGGCAGAACTCATTGACTTTGTGGCTCCTGAGTGGGAGACTCTTAGGATGCCTGTCTGCATCTTCCACTCTCTCCGGTCCCTCCATCCTGGTCTCTTCACTGTCTTCCACTTTTCCTAGATGTGATTCCTGCTGCCCCACTGCTTCCTCTGGTACTGGTGTTGTGAGAGAAAGGAGGCCCAGGGAGGTTAAGTAACTTGTCTGAGGTCGCCCAGCTCATCAGTGAGGGAGTCATGATCAGACCCAGGCCGTCCCATATCAGAGCCACTCTGCTGAAATGCCTCCCAGGAGTTCATTGTGGGCCGCTGGGTTTTAGTCCCTTAGATTTCAGTTCACTATAAGAACTGCTTTTAAAAGAGGTTCCAAAATAGAAAGGGTTTTCTTATTGGCCAGTGACTTCTCTGTTCATAGAGGCATCTAAGCAGATGCTGAGTTGGGATTCCTGCATTGGGCAGGTAGGTGGCTGGACTCATCTGCCCCTCAAGATCCTCATCCTTCGAATGCCGTCATGTTCTACTGAGCAGTCATCTGAGTTAATAATTCTCTCTACTCCTCTGTGAAATATCCAGATGAGAGGTTGATACTATTGATCAGCTCTTATTCATCTCTAGTTAACTTAATTCCTTAGGTATTAGTTATTGGGTGACCAGGAGGGACTGGGTGAAATTAGAAATAGGAAGCTCAGCAGAGCATGGGGCGGCAGATCAGACAGGAAGTCTCTGGGGAAGGGGTTGGGGAGGAGTCTGTGGACAGTTTGGAGCACCGAACTGGTGTCTTTTTGCCAGGCAGCTTTGAGAAAGTGACAGTGCTCTGCGTCTTGGGTGTGTTCACATATCAGACATTGAGAGCTTTCGGTAGAGGTTGCAGGTTACTGTTGAGTGGGGCTGTTTTCACAATTGTTTGAAAACAAAGCCGTACAGACTATGCTTTCCTGCTGTCCTGCCAAGAGGAGGGAGGAAGTTTGACCCATGTCGTGTGCTCTGCACCCTTACCTCCTCCCAGGGCCTGTGTGGCTATTTTAGCCCTTTAGGTGCTGTGCTGAAATTGCCTGAGGGTATTTTCTAAAAGTTTGTGACCTGGGGATTGATTTCCACTCCTCTTCTGCTCACTCGGTTTTGGTTAGAGGGTTTGCTAGCGTGGTAATCTGTAACTCCTCCGATCCGTGTTCAGCTCTTTTGGACCCTGTGGTGTTGAGTGTGTTGTGGATGATGGATTCTCACATAGCAGCTTCAGTCCTGAGGCCGATGAGAACTGTCTCAGATTCCCTGGCTGCTTTGGTGTCTCAGACTCTTGCCGAAGTCCTCATTCCTGAGCGTAGGAAGAAGGGCAGTAACCCAATCAGGAAGGACAGCATGGGGCACCATACGGGGTCTTTAGGCTGCTGTGTGTTCCTAGGACAGAGCAGAAGTTTGCAGATCACATGAAGAAAAAGAGCGAAGCCAGCAGTGAATTTGCAAAGAAGAAGTCCATCCTGGAGCAGAGGCAGTACCTGCCCATCTTTGCAGTGCAGCAGGAGCTGCTCACTATTATCAGGTAACTTCACCCGGGGCCCAAGAATCTAGTGTCAAATCAGGGGTGCCCTTGGTCTCCCATGTTTACCCAGGAGCTCTTTTTCTTTTGTGCATTGCACCCAATGGAGAAGGGAAATAATTTTTTCCTCTGACCTCATGCCTGGGGTACACTGCACAAAGTAACGGGATGTCACCATTTTGTTTTAGCTCACCTGTTTAAACCTCACTATATTCCAGACGTTTCCGGTGGTATCCCAGTAAGAGGCTGTTTTCCCAGTGAAATTCTCCCTTCTAAACTGGCATGCTCCCTGGATAGCTAGTCACGGGAATAGGAGGTAGCGGAGGCTTCTCGAAGGCTGGGCGTTGGCCTTCCACTTTGGCTGATAAGTCCTTTGCCTCCTTGTCCTTGTAGAGACAACAGCATCGTGATCGTGGTTGGGGAGACAGGGAGTGGTAAGACCACTCAGCTGACACAGTACCTGCATGAAGATGGTTACACGGACTACGGGATGATTGGGTGTACCCAGCCCCGGCGTGTAGCTGCCATGTCAGTGGCCAAGAGAGTCAGTGAAGAGATGGGGGGAAACCTTGGTGAGGAGGTGAGTGGGCGTGGGGGCTGAGTCATGTTGTTATTCCCTGGTAGCCTCCACCCATTTGTGCCAAAGGGTGTGATCTGCTAAGACCCGGACCCCAGTACGGGGTGTGCTGGTGGTGAGCTGGTGGCCAGGGCGTCTGAGCCGTCTCTCTGACCTCCAGGTGGGCTATGCCATCCGCTTTGAAGACTGCACTTCAGAGAACACCTTGATCAAATACATGACTGATGGGATCCTGCTCCGAGAGTCCCTCCGGGAAGCCGACCTGGATCACTACAGTGCCATCATCATGGACGAGGCCCACGAGCGCTCCCTCAACACTGACGTGCTCTTCGGGCTGCTCCGGGAGGTGAGGGCTGTGTGGTTTGGTCTCTGCGCATGGGGTGTTGACCAGTGCACCACCAGTAGCTAGTGGGGTGCTCCAGGTGGGCTGAGGGGTTCTCCGGCAGGCCGGAGTTTCCTGAGGCCTCTGGTTGCAGAGTTCACATTCGGGTTGTAGTTTATGCTGTTCTTGCCCTGCTGAGGGTGACTCGGGGTTTTCTGGGCAGTTGCTCCATTGCTTCAGTCTTCAGGATTGGTAAGAATCGAATAGGCCTGTTCGTCAGCTTTGGCTTCTGTTTCCTCGGGGGTGGTGCTGATGGGACTGGGGGCAGGAGCCAAGGGTCCCCACCATGGAGGCCTCTGAGCCGCCTCTTCTCTCAGGTGGTGGCTCGGCGCTCAGACCTGAAGCTCATCGTCACATCAGCCACGATGGATGCAGAGAAGTTTGCTGCCTTTTTTGGGAATGTCCCCATCTTCCACATCCCTGGCCGTACCTTCCCTGTTGACATTCTCTTCAGCAAGGTATTGAGGCCACCATGTTATGAACTGACCCTTCCGTGCCATGCAGTTCTTTGATGAGAAGCCGGCTGGAGGGTGGGTAGGGGACTGGGTTGGAGAAGATTTCTTGGGGACCATGGGGCAAATGGGGCAGCCTGCAGCTCTGGGGCTCAGGGGGACCAAGGACTCTGCTCTGGGTGAGGTTTCGTTTCATTGTTTCTTTGGGGCTGAAGTACAGGGCCCAGGGAGGCACTGTGCCTTCTTGTGGAGGCCTCGCAGTCAGGCCCATCTGGAGGTGACCCTTAAAGTCCATGGCTGCAGCCCAGAGCAGTGCCTGGGCCACAGGGCTCCCAAGGGATGCCTGGCCTGCGCTTCTAGTACCTCCCTCTGACTGTGTCCCCACTGCTGTTGCAGACCCCACAGGAGGATTACGTGGAGGCTGCAGTGAAGCAGTCCTTGCAGGTACACCTGTCGGGGGCCCCTGGGGACATCCTTATCTTCATGCCTGGCCAGGAGGACATTGAGGTACGTGCCTTGGTCACGACTGTGATGAGTGGGTGTGTCCTGCATATGAAAGGTTAGGGTTCCAGTGTCTCACAGCTTCTCCGTGGGCTCTCAGGTGACCTCAGACCAAATTGTGGAGCATCTGGAGGAACTGGAGAATGCACCTGCCCTGGCCGTGCTGCCCATCTACTCTCAGCTGCCTTCTGACCTCCAGGCCAAAATCTTCCAGAAGGTGTGACAGCAGGAATGTCCAGGAATGGCTTCTGGAGTTCTCTAAAGGAAGCGAGAGGGGATGTGACTGTCCTGGCAAGGGGTGGGCTAGCAGGTGGGCTTTTCCCCCTCGTGAAGCCTTTCCTGTCTCGAGGGACTCATTTTTCCCTCCCTGTATGTCCTGCTCTAGGCTCCAGATGGCGTTCGGAAGTGCATTGTTGCCACCAACATTGCCGAGACGTCTCTGACTGTTGATGGCATCATGTTTGTCATCGATTCTGGTTATTGCAAATTAAAGGTAAGAGAAGACATGGGAGGCAGGGCCTGGGTCTTCACCAGAAGCTAACTGAGCTGCGGGATGGGAAGCCAGGGCCTTGCTCTGGCCCTGGGATGCGGGGAGCGCGTGGAAGTGGTGGTGGTGGTAGGAGGCTCACATTGACTCACTGTGCTTGGTTCATTTAACTCGTCTACCTCGATGAGGTAGATAATTTAACAGTAGAGCTCACAGAGCTGGTGTTTGTGGGGAAGACTTCTTCAGGTGTTCATGAGAACATTTCTGGAGGCTCCTAGCTCTTCCTCTGCCATGTGTAGCAACCAGGGCTTGCCTTTGTCTCAGGCCTACCTCCACTTTCCCTTCACTCTGTCCTTTGTCAGCTCTTTGCCATCCCCTCCTAGGTCTTCAACCCCAGGATTGGCATGGATGCTCTGCAGATCTATCCCATTAGCCAGGCCAATGCCAATCAGCGGTCAGGGCGAGCTGGCAGGACGGGCCCAGGTCAGTGTTTCAGGTAGGAGCCCTGTGCTAGCCTGCTTTCCGGGGCAGCGCTGGGGTTGCTGAGCATGGAACCTGGGCGGGGGCGGGCAGGATGCTGGCCCTAGAGTTGGTCCCCAAGGCTGGAAGCTGCTGGCAGGGCTGCCGCTTGTTAGTCCTTTCATCCTATGCTACTGAGGAAGGAAGGAGTGGCTTTCCAGGGAGCTCTGAGGTCTGAGGCCAACTTACATGGATGTAGGTAGACTTGCAGGTAATTACAGCCTGCCTCCCTTCAGAGGGTAGGTCTGGACAAATGATGCCGTTGGTTCTTTATTTCTATTGTTCTCTTTCCCCGTTTTCTTTTCTTTCTTTTTTTTTTTTTTCCAATTAGAGACAGAGTCTTGCTCTGTCACCCAGGCTGAAGTGTGGTGGTACAATCACGGCTCACTGCAGCCTTGATCTCTTGCACTCAAGTGAGCCTCCCACCTCAGCCTCCCAAGTGGCTGAGATTGCAGGCAGGCACCACCACACCTGGCTAATTTTTTTTCATATTTTGTAGAGATGGGGTCTTGCTATATTGCCCAGGCTGGTATTGTGAACTTCTGGCTTAAAGCAATTCTCCTGTCTTGGTCTCCCAAAGTGTTGGCATTAGAAGCGTGAACCACTGTGCCTGGCTCTCTGCCCCTTTTTTGTTCCAATTAAAAAAAAAATGTATTCACTATAGAGCATTAGTGACTATAGAAAAATATAAAGAAAATAAAACCCAGCCATGATTCTAGTCCCAGGCCCACTGGTTCCAGAAATGAAACAGATGGCTGGGCGCGGTGGCTCATGCCTGTAATCCTAGCACTTTGGGAGGCCGAGGCGGGCAGATCACAAGGTCAGGAGTTCAAGACCAGCCTGGCCAATATGGTGAAACCCCATCTCTACTAAAAATACAAAAATCAACTGGGCGTCGTGGTGGGTGCCTGTAGTCCCAGCTACTCGTGAGGCAGAGGCAGGAGAATCGCCTGAACCTGGGAGGCAGAGGTTGGGCGATAGAGCCAGACTTCGTCTGGAAAAAAAAGGAGAAATGAAACAGGTAAGAGGCCCCAGAAGGGCTGAATTGGCAGGCTGGAGTTTTGAATGGGTGGAAGTCAGTGATTCACTGAGGTAGGGGGTGGGGAGAAGAAATGAGAATGTCCTCCCTCCCTGTGGGATTCCATCTGTACTGGCTTGCCGTGGGGTTTCCTTGTGGTGAGAAGATGGGGTCTTCTCCCCGGCAGGCTCTACACCCAGAGCGCCTACAAGAATGAGCTCCTGACCACCACAGTGCCCGAGATCCAGAGGACCAACCTGGCCAACGTGGTGCTGCTGCTCAAGTCCCTTGGGGTGCAGGACCTGCTGCAGTTCCACTTCATGGACCCGCCCCCGGAGGACAACATGCTCAACTCCATGTATCAGCTCTGGATCCTCGGGGCCCTGGACAACACAGGTGAAGTGGCCCCAGGAGCCTCATGGGTGCTGGCGCTTGACTTCCCTCTTCTCTCTACTGTCCCATCAAATATCTGGGTTTGCTCATCTCTCCTAGGTGGTCTGACCTCTACCGGGCGGCTGATGGTGGAGTTCCCGCTGGACCCTGCCCTGTCCAAGATGCTCATCGTGTCCTGTGACATGGGCTGCAGTTCTGAGATCTTGCTCATCGTCTCCATGCTCTCCGTCCCGGCCATCTTCTACAGGCCCAAGGTGGGGCAGCGGCTGGCTCTCCTCTCTCCCCAGAGGGCTCGAGCAAGCGTCGGAAAGGGGAATGGCTTCTCTCTGTATAACTGAAATGGAACAGAGGGCGGAATCAAAGTTTCTGAACAATGATTTTGCTGTTCTCGGTTAAGCAGGTTGGGGTAGGGGAAAGGAAGGGCTGGGCCGGTGGTTCTCAGGAAATGCTTTGGAAATTTGCAAGAGCATTTTTTATCTTCTGGTATGGTTGCTCTTGCGCCCTCATGTTTTAGAATAGACCTTTTTAAAAATTGTTTTTCTCAAATTGTCAGGGCAACCTGTTGACATGTTTGAAGTTCTATGTGTGGGTAGTTGGTAGTGTTAGAACCTCTGGGATGTGCTCAGTGGGCCTGGACCCCCCTGTACTTAGAGTGAAGGTTCTTTTTCCCTTCCTAGGGTCGAGAGGAGGAGAGTGATCAAATCCGGGAGAAGTTTGCTGTCCCTGAGAGCGATCATTTGACCTACCTGAATGTCTACCTGCAGTGGAAGAACAATAATTACTCCACCATCTGGTGTAACGATCATTTCATCCATGCTAAGGCCATGCGGAAGGTAGGGGTGGTGGATGAGCAGGATATTGGGATGAGGGGAGGGTGGGGAGGGAAGGAGGTCCCTCCTGGCATCTCGGTGTCCTGCCCTAGGTCCGGGAGGTGCGAGCTCAACTCAAAGACATCATGGTGCAGCAGCGGATGAGCCTGGCCTCGTGTGGCACTGACTGGGACATCGTCAGGAAGTGCATCTGTGCTGCCTATTTCCACCAAGCAGCCAAGCTCAAGGTGAGCCCAGGAGCCCAGGGGGCCCCTCCCGGCCTGATACCTGTATGAGGGCAAAGTCATCCTTTCTCCTGGTGCGGCTCTGCAGAGCTGGGCTTCCCCCAAAGGCCGTGTCAAGACAGCGTTAAGGGATGGGGTAGCTGCCCAAATGGGTGGTGTTTTCCTGACATGGCTGCCTGTTGTGTCTCCTCCCTAGGGAATCGGGGAGTACGTGAACATCCGCACGGGGATGCCCTGCCACTTGCACCCCACCAGCTCCCTTTTTGGAATGGGCTACACCCCGGATTACATAGTGTATCACGAGTTGGTCATGACCACCAAGGTGAGTCTTTTCCGAGGCACTTGCATAACGCAGGCCCCCTGTCTGGCCAGGCTTTGAAACCCTTCACTGCCTTCTGGCATGAGCTTTTAGCCTGGGAACCTTAAGGCCACATGCGTTGCTTTGCGGGGTGTGTGAGGTTAGTTTTCATTTGGGGACTTGGGGAGGCTCTGCACAGGGTTGACCTCTAGACTGCAGTGACCTCAGCTGTGCGGGCAGGATCGTTCCCCACTTGCTGCTTGGGATGAGCAACTCCTCTTGGTGTCATCAATAGGATTTTCAGAGAGGTTGGGCGTTTTCTCTTAGATACTAGGGGGCATTTTCTCAGGTGTGGAGGAGTTTGGATGGGAGTAGCTGGGGTTTTTCCCTTCCTTGTTTCAGCCTTGCAGAGTCAGGGATTGGCCCCTTCCCATGTGGCTCCTAATTATGGAACCACTCTGGGAGGGACATTGGCCCTCCTGTGACCCTCGCCTCCCTGCCCTTCTGCCCACAGGAGTACATGCAGTGCGTGACCGCTGTGGACGGGGAGTGGCTGGCGGAGCTGGGCCCCATGTTCTACAGCGTGAAACAGGCGGGCAAGTCACGGCAGGTGAGGTTCTGTGCTCCGCGAGGGTGCTGTTTGCTTGTGGGGTCAATGTTCCTTCCACTGGGTATTGCAGAATTGTGATCATCCAACCCACTTACTTCTCTCTGCAGACATAAAGGCTGCGATCTAGCAGGCTGGTCTGTGATTCCCCACCACCCACTCCAAAAACCAAAAAACTCATTATTGAAAAGTCCAAATATTCATAAAAATGGGAAAAACAGTACAACAGGCCACCATGAATTCAATGCCGTGCCTCTATAATTGTCAACATTTGTTCAGTTTCACTATTCCTACCCCCATCCACACACACCCATTTTTTTTCTGGAATATTTTAAAGCTTATCTCATATATCATATTATTCATCCATAAATACTTGAGTATGTGTCTCTGACTAAAAGGACTTAAAATTTTAAATATAGCATCTGCGCCATTATCACTCATAAAGAAATGAATACTGAATGTCACCTAAGTCTTCAGTCCGCATTTGGATTTCTCCATTTGTCTCAAAGATAACTTCTTATGATCGATTGGCTTGAATTAGGATCCAGACATTGCAACTGCTTATGTGTGTTAACTGTTTCATTCTAGAACAGGCTCCACCCCACGCTTTTTCCATGACATTGATGTATTGGAGCCGCCAGGTCATTTGTCCTGTCAGATAGTCCGTATGATGTATTTGCCTCATCGCTTGCTCACAGTGGTGTCAACCTGTGCCTGTGTTTCGTGCACTTGCTGTAAGCTGGTGATGAGTCCAGTCGCTCTATGAGATCGTGGCTCAGCTGTGTGTGGCAGGGATGCCTGCCTGTGGCGCTCTGAACCTCCTCTTAGATGCCTTCAGGAGGTGTGTGAGGTCTGGTGGCCCCACCTTTGCTGTTGGGAGGATGGATGAGGGGCCACAGTGGTGGCAGCCTGCCCCTTCCCTGGTAGGTTTCCACTGCTCCTCCATCTCCTTGAGGTTTTAGTGTCTGTCGATAGCCGTCACCTAGATCTATATTTAGGGTTGCAAAATGGTGCTGGGCTTCGGCTTACCCCTTTCGTAGCATCATTCTCCCGACACCAGGCTCTCCTGCATCTTATGCCTGTCAGTTCCAGCCAGCAGGTAACATCTTCCCGGTTTTTCTGTACTTCCTGGCATAGTTGTGAACTTGATTTTTCAAAAAAGAAGGAAATGTAAGTACTTCCTGGACTGAGGGATGACTGAGTTAGGACTGATTGTTCCGTGTTTTGAGTCAATCTTGAGTCAATGAAAAAAGCAGGCCTCAGCTGTAGAAGAGAAGGTAGCTTTGGTACTGGGGCAGGCAGCCATGTGGAGCACTGGGCTGGTGGATGCAGCGCCTGGTTTGTTGCAGGGATTTGGGTGCTGACGAAGCCTCCTTCCTTAGTGGTCCCCAGTAGGCTTAGCCAGGTCTGTCCCTCTTCGATAGGAGAACCGTCGTCGGGCCAAAGAGGAAGCCTCTGCCATGGAGGAGGAGATGGCGCTGGCCGAGGAACAGCTGCGAGCACGGCGGCAGGAGCAGGAGAAGCGCAGCCCCCTGGGCAGTGTCAGGTGAGCTCCAGCCTTGGGACTCTGGCTGGGGTGGCACCCATCCCAGGAGGCTGCCAGAGACCAGGCCCTGATGCAGGGTCAGGATTTATGGGAAGGTACATGTGTGAAGGTGAACTGGTGACAGAAGTTGCTTGTGCATTGGGTGGTCACATGGACAGGTGGGAGGAGTTCCCAACAGTTTTAAAGGGGCGACTGTACGCCTGCAACTCCCAGTCATCGGCAGGGATTCAGGGCCTGAGGTGGCCTGGAGTAGCAGAGTGGGTCTCACAGCTTTACTCACAAGCAAGAGGGTTGGAAACCACAGTGCAGTGGGGAGAAGTGTGCCTTGGGCTTCTGTGTCTGTGCTGGTCCCCGGAGTTAGGCCAGACTTGACAGGTCGCAGGCACAGTCCTCCGTGAGACCACCCTCACTTCAGATACCAGCTGCAGGTGTGGACACCATCCTCACTTCCAGCCAACCCTCGACAAATCTGGGGATCCCTGTGGACCCCTGCAGGTTCAGTATTTGCTAGAATGACTTCCAGAACTCCAGAGAGTGCTGTACTTACCATTATAGATTTATTATACCAAAAAGGTACAAATTAAAGCAGCCAAAGGGAGAGATGTATAGAACAAGGTCTGGGAGGGTCTCAAATGTGAAGCCTCGTTCGTCCTCAGGAACACGTCCCCACATGGCACACTGATGCATGACAGTATGACAGGTTATCGCCAGCCAGGAAGCTCACCTGAACTTCAGTGTCCGGAGTTCTTATCATCGGGGTTCGGTTCCGGTACTTAGGCACGAATGACTGAATCATTGTCACGTGGTAGCGCTCAGCCTCGAGTCCCCTCTCCTCTCCAGAGGTGAGGCTGATAGCACGTGGCTCAGAGCACCCGTGCTACCCCATGCCGAGAGGCCAGCCCGCCTTGAGTCATCTTGTTGGATAAACTCAAGGGGCTCACCAAGAGTCACCTCATTAGCATAATCTCTCAGAAGAGGGCTGAGGGGCCCCATGAATAGCAGACACTCCAGTCACTTGGGAAATTCCAGGGGTTTAGAGTTGCCTCCCAGGCATTGGGGACAAAGGCAGGCTGCTGTGCAGTTGGAGTGGCGGCAGTGAGGTGGAGGGAAGCTGCCTTTGTAGCTCCCCTAGGGGCTGTGGGAGGAGTTGTTAAAATCTGATCTAAAGCATTTCGGAATGAGTGAGCTTCCTTGATTACATCGCCAGTTGAACATGGGGGCAGCAGGGGAGTGGGAATGTGCCCGGGAGGAGATCCCTCGGCCCGAGAGCTTCCCACCACGGGTTAGGAACAGTAAGTCCTGGGGCTCTGCATCCTCCTGCCCTCCCTGCTGGGGGTGAGGGCACGGTGTTTCCTGATCCCTCCTGCTGTGTCTCCAGGTCTACGAAGATCTACACTCCAGGCCGGAAAGAGCAAGGGGAGCCTATGACCCCTCGCCGCACGCCAGCCCGCTTTGGTCTGTGAGCTGAGGCTGTCCCCAGAGAGGATGGCAGCAGGTATTGGGTCCTGAGCCCTCTGGCGGGAGCCCTGAGGCTGCGGACAAAGCCCTTTCATCTGAGGACTTTCATCTGTGCACATCACGGCCCCCTAGGGCAGTTCCTGCTGGACTAGACTCTGGCAGAGGAGGTGGAGTTCTTCCATGCAGGAGTGTGATATGGCAGGAGCCGGGCTGCAGAGCATCCGAGATGCTGCCGGGAGGTGGCTGGACCCATTGCATCCAAATAAACTGACCCAGGACGCTTGGCGTATGTGTGACTTGGTTGTGGCTGTGTCTTTTTTAATCCTTGTGTAAAGCAGCAAAAAAGACCTAAAGGGAATTGTAATTTGGTTATAATTCAGGATTTGGAAATAAATTTATTATTTGTAAAACATGACTGCATGTCTGACTTTTTCCTTCACCCCCTTAAATCATGTAGTAAAGGTGGGGGAGGGGGGCAGAAGCCTGCCCTGACTTCCCTTGCATGGGTCGTCCTGGATCCACCCTTATTAATGCACAAGGCAGGCCGAGCTCTGAGGGTGCCCAGCTGCTCCTGAGACTGGGGGGCAATGGCAGGTCCGCCTTGATGGCCAGGTCATGGGAGGGAGATGCGCAGGAGTCCGCCCCAGCCTTCCCCGGCGTGGTTTGGCTGCTTGAAAGAGGTCCATGTGATTGCTCTGGATGGCAGAGGGTAACGGTTGTCCATTGACTGAAAAACAGTGCAAAATGTAGCTTATTCATTTTCATGTAAAAGGTGACCCTTACACCAGAATCACTAGTCTTTTCTCTTTTTAAGCAGTCTCTTAAGTCTGCTGAGGTGGCTTTTGGGGGGTTTGGCCCTTTGCACTAACCATGGTCTGTATGCTGTGATTCCTCCGGGCCGGGCTTCTGCCAGGTGTGCTGGTTGGCAGGTTCTGTGTTGGGGTTGAGTCACAGACAGGATTGGGGCTCAGAAGCACCTTGATACCAGGCCAGTGCCGGCGTGAGCCCTGTGGTGTGTGGCCTGCCGTGCTGTTCTGACCCCTTTCTCCCTCTGTTCCTGGGATTTGCATTTCCATGTTATAACTCAATAAATGTTAAAATGTAAGTCAATTTTGTGGGTGAGCTCAGAGGCCTAGCTTTGCCAGCCAGCACCAGCTACCACCTCTGCCTCCATTCTCCTTACCTCTAGCCCCCTTGGGGGAATGCAGGTGGAAATGGGCTTTTCAGGGCTCCGTAGTGAAGAGAAGGCTGCCAGCACTTTGCCTAGGAAGCCTTCTAATCTAGGCCCTAGGTTGGAGGACTAGGAGAAGTTGGCTGATGTGTGACCTATTTACAGACTCAGGCAATGGAGTAGGAAAAACATTGACGTTCCAATTAACAGTTATTAATAAGCTGTGACCTTGGTCACAAACTCACCAAGTCCCTTAGATAAAAAGGTCAGAGAGGCTATTAAAACATTGGGTCCAACTCAACCTTCTTATTTAAAAGCAAGGAACACCTGGTGAAGGATACTTGGTACATGTGGGCGCTACAAGAGGAATGGAGGGGTCCCCTGCCCACAGCAGCTCCCCTTGAATCTGCCGCGGTACTGGAGCTTCTGCTCGAGGCTCTGTCTCTTCTTGTGTTTCCAGTAGTTTTTTAAATTACTGACCCTTTCCATTCAGATCTTCCTTAAAGTTCCTTCCAGCTTTAATATTCTGATTCTGTCTTTTTTTCAGATGGCAACTGATTGTTTTTTTAGAGGTACAAAAGCATACCTATGACAACAGCATGGTCTCTAACTAGCACCATGGCCCCATAGTGGACTCCTGAGTCTGGCCGACACTTGTTATTTTCTGTATTTTTTTAGTGTAGCCATCCTAATGGCTGCTATCTCACTGCAGTTTTGATTTGCATTTCCCTAATAATTAGTGGTATTGAGCATCTTTTCATGTGCTTATTATTGGCCATTTGTTTATCTTCTTTGGAGAAATGTCTCAAGTCCTCTTCCCATTTTTTTTTTTGCATTGGTAACTTTTTTTTAAATTTTAAATTTCAACTTTTATTTTAGATACAGAGGGTACATGTGCAGGTTCGTTATATGGGTATACTGTGTGGTGTGGAGGTTTCGGGTATGGTTCCCATCACCCAGGTAGTGAGCATAATTCCCAACAGGTATTTTTTCAACCCATTTCCCTCTCTCTACTCCCCCAAACCAAGTAGTCCACAGTGTTTATTGTTTCTATATTTATGTCCCTGTGTGCTCAATGTTTAGCTCCCACTTATAAGTGAGAAGAGGTGGTATTTGATTTTCTGTTCCTGCATGAATTAGCTTAGGATTATGGCCTCCAGCTGCATCCATGTTGTTGCAAGGGACATGATTTCATTCTTTTCCATGGCTGCGTAGTACCCCATGGTGTGTACGTACCACATTTCCTTTATCCAGTCCACCACTGCTGGGCACCTAGGTTGATTCCATGTCTTTGCTATTGTGAATAGTGCAGCAATGAACATGTGAGTGCATGTGTCTTTTTGGTAGAATGATTTATTTTCCTTTGGGTATACACCTACTCATGGGATTGCTGGGTCAAATGGTAGGTTGGTTTTAAGTTATTTGAGAAACCTTGAAACCTTTTTTCACAGTGGCTGAACTAATTTACATTCTCACCAGCAGTATATAAGCATTGCCTTTTCTCACCAGCCTTGCCAGCATCTGTTATTTTTTGACATTTTAGTAATAGCCATTCTGACTGGTGTGAAATAGTATTTCATTGTGGTTTTGATTTGCATTTCTCTGATGATTAGTGATGATGAGCATTTTTTCATATTTTCGTTGGCTGGTTGTATGTCTTCTTTTGAGAAGTGTCTGTTCATGTCCTTTGCCCATTTTTAATGGGGTTATTTGTTTTTTGCTTGATTTGTTTAAGTTCCTTGTAGATTCTAGATATTAGGCCTTTGTCAGCTGTGTAGTTTGTGACTATTTTCTCCCACTCTGTAGGTTGTTTATTCTGCTGATAGTTTCTTTTGCTGTGTAGAAGCTCTTTAGTTTATTACGTCCCTCCTACCAATTTTTGTTTTTGTTGCAATTGTTTTTGCTGACTTAGCCAAAAATTCTTGGCCGAGGCGGATGTCGAGAACGATTTCTTTTTTTTTTGAGATGGAGTCTTGGTCTGTTGCCAGGCTGGAGTGCAGTGGCTTGATCTCGGCTCGCTGCAACCTCTGCCTCCTGGGTTTAAGCGATTCTCCTGCCTCAGCCTCCCAAGTAGCTGGTACTACAGATGAGCGCCACCATGCCCAGCTAACTTTTGTATTTTTAGTAGAGACAGGGTTTCACTATGTTGGCCAGGATGGTCTCGATCTGTTGACCTCGTGATCCGCCTGCCTCGGCCTCCCAAAGTGCTGGGATTACAGGTGTGAGTCACCACACCTGACCTGATAACGATTTCTTTTTCTTTTTTTTTTTTTTTTTTGAGTAGGAGTCTTGCTCTGTCACTAGGCTGGAGTGCAGTGGCGCGATCTCGGCTCAATGAAAGCTCCGCCTCCCAGGTTCACGCCATTCTCCTGCCTCAGCCTCCCTAGTAGCTGGGACTACAGGCACCCGCCACCATGCCCGGCTAATTTTTTTTCATTTTTTTAGTAGAGACGGGGTTTCACCATGTTAGCCAGGATGGTCTTGATCTCCTGACCTCGTGATCTGCCCGCCTCGGCCTCCCAAAGTGCTGGGATTATAGGCGGTAACGATTTCTATAGTTTGAGGTCTTGCATTTAAATCTTTAATCCATCTGGAGTTGATTTTTGTATATGGTGAAAGATAGGGGTCCAGTTTCATTCTTCGGCGTATGCTCCGCCCATTTTCAAACTGGGTCGTTTGTTTTCTTGAGTTTTAGGAGTTCTCTATATATTCTGGATATTAGCATCAGAGATATGATTTGGAAATATTTTCTCTTATTCTGTGGGTTGCCTTTTTACTCTGTTGGTATTGCTTTTGATGCACAAAATTTTTAAAGTTTCATGATGTCTAATTTGTCTATTATTTCTTTTGGTGCCTGTGCCTTTGGTGTTATACCCAGGAAATCACTGCCAAATCCAATGTCATGAAGGGTTTGTTCTATATTTTCTTCTATGAGTTTTATAGTTTTAGTGGCTACATTTAGGTCTGTGATTCATTTTGAGTTAATTTTTGTATATGGTATTAGGTAAGGGCACAGCCTTATTCTTTTGCATGCAAATATTCTGTTTTCCCAGCACCATTTGTTGGAAAACAAAATAAAAAACTATCCTTTCCCCATTTCATAGTCTCAGTATCCTTGTCAAAATTATTTGACCATATATGTGAGGGTTTATTTCTGGGATTCTTCCTAGTCTATTCCACTGGTTTGTATGTCTGTCTTTTGATTTATGTGGCAGTACCACACTATTTTGATTACTGCAGGTTTGTAGTAAGTTTTGAAATCAGTAAGTTCTTCAGCTTTGTTCTTCTTTTTTGAGACTGTTTTGGCTATTGGGATCCCTTAAGATTCCATGTGAGTTTTAGGTTGAGTTTTCCTATTTCTGCAAAAAAAAAAAAAAAAAAAAAAAAATAATAATAATTGGGATTTTGACAGAGATTACATTGAAACTGTAGATCACCTTATGTATATTGACATCTTAATATTAAGTCTTTCAATCCATGAACATGGGATGTGTTTCTGTTTATGTCTTCTTTAATTTCTCTCGGTAATGTTTTACAGTTTTCATTGTACAAGTCTTTTACTGCCTTGGTTAATTCCCAAGTATTTGTTTATTTTTGATGCTATTATAAATGAAGTGAAATTATTTTTATAATTTCCTTTTCAGATTATTAATTGTTATATAAACCTGCAGTTCATTTTTGTGTGTTGACTTTGTATCCTGTTACTTTGCTGAATTCATTATCAGCTCTACCAGGCTTTTTTTGGGAGGGGAGGTGGTCTGTAGATTCTTTACGGTTTTTTACATATAAGATCTGTGAACAGAGATAATTTTACTTCTTCCTTTCCAATTTGAATCCCTTTTAGTTCTTTTTCTTGCCTAACTGCTCTGGCTAGAACTGCCAGTACAATGCTGAACAGATGTGGCAAAGTAGGTGTTCTTGCCTTATTCCTGATCTTAGAGGAAAAGCTTTTAGTCTTTCACCATTGAGTATGATGTTTGTTCTGGGTTTTTCATATGCGGTTTTATAATGCTGAGGTAGTTTCCTTCTAATCCTCATTTGTTGAGTGCTTTCTAAAAAAAAATTCATAAAAGAGTGTTGTTGTAACCATTTCTTTTTATTATCAGCTGTTCGAACTACTTTTTTAGGAACTCAATTCCTTGGTTATTTCTTAACAAATTATAGGCAGGCAACACTCAGTTTCCCTGCCCTTCCTCCTATCTTTAGAGAAACTGCACTTCTCTAAGTCCATCCCCTGTACTCAGCTAGGTCTTCTGCCTGGCTGGGCTGTCAAAGTCAGATGGCTGGGTAATATGTTGATGTTTTTCTGGCTCTGCCACCAATTAGCTCTCCATAACTGACTACCTGCTTTGCTCTGGTGTAATCACTCCACAGGAAGTGAAAGATAACTTGGGAAAGATGTACCACATTAAAAGAAACCAGAGATTGTAATTTTGGCCAAAATATATGAAATATTTTGGTAAATTATAGAGATAAAATCCCTTTTTAGTAGATGAGGCTGGGGATTTTAATGGCATTGAACTTTTGTTTGAATAAAGTAAGCCACAGGCTAGATTAGTACTAGATTTTTCAATCTTTGTTTTCTCTAGAAAATAAACCCACATTCTAAACCACATGAGGGAACATAGTTCAAAGAGCTTAAACAGACAACAACTATCGTAACAGAAACTACCAGAGATGCCTGTCACTCCTAGCTCACACTGCATTTCTGGAACTGCCCTTCCCAAGTTCTATCGGGGGCATCCTATATAACTTGTTAGTGTTCCTATTAGCAGTGAATTTTCTTGGCCTTTATTAGGCCCAGGAAGAATATTGAAGAATCATTGCTAACCAGTGGGTTTCTTCCTTCACTTTTACTGCCCCCCTCAGAAATGTAAGATCTTTCATTTCTTTCTCTTATATTAATATTACACTAGTAGTGAGTTGTCTCCACTTCCTATAGACTAGAAATATAAATTCTAGACATGTACTCAGTTTAACAAAATCCTACCAGAATAAAATATTAGCTGTCCTTGGAGTTTGTCATAAGGGAATTTCACTTGTATTGAGGTGGCTGGGGAGGAAAATACAATTGTTAGAAGAAGGAATGGAATGTGGAGCCCAGGGGCAGGGGGCAGGTGGTGTGCTCTTGCTCCCCCATTTGAAAAATACAGCCCTTATTGCTCTTCCTTTTTTTGGGGTCTCAGGATTACTTCCTTTTTGGAGTTCTTAGACTTTTTCTTTTTAAGTTTCAGATAGTAATGGAAAGAAAATAAAAAAGGTGCTACTTATCACTTTTGTTCGTTTAAAAACGAATCCAGAAGCTTGCATTGGGGATTATGGCTTCCCCGTATATGGAAAAGACCAGTATCTGTTAAAATCCAGAGAAAACAGGATGAACATGTTGCTGGGGGATTGCGGGGCAGAAATGTCTGCAAGACACCAAGAGCTCACCACAACCGCTGTGCTCATGCTCATGTCTTTATTTCATATTTGGGCCTGGAGATGGACGTATGCTTCTAAAGCTCACTCCATGGCAGGAAGTGGGCAAAACTCAACGAACGTTAGTGTCTTGCAAAATAGGCTGGGACCGTGATATATTCCCGTAAGAGCTGATCCAGGTCAAGAGAGAGGGAGGGCTGGGAACTCACTGTCCTCGGAAGAAACACGCGTGGAAATGCTGCTCATGGCTAGATGTGGATTCTAGCAATACGAGGAACCTGAGGGAACAGGGAGGAAATGAGAGTTTTGATTTGAGGAGATTCCTTGAGGAATCACCTCGTTAATTGTGACTGAGGTGACTCCTCAAGGACTGGCCGCATGGCCAGGCAGCTCTGCCTGGTGACTGCCGCAGGTGACCTCTTGCCTCTGGGGTACCATGGAGTTTCCAGGTGGCAGGAAAGGTGGCTGTGGACCCAGGCTAGGTAGGTGGCTGGGGTGCTCTTACAGGGTTTCCAGATGTAGAAGGAAGATGCCTCTACTTCCTATTCCCTAAAACGGGTCTGAGTCAGGGGAAGGGACAGGTCTGAGATGTGAGGCACTTGGGTATGCTTCAGATGTTCTTACATCAGAAGGGGTCTTAATTTGCCTCCTCCCTTTACAGATGTGAAAACAACAATCTTTGGTCCCAAGTAGCTAAGAAAACGACTTGAGGTCACAAAAGGCCTATTTTCTTCTTCCTACTTGAATTCTCAATCCAGTGATTTAAAGAAAAAAACACACTTATTTTATTGACAAATGGCAGACGTACCCGGGCAATGGGGCATCCCGATGTACTTGGTGAGGTCCATTCTTTGACCCCCGTCCTGGGGCAACCCCTTCCAGCCCAAGGCGCCGCACACTTTCCCTCTCTGTGTGGACTCTGTTTTGCTCGGGCCTAGGGCTTTGGTGCATAGCCTTGTGTTCTCAGCTTTCGTCTTCTTATCTTCTATTTCCTTCTTCAGCTTCTTGTTTTCCTGCTGCAGGTGGACCATTACATTGTGGAGGTGGCTGTGGGAAGGAGAGGAAGGACGGGTTGTGTTGGGGCTGCTGGCTCTGCTTGGTTCCCTGCTAGAAAGGACAGATAAAGGTGTCACAGGGAAGACAGCACAGACGCCCATGTCTGTTCAGAGCTGGGCTGTGACATGTGCTCTGTAGAAATGGAGGCCTACATGTGTACTGTGGAAGAAGCCCAGGCCTGGGGTCCGAGTAGACCAGGAGCTGGTACTCCTGCCCAACTCTGCCAGTTCTGGGCCTGTTTTCTTATCTGTCAGACGGGGACAGTCAGGCCTGGCCTGACTGCTGGGGTTCATATGAGGATCTGGTTTGATAAATGACAGAAATTTGACTTGAAGAACCAGAAGGCTGTTAGGGACAACTGTGATCATGTGTCCTCGGGTTCTCATGGCCATGCCTTGGAAACATTCTCACCCAGCACCAATGCCAAAGCCCGCATTCTCTCTGCTTCCCTTTGCTGAAGAGTCGGGAGCACAGGAGATCCCAGCTCTGTCAAGAACTTGGGCAAGTTACTTATCCCCATTTTACAGATGAGGAAATGGAGGCTGCCATGCAGAGGAGGGGAAAGATAATTTAGCACATTCCCCATGCCTCAATAAACGGCAACTTTTATTATCACTGTTGTGTGTCTCCAAACGAATGTTGAGGGCAGTGGGTGAAAGTGGGCTCTGAAACCAGACTTCCCACATTGGAATTGTGACTCTGCCACTTATTAGTTTTGAGACCAGGGGCAAGTTACTTAGTTTCCCAGGTCCTCTCTTTCCTCATCCATAAATGGGGATCATGACTATACTGAACGCAGGAGGTCTTATGAAGATGAAATGAGCTCATACGTGTTAACACTTAAGATAGTGCCTCACACACAGCAAAAATATGTATTAGTTGAGCTACTATGATCATTAAAAGATGCTTTTCTTTCAAATAAGAACAGGAAAACTCAAGAGTGAGTTCTTTGTAAAAAAGAACTTCCTGGACTTGGCACAACAGAAGAAAAAGACTGACGTTATGTGTTACCTTCAGAGTCTGACAACTTTTCTTTTAGTTACACCCCAGTAAAAAGTTTCATGGTCTTTCCTAGAGGAAATCAAGTAGAGAATTCATCCTCAACCTCTTCTCTGGGCATATGCTCTACCCTTTTCCTCTCTACAAAGCTGGCCAACTTTGAGGACGCCTCTTCCCATGCCCAGTAGCCCCTCACTCCCAGTGCCCCTGGGTCTGGAGAGGGGGTCTCAGCAGTGCCCTCCTTCCCTGGCTCTCTGGCCCCCTCCTGTCAGCATCTCGAAAGCCTTCAATATCCCATACAGTTCATCCACGTCCTGGTTTCTCAATTCCTTGGCCTCCTTATTCCAAAGGTCTCAGCCTTCTCTTCAACTCTGCCATGTACCCAAGGCCAAAGCCTAGAATAGGGCTTTCCACCTGGGGTGCCACGAATGGATTCCAGGTGTTTGGAGATGCCCACAGCCCTAGGGGCAAAGCTCTGGGGCAGCCACTGCTTGGTCAGCTTTGTCACAAGTATGCCAAACAGATGTGGTTATTTTTATCCTTCTTTTTTAGAGATGGGTTCTCATTCTGTCACCCATGCCAGAGTGCAGTGGTGTGAACATAGGTCACTGCAGCCTCAATCTCTTGGGCTCAAGTAATCCTCCCGCCCCAGCCTCCCAATTAGCTGGGACTGTAGGTGTGCACCACCATGCCTGGCTAGGCTAATTCTTAATTTTTTTTTGTAGAGGCAGGGCCTTGCTGTCACCCAGGATAGTCTCAAACTCCTGGCCTCAAGGGATCCTAAACTGTGGTCATTTTCTTTTTCACTTTTATTTTATTTTCACTTTTATTAGGTTCAGGGTACATGTTACATCAGCAAGCTCATGTCACAGGAGTTTGTTGTACAGATTATTTCCTCACCCAGGAATTAAGCCCAGTACCCAATAGTTATCTTTTCTGCTCCTCTCCCTCCTCCTACCCTCCCCCGTCAGATAGACCCCAGTGTCTGTTGTTTCCTTCTTTGTGTTCATAAATTCTCATCATTTAGCTCTCACTTACAAGTGAGAACATGTGGTATTTGGTTTTCTATTCCTGTGTCAGTTTGCTAAGGATAATAGCCTCTAGCTCCATCCATGTTTCCACAAAGACATGATCTCATTCTTTTTGATAGCTGCACAGTATCCATGGTGTTATGTAAGGTACTGTCGTTTTCTAAGTGTTCCCTGAGAAAAGGATGGGAAGCGCTGTCCTAAGGCTTGTTGTTAGTTGTTACTTTGCCACCTCCAAAATCTCGGTTTTAGATCTTCATACCTTCACCTCCATTCTCAAACTGGTAACACTCCTCGCATACCTCCCTCTTAATGGACCCAGCTTTGACCATGAGGGGAAGCAAGACCAGAGGCCCCCAGATGAACAGGTGGAACAGAAGGGCTCCTCCAACCTGGCCTGCTCACCTGATGATTTCACGAAGAGATGTTCCTTGTTTTTCTTCACTTGGGATCTGTTAGAGCAGCTCAGCTCCTGCCCTAACTAATCCAGTCTGCCTTTCACTGCCTGTTCCCTGCTTAGCACCCTTGACCTCTGAGAACCATGAGAGCAGGAAGGAACAAAAAGACTACTAAACTCCCTTTGGATTTTTGGTGAGAGAACTAAGGCTCTGAGAGATCAAGTGATATGCCCAAGGTGACATAGATGCAGATTCGGGACCTGGAGGTCTTTCTGAAGTACTTTCCTGGGCTGATCCCCCTATCAAGGGCTAAAGCCAGCCCTGGCTCCCTGCTGACCTTTCCAGTCAGCTCCCAGGAAGCTGCTGGGGTAGTGTAAGATGACTTACTCCTTTTCACCACTCAGCTTGGCGATGTATTTCACCTGCTCTCGGAGCTTGTTTCCCAGTTTCTCATTGGCGACCCTGTAATAAAATCACAGGAGAAAAGAGTGGCCAGTTGCCAGCCTCCTGTGAGCAAGGGTGCAGCGGGCTGAATGGGACGCTGGGTTCTCAGCAAGACGGCAGCTGCATCCCAGGCCCCCCATGCATCACCCTGTCCCCAGAGTTGGGGCCTTCCTAGCACCTGGGCATTCAGTGGACTCTCTGAACTCAACTCCTATGCAAAATCCCTGTCAGCCCAGGTGAGTTCAAGGGAATGAGTTAGGGCCAGGCAGTGAAGCTGGATCCCGGGACAGGAGGAGGACATCGGAGCCACAGCAAAGCACTCCTTCCTCCTTGCCGCTGCTGTTTCCAGGTCAGCAGGGCTTTCCAGACCTGCCTGAAGGGTTGAGCCCTCCTCTCCATCTTATTCCCGTCCCTTGGGTGTGGACTGAGACTGGATCTGTTTTCCAGGAGTGCAGGTGTGTGTGTGACTAATCTTTAGCACCCGTGTGGCTCCTCGGCTCAGTCCAGGCCTTGGACCCTGCCTTCCTTTTTCCTCCCATACTCACTTCTGCTGTTTCGCCCATTGCTCCAAGCTGGTCATAATCTGATCGTTCTCTCGGTAGAGGCTACAGGTGTCTTTGGGTACAGACCGCTGGGGCAGGCAGCAGGGCTTGGGTAGAAGAAGAAAACGAGACAGTCAGAGGTGGGAGCACAGGCCTGTCATCCCTCCTTCCGAGTCAGGCCTCTTCTGTCTTCCTGGGAAAAGAAAACTCGACTCTGCTGTCCAACCCGAGGCCAGAGTTGTGGAGTTGCCACCAGGCCTCCCCCTCTGGCTGTGTGGGTGGCATCTCACACAGAGGTGACATTTCTGAGAAGGCACCATTTATAGCAGAGACACAGTAGATTCGTACATTTATAATCCTGGTTTCCAGTGTGAAGGCATTAAAGTGACTCCTAAAAAAGAAGTATGCTAAGCCGATTTTCTAACAGATGGAAGAAAAACACCTGGAGGAAGAGGAAGAGGTGCCTTCTTTCTCTCTCTTTCTCTCTTTTTTTTTTTGACAGTCTTGCCCTGTCATTCAGGCTGGAGTGCAGTGGTGTGATCACAGCTCATGGCAGCTTAACTTCCCCCCGGCTCAAGCTATCCTCCCACTCAGCCTGCCGAGTAGCTGGCACCACAGGCATAGGCCACCATGCCCAGCTAACATTTAAACTTATTGTAGAGATGAGGTCTTGCTATGTTGCCCAGGCTGGGCTCAAACTCCTGGACTCAAACAATCCTCCTGCCTTGGCCTCCCAAAACATAGGGATTGCAGGTGTGAACCACTGTGCCTGGCCTAAGATGCCTTCTTTGAAATTCGAGCAAAGGCCCAGTGACCACCTGAGCTGTCCTGTGGCCTCCTGCCATGAACTTCACTGCTCAGGGAGGTGGGCCTGGGACAAGCCCAGAAGGTCACTTAGCCCATTCTACTGTAGGGTCCAGGGCTGCCAAAAGTGTCAGGATGTACCCAGTGGACTAGGTCAGGGGTAGCTGGTGTACCCGACAGTCTCTTCTCTAGAATGGGGCCTTCATTCTGCTCAGTATCTATCAACAAAGCCACAAGAACATAGGTGGGTTGAACCAGCAGCTGTGGCCCTTGCTTTGTGCTAAATGGAGGGGGTGACCTTTCCTTTGCTCCCAGGCTCCCCCACCCCCACCAAGGGCTGTCCGGCATTTGGGTGGCCACAGGATGTGCCTGAAGGCGTGGAGAGGAGGCACGCAGAAGCTGAGGCATGCCCACCTCCTTATCGTCCTCAAGGAGGTTCTCTTTCAGGGCGGCCATCTCCTCCTGGAACTCCCTGAGCTGCTCCTCTTTGGCTGCCAGCATCTTGAGGTCATTCTGGTGTTGCTTCTGCCACTGCAGCACCTGACAGCTCATCTCCTCTAGCTTCTTGTCGAAGGCGTGCACCTACTCAGGAGAGCAAAGTGAGGAGGGGGACTCCAGCTGGCCTCCCTGACCCCAGGACCCACAACAAGGCCGGAGGGTGCTTCCTGGGCCTTGGGAGATGTGTTGGGGGTATTTTCTTCCCAGCAGCCAGCAGAGGGCACCCATGCTCCGATCTTTGCTGCCTCTGCCTGAAGTTCAGGGAGCCAAGAAAGTGGAAGGAACCTATCAGCCCAAGGGAACGGCTTCATGCTAAATAATTCTGTATGCAAGAGGTGACCTTGTGGACCCCTACGAGGAAGGCAGCCCAAGCCCCGGGCAGCTCCTCACCTCCAGCTCACTCTCCTGGTGGAAGCCCCGCAGTTTTTTTAATTCCATATTGAGCTTTTTCATCCTTTCCTCATAAGCAATGATTTCCTCTTCCAGCTGAGCTTTCTTCTCTTGGGTCTGTGTCAAGCTTCGCTGCAGGCTCTTTGTCTCCGAGGTCACATGATTGAGCTTCCGGAAAAGACAAAGAGGACGAATGGCTATCAGAGCCTTTGGCCCTCTCTGCCGAGTTCTGAATGGAGGAGGGTTCCAGTCCCTTCCTGTCCTCTGCCCAGGGTGAAACAGATGGTCACACTGCTTAGTCTCCCAGAGCGGGGTGGGAAATGACAGTGGTTGGTTTTCTGTACCCTGCTTTCTCCTCCCTACCCACTCCCTCCATTTCTTCCCTTTCCAATCCCATGAATTGATGGGCCGGCCATGATCAGCACAGGATGGGGCGTGAATTTCCCTGACAATCCATACTTTGGGAAAACCTTGCCCCCGAGTCACCCATGGGCAGAAAGGCTTGCCAGACTTGGCCTTGATCTTTGGCCTCTTCCTCCGCCCTCCACCCAGCTCCAAGCCTCACAAAGAGGAAGCCGGCCTTCTCTGCACAGACATCCCAGCCCACACAAGGGTTTGAGATGGCCCCAGTGACAGTCAATAGGCAGGAAATTGGCTCCTGTGCCTCTCCCGCTACCTTGACATTTCCTTGCCTGAAAACAGCCCTGGAGACTAAAGGGTGTGGCCTCACCTTCTCGAGGGCTTGGGTCAGGTCGTCCTGGCAGGCGGCTGACTTCCGGGATAATGCATCATAGGCTTCTTTGGTGATGGTGGTCTGGAGATAGTGCTTCTCCTTCTGCAGAGCTTTGTCCAGCTGGGCCTGCAGGCTCATTAAGGACTCCTTCTGAAGGGCTATCTTTAGGGAGGGAGAACAGAACTGTCAAGGTGCCAGCTCAGGGTCATAGAGGCATTCTCTGTGCCTATAGGAAATGAACAAGAGCTAGACTCTCTCCTGTCTGCAACAACCTGCAGAGTCCGTGTTAACACCCACATCTTCACTTCACTGTTGTAAAAGGTAGAGCTGTCTTTCCAGGCTCTTTTGCAACCCCCGGCCACATTTCCCTTTCTAGTTAGCATTTCCCTCAAACACCAGGAGTACCAGCTGTGCTGGGGCATGATATACCAAGTACACAAAAAAGTCCGTTTCACATACTCTGCAGTCTTTGATAAAGACCTGGAATCCGATTTGAGGTTAGTGAACATGATAACAACGTTTCCTTTGTGTTTTATGACTCACTTAGTTCCTGATGTAATTCACTAGACTTGATGTACCATGAAAGCAGGACTGTGCCTGTGTTTTGTTTCCTGCTGTCTCCCCATTGCTGTAACTCAGGGCATGGCACATGACAGAGGTTCAGGAAATGCTCAGAAATGGTCATTGTTCTGTCACGTGAAATATTGCATTTTTGCAGTTAGGGATCAATTGATCAACATGTTAGGGAACATGTAGTTCTGGTAGAAGTGTGTTTAAAAACTGAAGTCTGTTTTCAACTTCGTAATGAGTATTCATGGTATAGTTAAAAGGAAGTTGAAGTCTGGAGTCAGAAAAATCTGGGTTGAGGTCCAGGTTCTATCATTTACTTATTTCTCCAGCATCAGTTTCTGCTTCCACTAATTGAAATCATTTTGTTTCATGGAGTTTTTATGATGATCAAATGAGGTGATACATGTACAAAGGGCTTTCTTTTACTATACGACTATGAGTTATTGTCATAGACACATAGAGAAACTAGCCACCTTATATACTTTAAATACAGGACAGATATCTGCTTCTGAGTCTGGAAGCTGGAGGGAGACCGCAGAAATTCATATGCCTGACTTGTATTCTTTGGTATTCTAGCACACCTGCATCTGAAAGTGGCCATGAACACAGAAACACATTCTTTTGGGTTTTCTTGTTTTATCTCCAGTAACTGTTCACTGTTTCAAGTTTATTACTTTTTCAGATAGAATTTTGAGTACCTTTGGCCCTGGGAATTAGTGAGATGAAAAGTGGTAGATTGGACTTCTGACGCTGTATTTTACATGCCCTGGTGGTGAAACTATTCCTAAAGATGAAATAATTTGGTCTTCTGAAAACAGAAGTGCATCTTTTCTGGGGGCTTCTGAAAAACATGGAGTCAGCAGGGTCTGCCCAGTAAACCAGAGGAATCACTGGAGAAACTATAATTCATTGTCAGTGCTTGATAAGTGATGGCTGAATGAGAAATGTCAGTATAGAGGTAAGACACTAAAACTGAGGATGGTGAAAAAAAATGACAGTGAAGCTAGAAGCTAAAATGGAAGCTTTAAAAAGTTTTGCTAACATGAGTGGTTTAGCTTGGAGAAAGATTCTAAAAATCTACATATAGAAATATGTGAATTATAGAATCAAGAAGTTCTAGTAAAAGTTCTAATAAAAGACCTACTCTCTCTGCTGTCAATGGTATTAGGTCTAGATGGTTTTATAGGTGAATTTCATGAAGTCTTCACTGATTCCTCACTTTCTCTCATATCCATTCCATCAGCTAGACTGGTGAATTCTAGCTAGACCTCCAAAACACATCCTGAATTTGCTCCCTTCCTTCTTCACTGGACAGAAATTCTAGCCTGGACAGAAATAGCTTCCTAAATGGTCTTTTCACTTCCATACCTACCACTCCCTCCAATCCATTTCCACATAGTAGTCAAAGTTATATTTTGCAAACTTAGATCAAATCACCTCCCCTGTCCCTTTGAGGAAATCCATCAATGGCTTTCTGTTGCTTTTAGAATAAAACCCCAAATTTCTTAACAGAGGCCATAATGTCTGTTCCTGCTTCCTTTCTAATCTCATTATATACCAACGTCTCCCTTGATCAATGCATTCCAATCATACTGATCTTATTTCACTTCGTAGAATGTGCCAAATGTTATATTAAAAGAATGAGACATGATGCACAATCAAGACTCATACTAGGAATGCAAGGGTAGGCCAAAATCGGGATCAATTACTTAATTTTATTCACCACATTATTTATTTAACTCATTTCCCATTTGCCCCAAGAATACTGCACTAGCAGTGAGCTGCAATTTCTTTCTTTCTTTTTTTTTTTTTTTGAGACGGAGTCTCGCGCTGTGTCACCCAGGCTGGAGTGCAGTGGCGCGATCTCGGCTCACTGCAAGCTCCGCCTCCCAGGTTCACGCCATTCTCCTGCCTCAGTCTCTGAGTAGCTGGGACTACAGGCGCCCGCCACCATGCCCGGCTAGTTTTTTTTGTATTTTTAGTAGAGACGGGGTTTCACCATGTTAGCCAGGATGGTCTCGATCTCCTGACCTCGTGATCCACTCGCCTCGGCCTCCCAAAGTGCTGGGATTACAGGCTTGAGCCACCGTGCCCGGCCAATTTTTTTCTTTCTAAATGGGAAGTGGGTTAAGAAGGTTGATATAATCATCTCAATAATTTTTTTTAAAAAAGCATTTGATAAAATTCAGCATCCATATTAATAAAACTCTTAGTAATGTGAAACTGAAAAAAAAACTGCTAAAGGCAGCAACAAGAAGGCTACAGGGTGCATCATACTAAAACAGAGGCATTCCTTTAAGATCCAGAAAAAAATGTCTGCCAACACTGCTGCTGTTGAACATTAAACTGTAGGTACTGTCCAATGCAATAAGGCAAGAAAAATTAAGTAAATATAAATATTGCAAAGAGATATTAGAAAACTGTTGTTGCTTGCAAATAATATAATCATCTACTTAAATCCATGAGAAGTAACTAAAAAACAATTACAACTTATAAGTGAGTTCAATAAAATGTCCAAATACAGACTGAATATGTAAAAAATAAATGAGCTTTCCTATTATTGACAGTAATTAATTTATAAAATACTGTAGAAATATTCTAGAATCAAAGAGATGAAAAAGATATCAAGGTATATTGCCTTGGCTTCAAATGGAAAATTTTCAAATTAAAATATGGAATATTAATGAAAGGAAGTGCATTCTAGAAAAATAATCAAAGCTTCTTTCTGATGGCCATTTCAATTAATTAAGTTTTCCTATGTGAGGGATGTTTTTAAAAGTTGAAGATGCTTATACACACACACACACACACACAAATCCCTTAACTTCCTGATTCTCATTAAAGGTAATCTGAAATTATTGTTTTTACTTTCACATTTACTTGGTTATCTTTCTTTTGGCAAATATGACACTAGGTTCATACTAAACACGTAGGAATCTGAGTATCCCATATATTCATGGAGGTTCCTTAGGGATCTCAGTGACTCAGACTTCAACTCTGGATCACACTCAAGGAGAGATTATTATCTCTGGAGGACAACTCTGAGAACAGTCAGTGCCTTAGGCCTGTGCTGTATAATATAGTAGCCACTAGCCACATGAGGCTATTTACATTTAAATAAGCTTAACATTAATTACAATTACAAATTCAGTTCCTCAGTTATACTGGGGTTCTTTGATTCTAGAATATTTCCACAGTATTTTATAAATTAATTACTGTCAATAATAGGAAAGGGCTGCTTGGCCTTTCATTTGTAGCCCAAGAGACCATCTACCAAGGTGTTATATTTTTCTCTTGCCCAGAAAGGTGGAAAGGATTTAGCTGGAGAAAGGATGGCTGCTTATCATGAGGGAGAAAGGGAAGAGGTGTTAGAACTGGATAATTCAGGTTCAAATAGTGGTTCATCCCATCACTTGCTGGTCACTGACTTTGGCCCTCCATCTTTCTTTCCTCTATCATGTCTCTCTTGTTGGCAGTAGAGCAGATGGAAGCCATGTAAAGAGCTTAAGTGGATGATAAATAAATCATGACTGAATTCAAGCACAGTGCTTAGCGTATGTCAGATGCTATTTACTCCTTTCTGTCATTTTTACTTGTGTGATGAAAAATAACTGTCCCCCCTTTCATCTCCTTTTTGTGCTTCGTGACAAGTTTTGGAAGTGTTCCCTAGCAAATTGCCCCCCAAAATGGATTCATTCAACTCTGGTCTAAAACAGAACATTGGAAGACTTGATGCCAAAGCCCAAATAGCTTGGGGGCTCCACCAGATATGAGATGAGATCTTCCACATATGGAAGAAACATTTCTCTGGCTCAGCAACCAGGTGCCAACCAGGAGGGAAGTGGAGCTGCAGGTGGCCCAGGATCCACAGTTGGCTGAGCAGTTAGCTGCATTTCTGTGTGGAGGAGAGGTGGGTACAGATTTCAGGTCAAGGGTCACAGGGTTCAAGTTCCTCACTCCCTTGGGGTTCCTGTCTACTCACCTCTTTATTCAAGTCTTGGATGACCTGTTGGCTGGTGTTGTATTTGTTGACAGAGGATTCCAGTTGTGTAGAACAACACTGTAACTCTGCTCGGAGATTCTCATTTTCTTCCTCCAACTTTCTGGAATTCTCTTTCAACTGTTCGCTCATTAAAGAATAAAGCACAGCAAAGAGGTGTTAATGTCAGGTAACTATAAAAGCCCCACTCCATCCTCCCTCTCCCCCAGCTCTATCTCCACCCTGCGGGAGCTCAGGCCTTCTCACTCCCCTCCTCGCTGGCCTTTCCCACTGTCCTTCCTGTCTTTCCTAAGGTCTGAGCATCCATTGCCTCTGCATCCCCCAAGGTCCGGCTGGGGTCATGTCCCACTCTGGATTCCTGACCCAGCTCTCCTGGGATTCTCCCACTCACCGTCTTGTCTTTCTTTTTAAATTCCTGCCGCAGAGCTTCAAGTTCTTCCTCCATCAGCTTCTCACGGTCTTTGCTCTTCTTCAACTGCTCCCGTTTGTCCTCCAGTAGCTTTGTGGCCTCCTGAAGATCATCTCCTAACTTGCATTTGGTGGATTCTTGCTCCCTGTGCTGAAAAAATAAAGACTGAGCTGAAAGACTGTCTTAGACTATATTATATTTTGGGGAAAAATACAGACAATTGCACACAGGGCATGGCTGGAATGAATAAGAAGACAATTCCTTAGTTATATAGCATACGTAAAATAAAAGGTTTCCTCTAATGTCTGCAACATTTTTTCTTTGTTCAGTCAGATAGCAATTTATTTTATTTATTGATCCAATTCCTAAGCACCGGCTTTCTCTCCTACTTTCTCATCAATTCTTCCCAAAGATTTGGAAGATTCCAAATCTTTATCAAAAACCTTTTTGAATGAAGTTTAAAAATCTTAGAAGAGCATAAAAAGAGTAATTCAGAGATCAAAGACTTTAAATTGACTGACAATTATCTCCTGCTGCTGGGTACTATTTAAAAAATAAATAAATTGACTGATAAGAATAGCTTTTGAATCCTAGAAAAAACAACATTGTTGTTTGATTAATTTTAAGGTTAACCATTGAAAATGCTTCTCACTGGTAATGGGAGCTGGTGCTGAGAGGCTGGCTTAGCATACTAACACAATTCTGGTCAATTAATTTGCATGGATTGGTAGTGACATCTTCCCAAATAATGTCTGATATATTTAATCTTTTTCCTTTTTTTTGAGACAGGGTCTCACTCTGTCACCTAGGCTGTAATGCAGTGGTGAGATCATAGCTCATTGAAGCCTCAATCTACCAGGCTTAAGGGATCCTCTCACCTTATCCTCCCAAGTAGCTGGGACTACAGGCATGTGCCATTATGCCCTGATAATGTTTGTATTTTTTTTTTGTAAGGTGGGGTCTTGCTATGTTGCCCAGGCTGGTCTGGAACACCTGGGCTCAAGTGATCTGCCTGCCTTGGCCTCCCAAAGAGCTGGGATTACAGGTGTGAGCCACTGCTCCTGGCCTGTGTTTTATCTTAAGCAGAGCAAGCACTTGAATGGGCTGTCTGCCTGCCCGTCCCACCTGGTGCTGAATGAGCTTGATACGATCGCGCATGTCATTCATTTTCATATCCTGCTCAGCCACTGTCTTCTGAAGCTGCCTCTTTTCCTTGTCTGAATTTTCAAGCTTCCTCAGGGCTTCAGAGAGTTCTGATGACAGCTCCTCCACCCGTTTTCTAAAGCAAAATAACAGCCACAGGAGGACAGACTTCAGTGCCCATGTGGGCAGATTGCAGAGCTGACCCCATGGGAAGTCCTTGCTTTCCCATGCCTGGGCAGCTGCCCACAGAGGGCCCGGCTGGCTCAAGAGGGACAGAACCTCTCTCTGGAGGTGAGCCTGGGCACCTGTTGCAGGTTTGTTCCTTCTCAGCCATCGAAGACTCCTTCTGCAGCTTCTGAAGTTCTCGCTGTAGTTCCTGGATGGTGTCTGCCTTCTGCTTGTCCAGGAGGAGGCCGTTCTGCAGTTTCCTCTGGGTGTCCTCCAGGTGACAGCCTGCCAGCACAGCCTCTTCTTTGCTCTGGGCTGCTTGCTGAGCTGCGGAAGTGGGGAGATGGCCATGTGAGAAGGGAGGGTGTATGAAGATCACACTCTTATCAGCCTGGCTGAAGAGTTTCTCCTTTCATTTTGTGCTCTACTTCAATTCCCAGTCTGTCCTCATTTCTCTCCATTTCACGATCAGTCCTAAAGAGCCCTATTCAATTATCTGTCTTTGTCTACCCCTCAGCTGTGGACACCTTCTGGACTAAAATTGAACACACTGGTAGAAATTTCTCAGTAACTCATGTGCAACTCATTCTGTCACTGGGGACAAATCCTGACCCTCCTGGAGTTTAGAGGCTCCTGAGGGAGGGTTACCGGCCCACCGTCCTGGAGAACATTGTCATGTTAAACTCACACTGACCGGGTTCAGGAAGAGAGATCCACATGGGCCAGAGCGCTTGGAGATGGATGAGTGGAGAAACAGAAGCTGAGATGTAGCAAAAGAAGTGGGAGGAAGGGAATTCCAGGGGCGGGGATTGTTAGAGCAGATGCCTGGTGAGGAGAATGGGGAAGGTGTGTGGGAGGAGGGTAGAAGACATCAGTTTGACTGGAAAGGGAAGTGGGGAGGAATGGTGGGTGATAGAGTTGAATAAGTAGATGGATGAGCGGGGGCTTTGGAGGACTTTGGAAGCCTAAGAGAAATGCTTAGATGTGATTTAGCAGGTTCTTGAGCAGGAATCTGACAGAAAAGAAAAACTGCTTCAGGAAAATTGGAACACATTAGAATAGAGAAAAACTTCCAGCAATATTCTTCTAGCCCATGCCTTTGCTTCCACCGGGTATGAGGGGAAGGCAGTTACAAAGTTAGAGCTGGGGCTTGAAGTTTTGGAGTTACCTGTATTGAGAAAGGGAGCTACACAGAGGAGGGAGCTCACTGAAGAATGAGTAAGAAGGGGAGAGTCTCTAGATGACTACAGTCAAAGCCGGAGAGAAAAGAGAACGATGGGGAGGTTTGTAGTAGAAGGATGGACCTGTGATATCTCCAAAGCTGAGAAACAAGATTTGAGGCATAAGTAGCCAATAGCATCAAGGAACACAGCATTAAAGGAGGGTAAAGAAGGAAGCCAAGCTTGGATCTTATCTTATAAATTGATAAGTAATTCATGTAATATAAATTTAGCATCCCCCCTCCACTTTTTATGAGACAGAGTCTCACTCCATTGCCCAGTCTGGAGTGCACTGGCATAATCTCAGCTCACTGCAACCTTGACCTCTCAGGCTCAAGTGATCCTCCCACCTCAGCCTCCCAAGTAGCTGGAACTACAGGTGCCCACTACCATGCCTGGCTAATTTCTGTGTTTTGTAGAGACAAAGTTTTGCCACATTGCCCAGACTGATCTTGAACTCCTGGGCTCAAGTGATCTGCACACTTAGGCCTCCAAAATTGCTGGGATTCTAGGCATGAGCCACCGTGCCTGGCAAATTTACCCTTTAAAAGTATATAATTCAGTGGTTTTCTTGGATACTCACAAAGTCATGCAACCATCATCAATATCTGATTCCAGAACATTTTCATCACCCCCAGAGAAACCCTGTACCTAAGGCAAGAAGTTATTGGTGACCTCTGAGAAAGCAGGCTCTGTGGAGGGACAAGGACATCATCCACAGTACAAGCTGCACAGAACAGAATGTATTTGGGGGCAAAAAGGAGAAAGGTAATAAAAAGCCAGGGAAGGGAGAAGCAAATTGTGTGATGAGGGCCTGGAGAAGATGGAGAGGAATGTGGTGCAAAGGACAGAGCCCCGCGTCCCTGTGGCCAGGAAGGCCCAGGGTCTTCAGGCAAGACTGCTGGGAGAATGGTGGGTGGGTGACTCCAGAGGGCAGGTGAGCTTGGGAGTGGGTGAAGGAATACAAGAGGGTGGTGGCCACTGCTGTGAGATGTAGGATGAGGCCCTGAGAAGGTCTGCAGTGAGACACTGCAGGGGGCGAGGGAAGTGGCCTCTGGGAGAGAGAAGGTGGCTGCTCTAGGGCTGCTCTAGCCCCACAGAAAAGTGTGGTGGGGACAGCACCTGCGGGGGCCTCACCAGCCAGCCTCTGCTGCTGCTTGGCTTCTTCAAGACTGTTCTTCAGCTTCTGGACCTCAGCCTGTAGGGCCTCGCATTCCACCTCCTTGGACTTGTCCTGCTTAGCCTCCTTGACCGTCATTTCGAGTTCTGTGGCCATGCACTGCTGCTTCTCCAGCTCCTTCTCCTTTTTCAGGAAGCTGTTCTGAGCCTGTGTCAGTTTCTTCTGCAGCTCATGCAGCATCTCATCTTTCTCTTGGAGGAACTGAAGAAAGCAAAATGCAAATGCTGGGAAAGCTCTGAGCGGCGGTGGATGAAGGCACTGAGAGGTTGTCTCAAGCCCTCATCCAAGTCACTGGCATCCCCTGTCTGGACACTGGGCGAACCTCCCTGCCTCCACTCCTGTTCCCCTCAGGCTGTTCTCCACACCGTCGAGAGAGGGAGTCTTTATTCTTATTCTTATTGTTTTTGAGACATAGTCTCTCTCTGTCACCCAGGCTGGACTGCAATGGCATGATCTTGGCTCACTGCAGCCTCCCGTGTTCAAGCCATTTTTCTGCCTCAGCGTCCCAAGTAGTTGGGATTAGAGGCATGCGCCACCACGCCTGGCTAATATTTGTGTTTTTAGTAGAGATGGGGTTTCACCATGTTGGCCAGGCTGGTCTCAAACTCCTGACTTCAAGTGATCCACCTGCCTCAGCCTCCCGAAGTGTTGGGATTACAGGTCTGAGCCACCATGCCTGGCCTTTTATTATCTTAGTTTAGTTTTAGTTTTTGAGGCAGTCTCATTCTGTTGCTCAGGCTGGAGTGCAGTGGCACGACCATAGCTCAATGCAGCTATAACCTCCTAGGCTCAAGCGATCCTCCCATCTCAGCCTCCCTTTACAGCAGGTAGCTAGTCAGGTGTGAGCAGGGCAGGAGAGGGCTCCCCTGCCACATACACCAGGGTTGTTGGGCGACCATCAGGTGATAGTCAGGAGGTTGTTAATTGTCACTCTAAAGTAATAATTGGTCACAGCTGGTGCCAGGGAAAGGCAGGCTCCTAATAGATAGAAAACACCTGAAACTGGTGAGCAGCAGATTCCTGGGTAAGGTCTCAGGAGTTAGGAGAATGGTGAGAAGTAATGCAGGACCCCAGGAGTATATGCAGGCCGAGGCAGGTGGATCACTTGAAGTCAGGAGTTAGAGACCAGCCTGGCCAACACGGTGAAACCCCATCTCATACTAAAAATACAAATATCAGCCAGGCATGGTGGTGGGTACTTGTAATCCCAACTACTTGGGAGGCTGAGGCAGGAGAATCGCTTGAACCTGGGAGGTTGCAGTAAGAAAACCCCAAGTCAAGAGGTCAAACGGCATTCGGTCTCTCAAGTCACCTGCTTGGCCCTCTTCCAAGTGTATTTCCTTTCCTTTCATTAATGCTCTAAGGCTTTTAAAAAAGTTCACTCCTGCCTGCTCTAAAACTTGCCTCAGTCTCTCCTTCTGCCTTCTGTCCCTCAGTCAAATTCTTTCTTCTAAGGAGGCAAGATCTGAGGTTGCTATAGACCCATATGGATAACTACCACCGCTAACATCCTGAGTAGCTGGGACTACAGGGGTGGCCATCACACTTAGCTAGTTTAAACATTCTTTTTGCAGAGATGGGATCTCACCATGTTGCCCAGGCTGGTTTCAGACTCCTGGGCTCAAGTGATCCTCCTGCCTTGGCCTCCCAAAGTTCTGAGATCACAGGCATGAGCCACTGCGCCCAGCTAGAGGCGGGGATCTTAAAAGTGCAAGTCAGATCTTTTGCCTCAGCTCAAAACCCTCCACCAGCTTCCATCTTTTAGAAAAAGGAGGGAGTCCTTACAATCACCCTATGGTCTGGTCCGAGGCTACCTGTCTGACCTCACCTCTTGCCACCCCCACCCCTCTCTGCTTCCGCTGAGCTCCTGGAACACTCCAAGCAGACCCCACCTCAGGGCCTTTGCACTTGCTATTCCCTCTGCCTGGAATATTCTTCCGCCAGACCTCTGCCTGGGTGGCTCCCTCACTTCGTTCAAATCTCTGCCCCAATGTCACCTTATCAGAGAGGACTTCCCTGATCACTCTGTGTAAAACTGCCACCAAGCTGTCGGAGGGATTTATCAGTGTCTGACGTGGGTATATCAGTATTATATATTAATTTTGTTTACTGGCTGTCTCCCCACACAGGAGTGCAAGCTCCATGAGAGGCGGCATGTTGCAGGTTTTATTATATTCTTAGTGTCTAGGACAGTGCTTGGCATATCTCAGGGCTCAAAAATATTTGTGGAGTGAATATACAAATGACTCAAAGCTGTTTACCCAGACTCTGTGCCTTGTCATCATCTCTCCAAATGCCTCTGTTTTGATGAGCATATCTCCTCTGTGCCTTGAAACAGGAGGTTTTCCTGACCAGCCAGTCTATCAACTGGATGATGATGATGGTGATTATTATTATTTGAGACAGAGTTCACTCTTGTTGCCCAGGCTGGAGTGCAGTGGTGCAATCTTGGCTCCCTGTAGCCTCCCCTCCCGGCTTCAAGTCATTCTCCTGCCTCAGCCTCCCAAGTAACTGGGATTACAGCTGTGCACCACCATGTCCAACTAATTTTGTGGTTTTTTTGTTTGTTTGTTTGTTTGTTTTAGTAGAGACGGGCTTTCACCATGTTGGTCAGGCTGGTCTTGAACTCCTGACCTCAAGTGATCCACCCGCCTCGGCCTCCCAAAGTGCTGGGATTCCAAGTGTGGGTCACTGCACCCAGCCCTCAGCTGGATTATTTTTAATAGCTCTGACGGAAGTTCAGAGTCGGAATAGTACTGCTTACAAAAGCTTGCATTGGTTTCACAACCTTTCTGTTCTTGGTTCCATTTCTAGGTTTTTCTAAGAACTTGATTTATGTTGGCAGTAACAGTTCTTTTAGGGCACAGCTCCATTAATATTTTCAAACTGCCTATTTACATATTCATAAACTATTTGTAATTTGTAATTTGTTTGTTTGTTTTGAGATAGGGTCTCATTCTAGGTCCAGGCTGGAGTGCATGATCACGACTCAGTGCAGCCTCCACCTCCTGGGCTCAAGGGGCTCACATGATCCTGTGACTTGAGCCTCCCAAGTAACTGGGACTACAGGTGCACACCACCGTGCCCAGATAATTTTTGCATTTTTTTGTAGAGACAGGGTTTCATCATGTTACTCAGGCTGGTCTCAAACTGGGCTCAAGGGATCTCCCCACCTCGGCCTCTTAAAGTGCTGGGATTACAGGCATGAGCTACCATGCCCAGCCAGATATTTGTAATTTTAAAAGTGAAATTCACTTGAAATTCTTAGTAAGGCTACCTATTATTTTATATCATTTCCTTCCACTATCAAGCATAAAAAGAGTATAAGGGAATGATGCAAGTAAGTGTGTCCCAAATGCTCTTGCTACCTTGCGGGGCTTGGGAAAAGTCAGTGCCTCTGTTTTGGTCCCTGCATGATCAGATTCATTTATTATGTATGATGAGAAATACCAAAGAAGTGCTTAGAATTGCACCTGGGCCTGAATAGCCACCATCTCACTGTGCTTATGTTGAGGCTCCCAAAGCAATCACGGTGGGTGAAGGCAGAACCGGTTCCTGCCAGGGCATGGCCTCACACCTGCCCCATTGGGAATCCAACCAGTGTTCCTCATTTTACCTTGTCTTTCTTCAAAGCAAGCTTTTGGGTCTCGGTGAACTCCAGCTGCAGCTCCTGCAGCCGGCACTGCAGGATGGCGATGTCCTTATCCTTCCTCTCAATGTGGGCAGATGTCTCCTCCCGCAGTCGGTGCAGGTCCAGCTCCAGCTTCATCATGTCTACCATGGGGCGGGACAGAGTCAATGCTCAGGGGAGAGCTAGGCTTCCATCTGGCTCCCCTGCCACAGCCTGCCACCCTGGTTTACCCTTCATGATGTTTTTCTTCTGTTCCGACACGACCTCTAGTTCCATGCGCAGATCCTTCACCAGGTTCTGGTACTCCTCCACATGCAGGCACTGGCTGTCTTTCTGCTCCTGCAAGTGCTTCAGTATCTGGCAGACGGAAGAACAGGGCAGGATGAGGAGATGAGAGAGAATGGAGAATGCTTTCTAAAATGCCCAGCGGCCACACACAACAGTCGGTAGGGACAGAGTAGTAGAATAACGGTTGCTGGGGGCCAGGGGATGGGTACGTGGAGTGACTGCTGGTATAGGGTTTCTTCTGGGGTGACACAAATGTTCTGGAATTAGGTAGTGGTGATGATTGCCCAATGTTGTGAATATACTAAAAACCAATGGTGAATTTGTCCACTGTATCTCAATTATATATTTTTTAAAAACAGAATAAAACAAAAGAATACTGCAGACTTCTCAGGCTCACATGGAATACACATAAAACCAGCCATCCCTGTATTCCTTCCTCCCTGAGACAGACAGTTGTTTATGGAGAATCTACTGTGTGCCCGGCACTGTCCTGGGTGCTGGGCATGACTCTGTTAATGTTTTCAAAGCAAATAATGTGGAGCAAAAGACACAGACAAATCCTTGTCCCCGCAGAGCTGCCCTAGTGGGTGAGATGAAGAGCATAATAAGTAGTGACTTACAGAAAATGCTAACAGTTGGTAAGTGCTGTGGGGGAAACAGAAGAGTGAAGGGGAATGGAAGGGCATGGGTGGGTGAGGCGCATGTTGTAATTTTAAGTAGGACAATAGGCTGGCCTCCCTGCAAAGATGGCCTCTCAGCTGAGACTTGCTGGAGGTGAGCTTTCAGGCAGGGAGACTAGCCAGAGACAAGGCCTGTGGAGGGAACATGTAGGAGGCAAGCGCGGCTGGCACGGAGCAGGCGATGGGGAGAGCTGGAGGAGGGGTGAGGAGCTGGTGGTCACATCACGTGGGGCTTGGGGCCCTTCTGCAAGGCCTTTGGCTTCTACCCTGAAGGAGAGGGGACTGTCTTCCTTACCAAAAGAAGGCAGGAGCATGTGGCTGGGGAGGAGCAATTCGTTGCCTGGGCATCAGGGATATTGGGGAGAGGACCCAGGAGTGGGCACTGCAGGGACTTAAAGCCCCACACTGTGCCACACTGGCCAATGGGAGGAGAGGCCTGCTGGAAAAAGCTGGCGTGGGTCTCTCGTTGCTAAGCATGAAGGCTTTGGAAAGGAAACACAGCACGATGGGGGAAGGTGTACTCTGCTTCTTGGGGAAGTTTGTATCATTAAAAAAATGGAGTCTTATGAGATTTTTGCTCTAGGTCAGGATGTGAATAACATGTAACTGATCTTTAAAATAAATATTGACAGATGTCCAAGGAAGAATTACAAAGTTCAATATTGATCCCTTGTTCAACCAAGTTTCTGGGATTGGAAAGTCCTGGAAAGAGGAGAGTCTCCTCCTCCCCCACTAGAGAACCCCTTGGGGAGCTGACGTGTTGTTTATTCCCTCTGCCACCCCACTTCACCCCTATTTCGGCATCAGTCTTGGGGCATGAAGGCATGCCAGCACCTGCCCAGCGTGGCCTCCTGTGGCTGGCTTTGCCAGGTACCAAGTTCAGTCACAGCTGACTTAACAGGACCTCACCTAAGAGGACACCTGGCCATGTTTTAACTCCTGGTTCATCTTTTTTTTTTTGAGATGGAGTCTCATTCTGTGGCCCAGACTGGAGTGCAGTGGTGTGATCTCAGATCACTGCAACCTCGACCTCCTGGGTTCAAGTGATTCTCCTGCCTTAGCCTCCCTAGTAGCTGGGACTACAGGCATGTGCCACCGCACCTGGCTAATTTTTGTATTTTTAGTAGAGATGGGGTTTCACGAAGTTGGACAGGTGGGTCTCAAACTCCTGACCTCAAGTGATTTGCTCGCCTTGGCGTCCCAAAGTTCTGGGGTTACTGGCATGAGCCACCACACCTGGCCAATCAATTCTTGCTATTTGTTTACATGGTTTAACTGCTTATTTATTATTAGAATCAACTTTCGATACTGCTTTGAATTTTGCAAACACAGAGTTCTCAAAAAAAAAAAAAAAAAAAGCAGGGGGAATAAATTTGGATTAATAATCTTTCCTAAATTAGCTACTTTTCAACTCCAGCCAGACACTAGGAGGCTGGATGGTCCTTTTGAATCTAGCAAGGCAAAAGAAGTATTCTCTTGTTTAGGTGTACTGTTAGAAGTGGGTTAAGAGACAGGTGCAATTCCAAAACTGAATGCAGCCTGTCTTTGGAGTTTGGTATACATTATACACAGTATCCTTGTGGCAGGGCCAACCAAGGTCACACAGATATAAAATAAAATATAAACAGTCATATAAAAATAAAAAATAAGTAGGAAAGCCCAGAATCAAACCCAGCTCAGCCCGATCCCGGTAGGCACAGATCAGCAAATTTCTCCCACCTTTTTGATGTCTTCACACTCTTCTGAGGAGCTAGGAGGGTATCTGTGGGTAGCTGTATAGGAAGCAAAGTCGGCTTGTAGTTTTATCAAAGCCTCTTCACGCTCCAGAACCTGCAAATAAGCTTAGATCGGTTATGCCGGATGATCAATGAAACATGCTTGTTACCATGATTATTATTTCAGAGTGTTCCTTTCTGTGGCATAAGTTTGTTGCAGAATTATACAATTCATCAGGCATTCCCTGTGGGGTAGGTAGGGAGAAGGAGTTAAGCTCCCCATCTGACATCAAGGTTTTCTAAGGCATATGTGATCTGTCTCAAGTTCATCAATGCCCACACTTGCACTCTCTCCTAAACCTCTGTTTGGTCCATTTGATGAGGCAGAAGAAGGTTCTTCAGGGGCTGTGATGGAGAGATGTACCTAATCTCTCAGAGGACAGGATACAAAGTTTGAGAATTAAAGAAGGAAGTTCCTTATGGAGTGTGTGACTGTGTGTATAATTTCTTTTTTCAAAAATTAAAAAAACACGAAATTTTGGTTTTAATTTTATGCTTTTTTGAATTTGTTGAAAATAATTCAAATAAAACCCAAGCATGGAAAAGTGAAACCCCCTCTTCACTTATTCCCCCCTCTCTTACTTCCACTAAGGGAGAGGACAGTATTGAAAATTCAGTTTGTACTTACATATTAGTATTATCATTAGAGATAAAACAAAAGTAGGACTGAACTATACATGGAATTCTGCAACTTATTCTCGGCAATAAGTCACAAAGCTCCTTCCGTGCAGCTCTTACAGATGTGCTTAGTTGTTTTTACTGGCTGCATATTATTCCACAATAGGGATATCTCTTTAATTATTTCTCTTAATCTCTTTAACCATTTCCCGACTGATGGGCATTTAGGTTGTTGTGTGAGAGATTTTAAGATTCTTTAGAATTTCAAACTACGTAGATGGGGAGAAACATTATCATGGAGAATATGAACAAAGTGGGAAGGCAAGTATATATCAGACATTTGAGGATTCTTGGTGAAAAAGATTAATTTAGGTGACTCTTTTTCCCTCCTTTCTCTCCCCATGTCTTGATTGAGGGTCTCCCAGAGACATTTCTAGAAGAAGGCACTTACCAAAGCATTACTGCAGGCCAGCTTATTTCGAAGTTCTTGAATGAGATCATCCTGTTCAGAGACCTTTTGCCAGACCTCAGACAGTCGTTTCAGGGTCTCCTGATGCTCTTGAATCATGCAAGGAGCAGTGTATATTCGTACCTTTGAATGATCACCCTTGTTCTCAGGCTCCTGAGAGATTTAAAAATAATGGGTTGGTTTTGTTTATAGTTTGTGAGTTACTTCAGAATTCCACAAGCACGGAAAATCTCTAGACCTATATTCTAAAGGTGTATGTTCATATATGGAAATCATGGTTTCTTTAACAAAAGAAAAAATATTAACTAGTGCATATACATGGTAAAAAGCCCAAATGGTTCACAAAAGAAGACACTGAAAGATAAGTCTTCCTCCATCCTAACTATGACTCAGGTCCCCTTCTTGATGACAATCCATGTTACTAGCTTTTTGGATATCATTCAGGAATATTTTATGCATATTTGTATATGCATATACGTATACACATATAACTCTCACTTTTTTTCTTACACAAATGAGTCTTTTTTTTTTTTTTTTGAGATGGAATCTCACTCTGTCACCCAGGCTGGAGCTCAGTGGCACTATCCTGGCTCACTGCAACCTCAGCCTTCCGGGTTCAAGCGATTCTCCTGCCTCAGCCTCCCGAGTAGTGGGAATTAAAGGGATGCGCCACGACGCCAGGCTAATTTTTTTTGTATTTTTTAGTAGAGACGGGGTTTCGCCATGTTGGCCAGGCAGGTCTCAAACTGCTAACCTCAGGTGATTCACCCGCCTCAGTCTCCCAAAGTGCTGGGATTACAGGCCTGAGCTACCACACTCGGCCGACAAATGAGTCTTCTATACAGTATTTAAACTTTGTGTTTTCACTTGACAATTAATTTAAGATAGTTTTCATATTGTTACTTATTGATCTACCTTACTCCTCTTTTAAAACTAATTTCAAATTACACAGGTAATTATATTTATATTGTCTCTCTAAAACATTGTAACACTACAGGCAGATCTGAATTTTTCTTCGACCATCACTTCTAATTTCATTATCTCTTTACTTTCCAGAGATGACAGTCTGTGCATATTCTAGAACTTTATACTATATTTACATAATATAAATGAATCTCTACAATATAAATTATGTTGGGTTTTAAAACATAAAAAATATGTTTTTTTACTCAGCAAGATGTGTTAGAGATTTATCAATGCTAGTACATGTGCTTCTATCTTGTTCTTTTAAATTGCTTTTAAATGTGTGAATCTGGTTTCCTACTGATGAGAATATAGGTTGTTTCCACATTGTTTTTTCTGAAACAAAGCTGAAATGAATACTTTTGCACATAAATCTTTGAGTATTTATTCTGGTAATTGTGTACATTAAATTCATAGAAGTAGGACTCCCAGATCATGTTTAAAATTGGATCTTGTACTATTGTGCTTCAAAGAAATTAACACTTAACACTGTCATCAATATGAGTATGGCTATTTTCCTTGAACCATGTTTGTTTGTTTTTTTTAAAATGTCTTTCCCTAGATCGTTTGAAATCATGCATGAAGGTTACTGCCCTCTTATTGGTTCGCATTTATAAGGGGGTAAATTGATATACATGGTGAAAAAAAAAAATTCTAGTTTGGATGGTCGATCCTTTCCCCATTAAACTTGTCTCCCTAACCGGGCTTTTTCATGCAAAGTTAGGAATACTACATGTTCACTGAGCATGAAAACCCCCCATGAGCAAGCTGCAGAAAGGCCAGGCAGAAATCTAAAACTGACTGTAAATAATGTTCATGTAGGTAATACAGAGTCTATAGGGGCAAATGACTGGAAAACATAACAGAAAAGCTAACAAGGAAGAAGATATCTACAGCTCCCAATATCTTCTTAATACTATGAGATGAAAAATGGAAATTAATTTAGAAGGAATAGAAGAAATATTCTCTGATGTGAAGAAAAATGTAGATCTTCAGACTAAAAGGGTTAGTGAAGTGTTGAGTGGCTTAACCCCCTGAGCCTAAAAACCTCCAGTGTTCAAAGAGATAAAACAGGTAATCTACGAAAAATGAGAAACACATTGACATCTAACAATGCGTCTCTAATACTGGGTGGTACAAGGAAATGCAGCAGTATCTTCGAAGACTTAAGGGAAGATGCTTTTGAAAGTTTGTATATACAGCCAAACTAGCATTCAAGGATGATGACAAAATAAACCTTGCTCAGACATGGAAATATTGAGAAATTGTGCCACCCACAATTGTTTCTGAAAGAATTAAGAAGGAATTATTTACAGCACAAGGAAAACTGCAAGAATGTAGAAGAGGTGAAGGGACTGCTGAGCACAGTAATGAGAAACAGTTGGGTTTATTTGTAATACTAAAGAAATAGATATTTCCTATGTTATATAAACAGTTCCAGAGATTTAAAAGGAGGTAAAAAGCTTTCCAGCTCATTATATTAGGATGGCATAATCCAGACACCAATATGTGAGGAAAGCACAAACATTTAAGCCATCAAACTAATCTCATTTCTGAAAATGGATGAAAAAAATTAACTTTTAATAAATTTAGTAAAGTTCATTAAAATTATTAATAATATGTTATGATAAAGTAGAGTTTATTCCAGGAACATAAAGATTGTTACTATATATGATAATCTATTCATGTAATCTGCTTCCTTGAAGGATAGATGCTAATAAAAATATCTGATAAAATTCATCCTTTATTCCTCATAACAATTCTTGATAAGCTAAATATAGAGAGTCATATTTGCAATTTGAGAAAGGAGATTGAAAAGAAGCCAAAAACAGGCATTATACTTAATAGTGAAATACAAGAATTACTTCCTTTAAATAGAGGAGCAAGGCAAAGAGGCTACACAATTCCACATTGCTCTAGAGGTGCTGGTCAATATGATAAGGTGGAAAACAAGTTATGTAAATTTTGAAAGGGAAAGCAATTTAGGAAAATCCAAGACAGTCAAGTGAAAATCTCGTAAGAGAGCTCAGTAAGGTAGCAGGATAAGAGAGAAGTTTTCCTATGTATCAGTAATAATACAATTAGGCCAGGCATGGTGGCTCACACCTGTAATCCCAGTACCTTGGGAGGCTGAGGTGGGCAGATCACTTGAGGTCAGGAGTTCAAGACCCACCTGGCCAACATGGTGAAACTCTGTCTCTGCAAAAATAACAAAAATTACCTGTCCGTGGTGGCATGTACCTGTAGTCCCAGCTAGTCAGAAGGCTGAGGCAGAAGAATTGCTTGAACCCAGGAGGCGGAGGTTGCAGTGAGCAGAGACTGCCTCACTGCACTCAAGACTGGGTGACAGAGTGAGACTCCATCTCAGAAACAAAAAAAATTGGCTGGGCCTGGTGGCTTACGCCTGTAATCCCAGCACTTTGGGAGGCCAAGGTAGGCGGATCACCTGAAGTCAGGAGTTCGAGGCCAGCCTGACCAACATGGAGAAACACCCGTCTCTACTAAAAATACAAAATTAGCTGGGCCTGGTGGCACATGCTTGTAATCCCAGCTACTTGGGAGTCTGAGGCAGGAGAATTGCTTGAACGTGGGAGGCAGAGGTTGCAGTGAGCTGAGATTGTCCCATTGGACTCCAGCCTGGGCAACAAGAGTGAAACTCCATCTCAAAAAAAAAATAATAATAATAATTTAATAAAATTAAATGTATAAAAGATCCCATTTATAAAACCAATAACAACTGAAATATGTCTAGGAATAAACATAGCAAGAAATATGTGAGATCTACAGAGAAAAGTACAAAATCTTACTGAAGGATACACAAGAAAACTTGCATAAAAGTAGAAATATGTTATATTCCATAGGGCATGCTAATTTCTCCCAAATTCATACATAATTTGAAAGTCAGTCAACATGAATCTAAATTTCATTAAGAGAAGAAATAAACAAATGGCCAAGAAAAAATGGAAAGTGTAGAAAAGTGAAGGAAGACCTTCAGGATCTATTAAAACAAGCTACCAGTTAAAGTCACTAAAAAACTCTGACACTGGCACAGGAACTGGCAGAAAGATAAAAAGAATACACAATCCAGAGAAGGTCCCGTGTACAGAAGAATCGGTTTGTGAGCTGGTACCTGAACCAGTGTGGAAGGCCTGGGATGTTCAATAAATGGTTTTGGGACTACTGGATATCCATTTAAACAATAAAATTAGAGCCTTATATCATTATACATATAAAATATATATTCCAGATGGACTAAAGATAAAAACATAAAAATGCAAAATTATAAAAGTGCTAAAGAAAATACACAATAAACTTTTATAATCCTGAAGGCAGTGAAGGCCTTTCTAAGCAAGACATAAAACCTAGAATTTATAAAGGACTGACAGATTCAACTCCATAAAAATTAAAATATTCTGGCATTACATAATGGTAAAGGGATCGATGCAACAAGAAGAGCTAACTATCCTAAATATATATGCACCCAAGAGAGAAGCACCCAGATTCATAAAGCAAGTTCTTAGAGACCTACAAAGAGAGACTTAGACTCCCATACAATAATACTGGGAGACTTTAATACCCCCACTGTCAATATCAGACAGATCAATGAGACAGAAAATTAACAAGGATACCCAGGACTTGAACTCAACTCTGCACCAAGTGGACCTAATAGACATCTACAGAACTCTCCACCCCAAATCAACAGAATATACTTTCTTCTCAGCACATCGCACTTATTCTAAAATTGACCACATAATTGGAAGTAAAACACTCCTCAGCAAATGTAAAAGAACAGAAATCACAAGAAACTGTCTCTTAGACCACAGTGCAATCAAATTAGAACTCAGGATTAAGAAACTCACTCTAAACCGCACAACTACATGGAAACTGAACAACTTGCTCCTGAATGACTACTGGGTAAGTAACGAAATGAAGGCAGAAATAAAGATGTTCTTTAAAACCAATGAGAACAAAAACACAACATACCAGAATCTCTGGAACACATTTAAAGCAGTGTGTAGAAGGAAATTTATAGCACTAAATCCCACAAGAGAAAGCAAGAAAGATCTAAAATCGACGCCCTAACATCACAATTAAAAGAACTAGAGAAGTAAGAGCAAACAAATTCCAAAGTTAGCAGAAGACAAGAAATAACTAAGATCAGAGCAGAACCGAAGGAGGTAAGAGACACAAAAAAACCCTTCAAAAAAATCAATGAATCCAGGAGCTGGATTTTTGAAAAGATCAACAAAATACATAGACCGCTAGCCAGACTAATAAAGAAGAAAAGAGAGAAGAATTAAATAGATGCAATAAAAAATGATAAAGGGGATATCACCACCGATCCCACAGAAATACAAACTACCATCAGATAATACTATAAACACCTCTATACAAATAAACTAGAAAATCTAGAAGAAATGGATAAATTCCTGGACACATAAACCCTCCCAAGACTAAATCAGGAAGAAGTTGAATCTCTGAATAGACCAATAACAGGTTCTAAAATTGAGGCAATAATTAATAGCCTGCCAACAAAAATAAGTTCAGGACCAGATGGATTCATAGCTGAATTTTACCAGAGGTACAAAGAGGAGCTGGTACCATTCCTTCTGAAACTATTACAATCAATAGTAAAAGAGAGAATCCTCCCTAACTCATTTTATGAAGCCAGCATCATCCTCATACCAAAACCTGGCAGAGACAACAAAAAAACAGAATTTTAGACCAATATCCCGGATGAACATCGATGAGAAAATCCTCAATAAAATACTGGCAAACCGAATCCAGTAGCACATCAAAAAGCTTATCCACCATGATCAAGTCGGCTTCATCCCTGGGATGCAACGGTGGTTCAACACACTATTGAACCAACTCAAATTCATTATTCAAATCAATAAATGTAATCCATCACATAAACAGAACCAACGACAAAAACCACATGATTACCTCAATAGATGCAGAAAAGGCCTTCGACAAAATTTAACAGCCCTTCAAGCTAAAAACTCTCAATAAACTAGGTATTGATGGAACATATCTCAAAATAATAAGAGCTATTTATGACAAACCCACAGCCAATATCATACTGAATGGGCAAAAACTGGAAGCATTCCCTTTGAAATTCGGCACAAGACAAGGATGCCCTCTCTCACCACTCCTATTCAATATAGTATTGGAAGTTCTGGCCAGGGCAATCAGGCAAGAGAAAGAAATAAAGGATATTCAATTAGGAAAAGAGGAAGTCAAATTGTCTCTGTTTGCAGATGACATGGTGGTACATTTAGAAAACCTCAATGTCTTAGCCCAAAATCTCCTTAAGCTGATAAGCAACTTCAGCAAAATCTCAGGATACAAAATCAATGTGCAAAAATCACAAGCATTCCTATACACCAATAACAGACAAACAGAGAGCCAAATAATGAGTGAACTCCCACTCACAATTGCTACAAAGAGAATAAAATACCTAGGAATCCAACTTACAAGGAATGTGAAGGACCTCTTCAAGGAGAACTACAAACCACTGTTAAGGAAATAAAAGAGGACATAAACAAATGGAAGAACATTCCATGCTCATGGATAGGAAGAATCAATATCGTGAAAATGGCCATACTGCCCAAAAATTTATAGATTCAATGCTATCCCCATCAAGCTACCACTGAGTTTATTCACAGAATTAGAAAAAACTACTTTAAATTTTATATGGAACCAAAAAAGAGCCTGTATAGCGAAAAGAACAAAGCTGGAGGCATCATGGTACCTGACTTCAAACTATACTACAAAGCTACAGCAACCAAAACAGCATGGTACTGGTACCAAAACAGATATATAGACCAATGGAACAAAACAGAGGCCTCAGAAATAACACCACACATATACAATCCTCTAATCTTTGACAAACCTGACAAAAACAAGCAATGGGGAAAGGAATCCCTATTTAATAAATGGTGCTGGGAAAACTGGCTAGCCATGTGCAGAGAGCTGAAACTGGATCCCTTCCTTACACCTTATACAAAAATTAACTCTCTCAGGATGAATTAAAGACTTAAATGTAAGACCTAAAACCATATAAACCCTAGAAGAAATCCTAGGCAATACCATTCAGGACATAGGCATGGGTAAAGACTTCATGACTAAAACACCAAAAGCAATGGCAAGTAAAGCTAAAATAGACAAATGGGATCTAATTAAACTAAAGTGCTTCTGCACAGCAAAAGAAACTATCAGTGGAGTGTACAGGCAACCTACAGATTGGGAGAAAATGTTTGCAAGCTATCCATCTGACAAAGGGCTAATATCCAGAATCTACAAAGAACTTAAGCAGATTTACAAGAAAAAAACAACCCCATCAAAAAATGGGCAAAGGATATGAACAGACACTTCTCAAAAGAAGACATTTATACAGCCAACAAACTTAGGAAAAAGAGCTCATTATCACTGGTCATTAGAGAAATGCAAATCAAAACCACCATGAGATACCATCTAATGCCAGTTAGAATGGTGATCATTAAAAAGTCAGGAAACAACAGATGCTGGAGAGGATGCAGAGTAATAGGAATGCTTTTACACTGTTGGTGGGAGTGTAAATTAGTTCAACCATTGTGGAAGACAGTGTGGCGATTCCTCAAGGAACTAGAACTAGAAATACCATTTGACCCAGCAATCCCATTACTGGGTATATATCCAAAGGATTATAAATAATTCTACTATAAAGAGACATGCACACATATGTTTATTGCCACACTGTTCACAATAGCAAAGTCTTGGAACCAACTCAAATGCCCATCAATGTAGACTGGATAAAGAAAATGTGGCTCATATACACCATGGAATACTATGCAGCCATAAAAAAGGATGAGTTCACGTCCTTTGCAGGGACACGGATGAAACTGGAAACCATCATTCTCAGCAAAGTATCACAAGAGGAGAAAATCAAACACTGCATGTTCTCACTCATAAGTGGGAGTTGAACAATGAGAACACATGGATACAGGGCGGGGAACATCACACACCAGGGCCTGTCGGTGGGTGGGGGGCTGGAGGAGGGATAGCATTAGGAGAAATACCTAATGTAAACGACAAGTTGATGGTGCAGTAAGCCAGCCTGGCACATGTTTACCTGTGTAACAAACCTGAACGTTGTGCACATGTACCCCAGAACTTAAAGTATAATAATAATAAAAATTAAAATCTTCTGTATGGTGAAAAATACCAATAAAGTAAAATGAAAAGTTACAGACTGGGAGAAAGTATTTGCCACATACGTAATGAAGCATTATTACCTGTAATATATTAAGAAGTTCCTATAAACCAATGCAAAAAAAGACTAACAACCCAGTAAAAAATGAGTTAACAAGTAATTCATGAAACAGAAATCCACATGACCAATACGCTTATGAATAGTGCTCAATACTTCATAAGTGTGGTGGAGACTGTGATGGGCTTTCCAGATCCCCTTTGGCAATGTAGGACTTATTGCCCTTTATTGGGATTGTGTAGGCTGAAGAAAACTGCTTTGCCCAAGGCCACGCATCTCTCCCTGGGGGGCCCACATCCCATAACTGTTGATGACATGGAGGCTTAAAGGCCAGCTCCCTTCCCTTCAATTTAGCAAGGCTCTGAGGTTCATCTAGCTCTGTGGGGTTGGCTGAGGCCTTTGTAGAGACTTCATCACAGCTCAACTTCTTTCTTTGCCCAACCTTGCTTTCCTCTCCTTCCTTTCACTGGTGTTAATACCAAGAGCTCTCCCTAAAAATGTCCTGCACACTACTCTGTCTTCGAGTTGGCTTCCTGGGTAACCCAAACTGCAACTATTAGAACTAAGGAAATGAAAATTGTAACCAGTCAACGTTTTCCCCATACCCATCAGCATTTAGCACAACTTTAAAAGAATGAAAACACACAGTGTGGATGGGAGTGGGGAAATACACTCTCTTAATTATTGTTGGTAAAAGTGTAAACTGGTAGAACCTTTTTGGTATACAATTTAGAAGTATCTTTAAACAATAAAACTAAGCATATCCTTTGACCCAGCAATCACACTTCAAGAATTATCCAAAAGAAATAAGGAAGTTAATTACAGCCTGTTTGTAAAGAGAGGAAAAAACAAGTCAATAAGTAGTACATCCCTACTACAGAATACAAGGTAGTAAGTAAAATAAATTGTTAAGATGTGCATTTTAGGCTGTGTGCAGTGGCTCATGCCTGTAATCCTAGCACTTTGGCAGGCTGAGGCGGGTGGATCACATGAGGTCAGGAGTTTGAGACCAGCCTGGCTAACATGGCAAAACCCTGTCTCTACTAAAAATACAAAAATTAGCTGCGCATGGTGGCATGTGACTGTAGTCCCAGATACTCTGGAGGCTGAGTCAGGAGAATCACTTGAACCTGGGAGATGGAGGCCTCAGTGAGCCGAGACTGCACCACTGTCTTAAAAAAAAAAAAAAAATGCATTTTGAAAGTAAGTTTTAAAACCACTTTGATAACCACTTAGGTAAAAATAACCTCCCAACCATTTATATACGTAACTGTATATAGCACAAGCCCCAAGAGGATTCTCAACATATGATTCAAGTAATTACCCAAGAAGAGGAGGAGAATGATGGGGCAGAGGTTGAAGGCAGACTTTCATATTTAATCTCTGTACTTCTGTCTAGAAAGCCTATAATAATTGTATTACTTGTGTAATTAAAAACAGCAGTTAAAAGAAAAAAGAAACAAACCAGGTGTTTTGACTCTTCTTTCCCATGTTTCATAGCTTTTTCCTCCTATTTGATCCTGAAGTTGTGGTTTGCATGAGTCCTGTGGCCTAGCAGAGCCCCCTGCCGGACCCCCATGAGAACTAACAAAAGATTGGACATTGTTAGGGAGAGCTGTTGGTATTAACACCTGTGAAAGGAAGAGGAAGGAAGCAGGGTTGGGCAGAGGGTGATGAGCTGTGATGCAATCTCAACAAAGGCTCAGCCAACCCCACAGGGAACAGCGGGGCTGGAGCTTATTTGGTAATTCTCTTTTGGCGTTATTTGAAGTGGTGGCTCTTTATATTAATTAAAGAGCCTCAAAATTGTGAAGAAGTGATCTTACAGCATATGTGAAAGCTGGAGGTTCAAAACCTGAGGGCTACAAAATCAAGGGCAGGAAATGACGTTTGGGTTAAGGTTTGGGTTTCCAGTGGAGGAGGCTGGGACTGTCTGAGGGGACCACCTGGGAGCACGTCCACTTGCCTGGATTGAATGGCCTGGCTTAAGTCCTACCTGACCCATGATCCCGCCGAGCTCCCCCTGCAACATCTTCACTTGGTATTCTAGTAACTCGATGTTGCTCAGGGAAGACTGGTATTTATCCCTGTAGAGGCTTAAGCTCCTCTCTAGGGAGGCGATCTTGTCCCCGGCCAAGGCGAGTTGCTCCTGTGCCAAATGGAGCTTCTCCCCTGTGTTCTCGTTGTGATTTCCCATTTCCTCCTCATAGAGAATCACCTGTAGGTATAGGAATAAATCCACATTGAGCCCATGGAAGCATGTAATGAGGAAGGGATGCAGTTGTAAGACTCCCTGCAGAGAAGTCTTGTATCTAAACCAGAAGACCAGATGAACAGAAGAGAGGCTGCACAGATCTAAAAGCTACAGTATGTAATGTCAAGATGTTAATGATTGGAAATAAAAAAAGATGGCCTAGTTAGAGGTAAGCTCCTTTAAGGCAGGGACCATATCCATTTCCTATTCTGCCCAGCATGTGGTAGGAACTCAGTAAATACTTGCTAGTTGACTAAGAGGAATGAATTTTTATAGCTCTGTTTTTTTAAGGGCTTGAAATGCTGGTAGTTTTTCCTTTCCAGGCATTCTCTAGAAGTTGAACTTAGAAAATGTAGACCTTCTCCTGCACACAGGGCGATGTTCACAAAGTTCCCAAGAGATAGGTGGGGAACATGATCCAAAGTTCCTCTGGGATTTGCACAATCCTTATTTAGATTTATTTTCTTCCTCATCAAGTAATTAGTCAACCAACGGACAGATATTTATTGAAAGCTCATGAGCATTGTGTTAAGGGCAGAGGGGATATATACATACTAGACATATGCTCACCCCTCAAAGAGTTTAAAACTTTCACAATCTTGGGGAGATACGAGTTAAAATGAATAAACAGCTGTAGGTAGTTGAGTGTGCTAAATCGTATGACTCGAATCTGATGTGTTGAAGGAGTTAACAGCAGAAGAGTCATCAAGGATGACTTTATATTAGTTTAAATAATCCAATGCAGAATGCTGATAGAACATGTTCCATTAGTTGAAGCTCATTATACTTGCTGCCTGTCATTTGAGATTCTTCTCAGGAAAGGATAACTTTGTGTAAGGTATCTACTATGTAAGGAGAAGAAGAGAGGAATATTTTATATCCAAATATTTGTAACCGAAGCTATCAGTGGCCAGCCCATATCCCCTGGGCACTTGCTATTTCTTTGCAAGCTAACCCCATTCCCACTGCAAGCATATTCAACTCTGCCTGAGGGCTTCTCTGATACCAGAAGCCCATTCAACCAGAGAGGGAAGACAGCGTAGGTTAGAAGCGCTGGGGAGTTAACACCCTCAGGAGCAGCCCTCAACCAGTGACTGGGGTGTGTTGGGTTCACTCTGAGGCATGTCCTACACTATCTGCCAGAGTTCCCCAGAGGGACCAAGCAAGCAGTCTGTTCAATACCAATGTTCTTTATGGGCTTCCGGTCCTTCTTTGACTCACTTGCTCGTGTGCTTGCAAGAATCACCTCCGGAATTAGTTACTTGTATTTATATCCTTGTTTTAGGGTCTGCTGTTGAGTGAACCCAACCTTAGACAGAAGTTTGATGAGGCTGTGCAACAAGACATTGGGGGAACTTGGCAGAATGTCTAAAATCATTTTCTCAGTGCTTTCTCGGTTTGGGATCTTTGACAGTGACTGTTGTTTGCTGAGTCCCATATCTATTCTCCCGCTCTTCCTTAGTAATTGAGCCTTGACTCTACTGGGGGCAGCAACGCACCTCCTAAAACACCACATTTCCTAGGCTTCCTAGAAAGTAGCTGTTGCCGCGTGACTAATTCTGGCCAGTGATATTTAAGTGAAGGTGTTGTGGCTTCCGGAAAGTGTCCTTACAAGGAGGGGAGTGTGCCTTTCCTTTCCACCCTTGTCACCTGATCCCCTGCCCATTTATCTGGATTATTTGGAACAAGGATGTGGCCGAGTATGGTGGCTCATGCCTGTAATCCCAGCACTTTGGGAGGCCAAGATGGGTGGATCACCCGAGGTCAAGAGTTCAAGACCAGCCTGGCCAACATGGTGAAACCCCATCTTTACTAAAAATACAAAAATTAGCCCGGCGTGGTGGCACGTGCCTGTAATCCCAGCTACTCAGGTGGCTGAGGCAGGAGAGTCACTTGAACTCGGGAGGCAGAGGTTGCAGTGAGCCGAGATTGGGCCAATGCACCTCAGCCTGGGCGACAGAGTGAGACTTTGTCTCAAAAAAAAAAAAAAGGATGTGACGGTTGGAGCTCCAGGAGGCACCTCAGGTGACTTAGAGAATGGAAGCCCTGAGCTGATGATGATGGAACCCAAGGATAGACCCTTAGACCTGATGACACATGCAGTTGCCATAACAGCAACAGACCACCTGTCTCTGACCTTTTTAAATATGACACAGAAGTAAACTAGCTTATTCATTTTCTGTTATATGCTGCTAAATAGAATCCTAACTCATTCAGGGTCGCTTGATCCAGGCTGGACCCTTTTCTTTAAGTTGTACTGAACCAGTAAGTTTTAACACAGCCTTGCACTGTCTTTTTAAAACTATGTGTGTATGCACAGGCTTAGTCACAGATTATATTTGTAGGGTTAGAATAACCTTTCTCTGTTCCTCCCACTCTCAATTCTTTTCAGCAAATTTTCACTAGGTGACAATATTCCCTTTTAAAAAAGTTTATGGTCTTTAAGGTTGCTCCTAAAGTCTTTAAAGTTAGTCCTTAAGCAAGAGCACCATCCAAAACACTCTTTGAAATTTTTTTTCTTCTCTGTCCTTCAAATAGAACCTAACTCCTTGAAATTTTATCTTTAAATCTAAAGAAAGAAAATGCCAGGGGAAACCCCAGGATGGAAGAGTATGTCTGTCCCATCACTTAGAACCCATGGTTTACTGCAGCTAGTGCTATCACTGCTCAAGTGGTTTTAGTGCTGCAGCTTTGGGTCCTTGGAATTTACCTGGGATTCTGCAGGGATGCTACTCTTTGGCTTAAAAATACCACCCTGGAACATGAATGGGAATTAATGCCCTGAATATACTTAAGTGAAGTCTATATGATCTAAAACTCCAGTCTGAAAAAATTATCTGGTACTCTCAATGATTGACTCCCAGTCAACGTCAACGTCTGGTTATCTTATCTAGTGTGCAGGTGCCAGGAATTTATATATTATCAAGACCTTATTTTTCTAAAAATGGTGGATTTAATGGACCTTATACCTCTTTTATAACCCTCAGAGACCCACAGTCTTTTGCATTTAAATTGCAATGGTAATAGAATGGAGAAGATGGGCTTATACACACACACACACACATACACACACACATGCCTGCACACACATTCCACATATTCCACATGCATGAATACTGGAGATCTCACCCAGTTACACCATTCAGTTTAGTTTCCTTCTGCTCAGCTTCAAAAAGATCAAGAATTAAAGGGGAAAGTTTATAAAACCTGCTTGAGATGTTGCAAAGCTCTCCTAAGTCCAACATCTGCTTTCTAGTGGGCTTGGTCTGATTTCTGCAGGTAGCTAAGAATGTGGGGTATTTCCATGGTTAATCTTTCTATACCTCATCTTCTTTCAGTTTGCAGTGATGGTGCAGAAGAACCAGGTCAGAAGTCTGCTTTTCTAGGATGGACTGATACTGGCGGAGAGAACAGTAAGAAGTCTGCAACTCCTCTGTGCGAAACTCCAGTTCTTGTTGAAGGGCCAGCAATTTTTTCTTCAGTTGCTGGAGTTGCCTCAGATGACACTGTTTACTGGACCCAAATTCCATCTCTGACTCCTCGAATGCTAATGCCTGTGCTTGCTTCTTGTTCTACAATAGAGACAGGATATACAGAAAAGGCTTTAAAAGGTCATCACTCAGGATGTATATTCATTCCAGGATTGTTTTCATTTGTTCAGTCATTCACATCCATCTATCCATCTTTTTATCTCTTCATCTACAGAGAACTTATTAAACATTTCACTCTATTCACAAGGAAACGTATCACTTAGTATTCCCACTCAGTAAGACGAATTCAATAGAAGAAAAAAAATCCACCAAAATCTTATTATTTAGGTCAGAAGAAAAAAATATACACATAAAGGACCTAGAGAGATATGTGTAATAATATGCTCAGGTGTTGCCTTCCCATATAAAGATAACACTAGTGACTTGGAAGGAAATGGATTTCTGGCCATGGTTCTTGGACTAAACTTGGTATTAAAAACACCTGGGTAAAGGAGCATTGCAATGAGTCAATGGTGAGTTCTTGGGGATTTTGAAATGCTGAAAAATGAGAGCCAGAGATATTGTTCAGGTACATCTGGGCACTGACTCTGTCTCCTTCTCCTGAAGGAAGATGTGACCTTGTAGATGCTGACTCTGTGTGTGTGTGTGTGTGTGTGTGTGATCTCTTGCTAATCCACAATCTACCTGAAATGCTGCTAGTCTTATCCTACATTTTCATTCATTCATTCTTCATTCATTCATTCACTCAATAGACACAGGCTAAGCACCTATGTTGTATCAGGTATTCTGCTGGTAGGACACATCCCTGTGTTGCTGATGCTTCTATATTTCCTATACTTTCCAGCATCCCTTATGACAATGACATGTGAGGAAAAGGTGGATAAAGAGGGTAGCCTGTGGGCAGTCCTTAGCATCCAACCCTGCTTATTCTCCTCCTACTCATTCTTTAAGATTCTGTTTAAATCCTGCTCTCCTTCCTGTTTTTTCCCTGCAAAGTTGTCTTTGCACCAGTACCACAGACTTTGCTAGCATGTCCTTAATGTGGTATTCTGTATTCTGTCTGTAATTATTTCTGTGCATTTTAACTTCTAATTAGATTATAAACTCCTGGAGGGCAGGGCCATGTCCGCTCTTATGGGGCCTAGATTATAGATTCATACATACCTATGTATTGAACGAAAGAAATGAAAATAGAGTCCAAGCAATCTCATTGGCTTCCAAGTGTTTGAGCCTGTGGCGTTGGCCTCATTAACAGAGTACTTCTAATACAGTGGCTTTCCAATTTTTAAATTAACTTTTTGAAAACAGATTTATTGAGGTATACTTTGCATATCATGAAATGCAACCATTGTTAAGTGTGCAATTCAATGACTTGTAATAAACTTATAGAATTGTGTGACCATCATTACAATCCAGTTTTAGAACATTTCTATCAACCCCCCAAATTTCCTCATGCCCATTTTCAGTCACTCCTGCTCCTTCCTCCAGCTCCAGGCAACCACAAATCTGCTTTCTGCCTCTATGGATTTTCCGCCTTTTCTAGATGTTTCACACATGGAATTGTATAATATGTCATTTTTTGGCTTCTTTAATTTAGCATATATATATATATTTTTTATTTTTTATTTTGAGACAGAGTCTCTGTCACCTGGGCTGGAGTGTAGTGGTGTGATCTTGGCTCGCTGCAACCTCCACCTCCCTGGTTCAAGCGATTCTCATGCCTCAGTCTCCCGAGTAGCTGGAATTACAGGCATGCACCACCACACCCAGCTAATTTTTGTATTTTTAGTAGAGATGGGGTTTTGCCATGCTGGCCAGGATGGTCTCAAACTCCTAAGCTCATGTGATCTGCCCGCCTTGACCTCCCAAAGTGCTGGGATTACAGGTGTGAGTCACTGTGCCTGGCTGCGTAATATTTTTGAGGTTTGTCCACGTTGCAGCAAGAATCAGTATTTGAGGCCGGGTGTGGTGGCTCATGCCTGTAATCCCAGCACTTTGGGAGGACGAGGCAGGTGGATCACGAGGTCAGGAGATTGAGAACATCCTGGCTAACACAGTGAAACCCCGTCCCTGCTAAAAATACAAAAAAAATTAGCCGGGCGTGGTGGCAGGCGCCTGTAGTTCCAGCTACTCAGGAGGCTGAGGCAGGAGAATGGCGTGAACCCGGGAGGCAGAGCTTGCAGTGAGCTGAGATCACGCCACTGCACTCCAGCCTGGGTGACAGAGTGAGACTCTGTCTCATTTGGTTTATCTGTTCATCAGTTGATGGATATTTGGGTTATTTAAGTTTTTGGCAATTATGAATACTGCTGCTATGAACATTAACCATACTAGCCTTTGTGTGAGTATGATATTTTCATTTAATTAATGTGCTCAGCAAATAATGTGGTACACCTACTATATCAAGAACTACACTAGGTAATGGGGATATAGCATTATATAAAACAGGCAAATCCCAACTTTGTGGAGTTTGCATCTAATATGGGGAGAGAGAAAACTAAGCAAGTATATATGTAGTGTATTAGAAGGACAAAACGCAGTAGGGAAGAGTGAAACAGGGGAGGAGGATGAGGAATGCCAGGATGGAGGAGGTTATATTTTTGAATTAAATGTTTGCATGGAGGACCAAATTGAGAAGCTACATTTAACCCAAAACTTGAAGGAGGCAAAAGAAGGCATCTGGAATGCTCTAGGGAGAGATGGCCCTGGAGGTGGACGCATGCCTGGTGATATTTGAGGAGCCCCAGGGGTTGCAGCCACTTTTTTTTCTGGCTGGAGCAGAGACAGTAAGGGGGAAAGTTGTACCTGATGGAGTGAGATAGGAAAAGAAGGTGAGGTCTTTAGGACTGTATAGCCATTCTCGAGACTTTGCCTTCTTTCAGGGAGATGAAAGACCTTTGGAGGGTACTGAGCAGAAGAGCAGCATGATCTCCCTGAGCTTTTATGAAGGACACAATGGCTGTTTATCGGAAATCAACTCTAGGCAGACAAAGACAGAAGCAGAAAGACCAGGTACGAGGCTACTGCAATAATCCAGGCAAAGGATGACGGCGTGGACCAAGACGGTAGCAATGGAGGGTGGGAGAAGTGGTTGGGTTCTAGATGTATCTTGAAATGACAGGACACAGGAGTTGCTGCTGGGTTACAGGTTGGATGATGGGACATGATGGTCATCCATAACAGATGATGCCAGGGTTTTGGTCTGAGTAACTGGGGAGATGGAATTTTAATGAGATTAATTCAGTAAGAGCTGGAACTGAAAGACAAAAAACCTCTACTGAGAGTGGTGGTGGCAGCACAGAGAAGGTAAAGGAGGCTCAACCCAGTCCAGAACCAGAAAGATGATAGCTGATTGTGTCAGTACAATCCGAATGATGCTTTCCAAGCTCTAGTGGAAGTGTCTCATCCTGAGTGCCTCAGAATTAAGAAGACAGACAGAGAAAATGGACCCACTGTGGTCACCAGGCAAAAGAAATCCTAGGCAAAGACACGCTGAATGCTTGGCCTGAATCCAGTGTATGTGACTAGGGGAAAGTTGATGAGACCTCTTTTCTAAGCTGAACAAAGCTAAATTTTGTATTTACTTTGTGTAGCTATAATTGCCAGCATTTATATTAAATGTTGTTGTTTAGGGCTTTCATTCTTTTCAAGATAAGAACACTGCTAGTCTCACAACTCATCTGTGAATGAGGTGTGGAGAGAAGAGAGTTGGGAGTAGCGTGTGTGGTGTGCTCATGTCTGTGTGTACGTGCACATGCATGGATACAGGGGCTTCTGAAGAGCCTGAGTCCTCCTGCTTATATAGTAAGTTAACAGGGTGGGGAGCTACCTGGAAAAAACATGATCACAAATAAGTACTTAACATGGACAGAATTAATGCAAAGGAGTGAACATCTGGGGTAAGGTTAATTCAGAAGGGCTTATTTTAGTATATATCCAATAAAATTCTTATCAGGCCAGGCATGGTGGCTCACCCCTATAATCCCAGCACTTTGGGAGGCCAAAGTGGGTGGATGGCTTGAGATGAGGAGTTCAAGACCAGCCTGGGCAACATAGTGAGACTCCTATTACTACAAAAAATAAAAAATAAAAAAATTAGCCATGCATGTTGGCACGTGCCTGTAGTCCCAGCTACTTGAGAGGTTGAGGCGAGAGAATCACTTGAGCTCTGGAGTTCGAGGCTTCAGTGAGCTACGATCACACCACTGCACTCCAGCCTGGGCAACAGAGCAAGATACTGTCTCCAAAAAAACCTTTATCAGATTTTGCCAAAATCCTTTTTATTTTGCTTTTTATTAAGCATCTGTCCACTGCTGAGTGTGTATAACCCTGCTGAAAACTAACCGTGGTCTCCCGTTGTATATTCATTCTTTGCTTCTCTTTCCTTCCATGTCCCTATTTTTTCTTCACTGCCCAGAAGAATGAGAGAAAAGCTCTTCTTTTAAAAGAAGTCAAACTCTCTCTCTCTTTAGGGCTTCCCCTCCGGTACCTGGTACACTCATCTATACTTAGGTGTGTTTAGAATTGCTCTCTGGCCTTAAAGCTTCCTGTGGGAAATAAACATCTTTCCTAAATGTTGTGTATAAAGCTTAGCAGTCTGGTATGGATACTGGTGAGATGTCAATGCTTTATTTTCCCCAGAGGTCATCTTGAATCTTCTGGGTTTAATTTTGGTCTGAGGCAACATGATGGGCTAGCCAGATGATAAAAGTTCATGCAACTCTTCCAGTACAGGACAAATATAGCACCCAACCTAATTTGCCTGGTTATAAAGATCCAAGGACTGCTTCTATCTGCAGAGAAACTAGAGTTCTTTGGATAGGAATTTTAAACATTTGCACACTATAGATATCAATGGGTTTAGAGGAATCAAATTTCAAAGACTTGGAGAAATGCCTAGACTTATTTGAGACCTATTAAATTTCTACTTATTTATCCTTATGCATTCAAAAGTTTATTTTTCTAAATTCTAAAGGAACAGAAAATGACACACTATGGATTAAGCCTACACTTCACTTACAAATGTGCTGAAGAGCAGTGTCACAAAGGCACCAACTTATTTCCTATTGCTTCTTTGTCTTTTTTTTTTTAAACATTCTTTCTAATGAAGATGCAGATATTTTATTAGAGTCTTCTTTGACGTTTAAACTGAGATCTGAAGAAAATAAGCATGTTGAAAGACTAGTTCTTACAGAGGTGAGACTAGTTCTTAAAATGACCATCTGGAATGAGATGTGATTCTGGAGGCCATCTGGTCTACCAGGTTTCTCAGCTGGATTTCTATCCAGGTCTCAGCTGCTTGAAAAGATGGGGACTGCTGGCTGTCCATAGGAACCTGTTCCCATATTTAGTCAACCTTTCAGCCCTACTTGTGGTCAAAGAGATTATAGCTATTGCTCCTTCCTTGCCTATGTGGCCACTTGATCACAGAAGGAAATTAATTGGCCTGGCATGATTTGCCTTTTGAAAAGTCACGTTGGTTTCCACCCAATACTTTGTGCTTTTCAAGTTGATGCTAATTGATTGATGTTAAGTTCTGTATTTTCCTTGTACTGAAGTTAAGCTGACAGGTCTATAATTACCAGGATTGTCCTTTTTCCCTTTTTAAAAAGATGAGCACTTCATTTACCCTTTTTCAGTCTACAGGGACTTTCTTTATCCTTTTGAGTTCTCAAAAATAATCACTAGCAGCTATGTAATAACACCTGCCAATTCCTTAAGTACTCTTCGAAGTATGTCATCAGGCCCTGCTGATTTGCCTAAAGCTGGCTTTTCAAAATACTTTTTAACCATTTTGTTCCCTGTTCTAGTTTGCGCTGACTAGGTTGGCATTGTTCTGATAACCGAATCCCTAATGATTTTTTTTTTTTCATTTAAGAATGAAAAAGTCTCACTATCTTTTTTTAATGGAGATTTTTTTCTTTATTGAGAAACTTAAGACTTGGATACATCAAACTGAATTAATTTCCTGGGGAGGAGACCAAAATCCACAATAGAAAAAAGAAGTTAACACTGTCTGGGCCACAGCAGAACCAGAGAATACATTTGTATAGCTGAAAAATTCTAAGTGCTTCATATTTGACCTTTTGATACAGCATGATCTATTAAATTTGTGATAGGTATTCTTGGTGTTGAGGTCCATAGAATAATATAGGAAGTCTGCAAACTTTCAGCTGAATTGTATGAGAGATTATTTGGCTTTTGAATCAGTTTCTCCTTGTTCATGAGGTAGCAGCAGCAACCATTAGCACAGATGAGGACTAACTTACTTTTTCAGTCATTGTCATGAACTTCTTTTCCTAACTTTGAGGTAAGTGAGATATTTCCTTTAAACTCTAGTTTAGCCTTATGTCACTGGATAGGTTTATCTGCTGTTTTTTTTTTTTTTTTTTTGAGATGGAGTCTCACTCTGTTGCTGAGGCTGGAGTGAAGTGGCATGCTCTCAGCTCACTGCAACCTCTGTGCCCCGGATTCAAGCGATTCTCCTGCCTCAGCCTCCCGAGTGGCTGGGACTACAGGCGCCTGCTACCATTCCTGGCTAAGTTTTGCATTTTTAGTAGAGATGGGGTTTCGCCATATTGGCCAGGCTGGTCTCGAACTCCTGACCTCAGGTGATCCACCCGCCTCAGCCTCCCAAAGTGCTGGGATTACAGGCGTGAGCCACCGCGCCCGGACTTATCTGTTACTTTTTATGTCTTCTACAAATTGCATTTCTTGTACTTCCTTGTACTAGTAGAGCAGAGAACTGTATGTTTAAGTGACATGAATTTTGGATGCATCTTGCTGATGTAGACATTCTTCTCACTAGTGACTTCTGCTTGCCTGAGATTCACTTGAAAAAAAGTATTTTAGAATAATTTTTGATTTACAGAAAAATTGCAAAAGTAGCCCAGAGAGTTCCCATATGTTCTTCATACAGCTTTCCCTAAGGCAAACTTCTTAAATAACTGGGTACATTTGTCTAAACTAAGAAATTAATGTTGGAAGATTACTGTGAACTATACTTTATTGGATTTCACCAGTTTTTCCACTAATGTGTTTTCTCTGTTCCAATATCCAATCCAGGATTTCACATTGCATTTAGAAGATTCAGTGAAATATTTTTTTTCCATTCCCAATAATTCAAAATGATACTGTGTAATAATGCCCATCAAGATTCTACTAACTTTACATCTTCAACAAATGACTTTTATCCACAGGAATCAAACTCGCCTTATATAGTTTTATGCTAAAAATAGTGTCCTCTGTACATTTCAAAGATGAGTTTGGCAATCTGAGCTCTACCGAATATCAGGGCATGCACCCTATGCCACCATCAGAGAATGGAGCCTGGGAAAATTGCTCAAAAGGCCCTTTCTTTTCTGGTTTGATCATTTTATTATGGTATCTCTGTTGTTCTTTTCTCCTTTCACTTTAATTGAGATTCTCTTTTGATTCCTGGGCAGGCCCAGGACCACGGTGAGGCAAGTGAGATGCAAATTTTAAGAAGGCACTCAGTCTCAGGGTGGAGCACATGCAGGTTGGCACCTGAAGAGCTTGTGCCCATGAATTTTGCACCTTAGCCACCCCATTTGCTTCGCCCTATTTCCTGCTCTGTTCCTGGGATTGGGAGCATAATGTAGTTTTGATTTGCAAGGTCATATCACTCACCCCTTCCCTGCCACTCCTTTTGTTATACATAACATCTAATGTAATATTTTAATCTTTTTGCATAATTGTGGTCGTAAACTCTGACCTCCTGCTTGTTTCCCCAGCTCCTTGTTAGAGAGTAGTCAGAATTTCAGAAAGTCTTGGTTTCCCTTTTGTTCCCATATTACATTTCCATGTGGAAGGCAGATCTTAAAGGGATTTTCTGGGCGGATGAGTGTAAGTCTACATCTAATTGTGTATTTGTATGCGTAGTCTGCTATTTAAATTCTGCACTAAGTGCTAGGGGAAAAAAGAGCCCGCTTTAAAGCTTGTTTCAAGCTGTTAGACCTTCTTCTGGGCAATTAGAATAATAAAATGCAATTTAATACCTTTCTCCTTCCAAGTTGCCAGGTACATTTATAAGCCACATGGCTTTTCCTGACTGGGGGAATAAGTAAACTCATGACAGCAATGGTGAAAATATCCTAAAATGTTAATATTTAGAAAGAAGTAAATTATGATAATCTTCTTCCTGAGATCCATTTAGGAAACCAGTGGATTTTTCTCTATTTGTAACTTCCTGAGGAAAGCAATGCTTAGAAGATGAAGTAGAAATGCTTTGTTGGTAGTATTTCTAGGGCATTGCAGAGGAACAATTTGTGGTTTCAATAGTGAGGCGGTAAGTCCTGGGAGAACTCTTATAGACGCAATGAAAAGAGGCCAGATCCTTGACCACCAACAGTGAAGAACACGGTGGCGGCTTCACAGCCTCCCAGAGGCTAACTTTGGGTGTCCAGCAACAGGTCTGTGCAGCCAGGACCTGCTTTCTGTTTACCAATAACTCAAGTCACTAAATGGAAATGAAGACCACAAGTAAAGAATTCTTGGAAACCCAGTGTTTAGAGAGCTGTGGGAAAATATCTCCCAGCTGGCTCCCCAGCTTGTGTGGATAAATTTAGAGACTGACTTAAAGGCCTTAGATTTAGAGCTTCCAAAGAAAGCAAACCTCAGGCTGAAATGAAATTACCTCAGCTGATGAACAGCCTAGAACTAGATAAGTATTAGTCCAAAATCACAGTCTCAAGAAAGATGCTCATGCCAGGAGGTCTGCATGTTCACACATGCGGAGGATCAGTGCTACTGAGTGTCTTGGCTTGGGCACCCCTGAAAGCAGGCTCTGTGACAAGGAACTGAGGGTCAAGTAGTAGTCGCTGTGGGAGGTGGTCTTAGTAAACTCTGGCTGGGGAGTGGGAAACTGAAGGAAGGGAAGGAAGCAGATAAAAGGTGTGTCCACTCATTGATTGATGGGCATTTGGCTGGTTCCATATTTTTGCATGTGGTATATATATACAATGGAATACGACTCAGCCATAAAAAGAAATGAATTAATGGCATTTGCAGTGACCTGGATGGAATTGGAGACTATTATTCTAAGTGAAGTAACTCAGGAATGGGAAACCAAACATCATATGTTCTCACTTATAAGTGGGAGCTAAGCTATGAGGATGCAAAAGCATAAGAGTGAAACAATGAACTTTGGGGACTCTGGGGAAAGGTTGGGGGTGGTGAGGGATAAAAGACTACAAATTGGATTCAGTGTATACTGCTTGGGTGATGGGTGCACCAAAATCTCACAAATCACCGCTAAAGAACTTACTCATGTAACAACAACAACAACAACAACAACATTGGGTTAAAAAAAAAAAGGTGTGTCATCAAGTCAGGTACCACTGTGAGCAACTGGGCTCAGGTGCATTGAGGAAGTCTGTGAGACAGCATGCCTCGGGTTACCTCTGACGAGGGACAAAGGAAGGTGGGAGATGGAATCTTCCACCTCCTCATCTGACATTGCTTGAAGGTTGCTTCTAGAGGCATTAACTCTTGAGAAACTGAGCTTGTCCTATTATCAGGTTCCTGCATCCAGAAGAAAAGCTTACAGGCAGTAAGACACAGGTGCAGCAATAAAGATCCTCTGCTACCCCGATGCACACTGATATCTTGGAGCAGGTGCGATGGTTTTTATTTTCATGGTTGACTTAGAAGTTTGTCTGAGATCCATAGCAGATGCTGCTCCCCTTGTATCACTATGATCTGATATTTTCAGGGCAATGGGTTGTAAACACAGGTGTGAAAGGCCCGATAAGGAAAACATTGTGCCTAGGATGTACATGACCTTGGAGATAGATGGAAAAATCCTGAAGGCAGGAAAGGCATTTTCCGTGTGTGTGTGTTGGGGTGTGCATGTTTAATTCTCTTAATTCTCTCTCATTGCTTGTTCAATAAGTACTCTTGAATGAACAGTGGAAGAACTTTCTATTATCCCCGCCCAAGGGAAGAGAGGTAGAAGTTGAGGGAGCAGGGGTGAGCGGCCGCTGCCAAGTCCCTTACGTGGCTGCTGTTCATTGCCTCCTCCATGCAGAGCTGATTGTCCTGCAAGGTCTTCCTCTGTCTCTTGCAGACATCGTGCAGATTCTTGATGTCAACTTGCAGGCTTAACAGCTTGCTGTTCAGGCTGCTCACTTCTCTGTCTCTCTCCCCCGCCTAGGCAGCCAGAAAAACAAAAGCATCAATTATAAGCTATCAAGAAAGTGCTTGTTTTCGTTCACTTAACAGGTTGACAGAGACTTGAAATTTGCTGGAAATTTGTCCATCAACCGTTAGCTGTTATTACTCATCCTGTGTAACGTTTACACAGTTTCCAATTGCCAGGTGTCTGAGCGCTCTGCATTATTCAGACAATTACTGATTTATATTAATTAATCTTCACCACACTGCTGAGGGTGCACCACAGACAATTCCCCTGTTTTTCAAGAGGAAGTCAGTGCCTAGAATAATTCTAGGCACCTAGTGGACTGTCTATAAATATTAATGGCTCTGCCACTGATGAACATATTGAGATGTCAAATGAACTTGTCAAGACAAGTATAGTGAATCCATGATGGGCTTGATACGGGATTCTGAAGTCTCTTACCTTTCTCTTCTACCCACTAGACTACCAAAAGATCTCCTTCACCTATAAACCCAGTGCTTTTCTCTTTTTTTTGAGACGGAGTCTCGCTTTGTCACCCAGGCTGGAGTGCAGTGGCACAATCTTTGCTCACTGCAAGCTCCGCCTCCTGGGTTCACACCATTCTCCTGCCTCAGCCTCCCGAGTATCTGTGACTACAGGCACCCGCCACCATTCCCGGCTAATTTTTTTGTATTTTCAGTAGAGACGGGGTTTCACGGTGTCAGCCAGGATGGTCACGATCTCCCGACCTCGTGATCTGCCTACCTCGGCCTCCCAAAAGTGCTTTTCTTTAGAGGCATTCACAATGGGAACAAAGCGAGATCCCTGGGCTGGTGGCGTAAGTTCTGTCTTTGATTATGAGTGAAAAGAATTAGCTAATTGTTGCTAGATGGGGATGGAAAGTAGTGATTGAGATATAAATAGAGTGTGTGGGGCATAGTAACTTGGGTGGGGGTGCGGGTGCAGAGCTGTTGTAGGAGGGTGGGGCTTTATCACACCAGGATGCCACCTCCACTCCCAGAGTTGTGGGTGGTAATGGTGTGAAAATGAATGAGGAAGAAGTCCTGTGTGAACCTGTGTAGTGCTTCAGTCTGTCACTGTGCTTGTTTTCTACAACGCTCATGAGCACAGGTGTTACTGCTGCTGAGTTTTAAATCTAGGAACTGAGGCTGGTTCCTTCATGGTAAGTACATGGTTTGGCTCTGTGTCCCCACCCACATCTCATCTCAAATTGTAATCCTCACGTGTTGAGGGAGGGACCTGGTGGGAGGTGATTGGGTCATGGGGGTGGTTTCTCCCACACTGTTCTTATAATAGTGAGTGAGTTCTTACAAGATCTGATAGTTTAAAAGTGTGGCACTTCCCCTCACTGTCTCTCTCCTGCTGCCATGTAAGATGTGCCTTGCTTCCCCTTTGCCTTCCGCTATGATTGTAAGTTTCCTAAGGCCTCCCCAGCTATGTGGACCTGTGAATCAGTTAAACCTCTTTTCCTGATAAATTACTCAGCCTCCAGTAGTTCTTTATAGCAGTGTGAAAATGGACTAATACAGTACCTATCTCTTAGGTTAGATTACCGAGAGGGTTCTTAAGTGAGGATTCATGGCATCTATCAAAGAAACACTCCCAAGAAAAACCAGCATGGAAGAAGGGGAAGGAGGATAGGGAAGGGGTAAAAACCAAGTACAGGTACATTTTCAGAGAATACTGTGGGCAGTAATTTTAGCCTGCTCATACAGGAAACTCTGGAATATGAGCTACACCTTAGAGTCTGTCCTGATTGGTGTCAGTGAAAGCTGGGCTGTCAAACTCAGCATCAGTCAGTCAGTGGCCAATGGCCATCCCATAGGTTACAAGCAACTAAGAACTTCCAGCTCTCTGCCCCTGTAGGCAGTGACTTCAGTAGTCTAAAGACAATTCTTCTAAGAGAGTTACAGCTGCAAAAGTGCGCAGTAGGCAGGGGATAGGTGCATGGAAATAGTGAAGGGAACTAAGCCACAGTGCCCAAGGTCTCACATCTGGTTAGCAGTAGGGCCAGGAGAGCACGTTCTTCCTGACCCTGTGGCTGGTGCTCTGCCATCATATCCGACTGACTGGTTTGTCTTTTGAAATATATGAGCTGCATAACACACATTCTCAGAGGAACTGGAGACCTGATATGGGCATCGTAAATCAAGCCTTACTGGACAGGTCAGTTTAAAGGACCCCTACACAAAGCCGAAGGGGGCCGGAGGACAACGGCGAGAATCGGACATTGCAATGTCAGAGTATTCAGAATTCAGAAGGTTTCCCAGAACTGCTGCTGTCTCCGCTGATTTATTTCTTCATTTCCATTTAGTACCTGGATTTTTTTTTAACCACTTTACAGTTTAATTAGGTTAACGGCATGGCTCTGTCATTAAAAGGATTTCATTATCTCAAAACTCTCCCTCCTCCTCTCTTGCTCCCATCCTTCGTTCCTCACTTCCAGAAAAATAACAGTGGATGTCAACTGCCCCAAGCATGTAATTACCATTAAGACAATTACCAGGGACTCTCTTAAGAGAATATGTGTAGAGTGGCCTTAAAAAATGGTGTACAGACACTGTTTTCTAACTTGGAAACAAAATGCTTAACTCGATAAAGAGTGGTAGTTTGATTCTGGTGCTTTGGATCCCTTTCCTGTGGTTACCACACTGGGAATAGGGTATGGAGCCTCTCCAGGAAGTGGGACCCTAAGGAACCTCTTCACTCTGGCCACAGGACTGTCTTTCTTTGGCATCTACGAGCAGTTTAGGTGACAACAAGATGCCTGCTCCACAGGAGAGCCAAATACCCTATACTCTTGCCTTGGTGCTGAATATATGTGTCTTAAGGCAGGAACCCTGACAGCATATTGTTCCCCATGGAGACTAGCACATTGAAGGCTCACTAACAAAATACCAATGATACACACTTGAGTTTCTCTAAATTAAAAGTTAAGTGCTCTCTCTCAGGCCAATAAAAATATCCTTTCTCCCTCCAGTTTTGGATGTCCTCTGAGTAGAAGGCCTGATAGCCCAATTCTTTTGCACCACCAGAAGTTCAGAATTGGATCTTCAATGTAGATGATTTCATCTAATTTGTACATTTAGCATTGGCTCAGAGTCTCTGAGAAAATGTCTTCATTCATGAAACAAGGTTTGGAATAAATCATCTTTCTTTGAACATTCCTTAAACCAGTTGAATAACAAATACGTTTTGATGGATGTCAAGTGAAATTTACTTTTGAAAGCAAAACTTAACCATTCACTCCTGGAAACCAAATTATAAAGAGGTTTTGATGCATCAGAAAAGGAGTAAAAATGCTGGGAGAGTGATCAGGAGATTTCCAGAACCATGTTCAATTTTTAATTATAGGGAGTTATTAGAAAAGGCTGTGCTCACCTCAGAACCCCAGAAAAGCCAATGTTTCTGGGGTCTCAGTGAACCTAATTTCTTGCCAGTATCTCACACAGATATTAGCTGTAAACTATTTATAATCCTATCTACTTTATGAAGGCTAAATCCCAGGCAGATGCCTTTTGAGTATCAACATGCAATAGGGATAGATTTAATCTGACATTTCATCAATCATAGCTCTGTAACCATTACTGGGGCATGAGATGAACCGAGAGTCATAATGTTGACCCTCAGGCACCACATCTGATCCTGTCCTGGATCTGAAGTCATTAACAATGGCTGAAATTACAAGTCTCCACTGCCAGTCTCCGCTGCCAGGTGAGTTTTCATTTACATAAGTCATGTACTTAGTTACCTGGTTTCTCTTATATAAGGTTGGAACCTGGTCACTCTGCTTTGAAACATATGACAGCAGCAGCAGCTATCAACCCACAGGCAAAATGATGAGTGCTGATACTGCAGTGGCTACCATATTCATGATAACTATTGGAAAATAGGTTATTTACTGAAGCAAATTTTCTGTATTGATTAAATAGGTCTTTTGTCAAAAAGCATGGTATCTCAAACACATATTTCAAAACAGGTGAAGACATTTTGCTCTAGGTTTCCAAGTATTGACAGTCTCAAGCTTTTTCTTGGGTGAAGCTAATGTTAAATTGAAGCTTGTGATTCAGTAGCATTTTCAGAGCCCAAGAACATTGCAAAGATTCAAAATGGCAGCATTCCCAGGGATTTGGCATTTCAACATGAAAATCCAGAGTAATTTAGGATTCAACCAATAACACGATAAAGGTCATCATCTTTGGGATATTATCTTATTTGTCTGAGGATAAGGACAAATCTTCAATAATCAATGGGAAACCACGTTTAACCACCACTAATATCACAACCATTCAATTTATGGTGAGAGTCATGCCTTAAGAATCACGAAACCTTAAAAACTAACATTGATTCAGGAATTTTTACATTTTACTTGTATAATAGTAGAGTTTACAGTTATCTGCAGTGATTTTAAACACTATTACTGATATTACTGATGATTACCAGTTGACTTTTCCATTTATAGAAATATTACAGTTTTTACATTACTTATGATGGAAATGAATGGGTACTTATACAAGGTTTTGCCTGTGAACAAACATTTAGAACCAATTATGTTCATATACTGAAGAGTGACTGTATTTTATGGTGTTCTAAATTCTTTAAAAATTGATGTATACCTATGTAACAAATCTGCACATTCTGCACATGTATCCCAGAACTTAAAGTATAATAAAAAAGATTAAAAAAAGAAAACATTATGAAATGTAAGAAGGCTAAACACACATACACACATACACACACACACACTTAGATTAACAAATTAAAAAAGATATCTGAGAGCTTCCCTTATCAGCTGTGTATTCATTAACAAGTTATTTAACTTCTGTGGCTACATTTTCCTATGTATAAAATAGAGATAATTATAGTTTCCTTAAGGTTGTTGTGATGATTAAATGCATTGGTAAATACAATGTACTTAGAACACTGTCTGACACATATCATGGAAGGCTAGATTAGTGTTTGCCATAAAAACAAAATTGGCACACCCCATAAGTATACAGTGTAGGATACACATGACATATGGTGGAGATCAGCCACCTATGGAACATGGGCTGATTTTTATTGGCACCCGGGCAATTTTCACAGACTTTTCACTATCATATCATTTGAGAAATTATTCTACCAAGAAGGTAAGCTCCACGAGTAGGGATCTTTGTCTATTTTGTTCACTGCTTTATTCCCAGCTCCTAGAACAATGAATGCCTGGCACATTGAAGGAGATCCAAAGATATAAGTTAAATGAAGAAACAGCTTTCTAGAAAATCCATACAGATCCTTGTTCCCCACAGAACTGGTATCAAGTTCTGTATGGCTCCAGTAATGCAGCAGGAAAGGAGTGGACTGACTGTTTCAGAATCTGCTCACCTCTTGGTAGGAGGTCTGTTAAAAAGCATATGGTACATGGGACAATCCTTTACTCATCAAAACAGTCCCCTTAAGTCCTTTCTGAAACAAGGTAGGGCATACATAAACAGAGTTTGTTGCTGTTGTTGTTGTTTTTGAGACAGGGTCTTTGTCGCCCCAGCTGGAATGCACTGGTGTGATCACGGCTCACTGCAGCTTCAACCTCCCAGGCTCAAGTGATCCACTTGCCTCAGCCTCCTGAGTGGCTGGGACCAAAAGGGCATGCCACCACACCTGGCTAATCTTTTTTTTTTGTAGAGACAGGGGTCTTACCGTGTTGCCCAGGCTGGTCTTAAACTCTGGGGCTCAAGCAATCCTCCTGCCTTGGCTTCCCAAAGTGCTGGGATTACAGGTTTGAGTCACTGCGCCTGACCCCATAAACACAGTTTGACCAAAAGATTAAACTAGTCAGACACTCCATTTTCATATCATTCCAGATAAAGAGAGAATGTTAGCAACAATAGTTAATGTCAATTAAGTGCTTTCTATATGCACTAACTTTGCTAATCCTCATACCAAGTCTTTAGAATAGGTGATCATCATTCATATTTTCTAGATAAAGCAAAGGAAACTTAAAGTAGGCAAAAAACTCAGTATCATACTGCTGATAGATATGGACCCAGACCCATCCAGCTCGAGTCTGGGCTCTTAAACACGATGCTCTGCTGCCCGCCTCTGTCCATGATATTTTGTGATGCTTATTACTGGAATTTTGAATAATAAAACATGAAAAAAAGTCCCTTGTAATGAATATTCAACTCCAAGTATGAAGAGGAGTTAGGAGCCTTACCTCATCTTTCATTTCCTTGGCAGCTCTCAGTTCTCCTTTAACCTTTAGTATTTTCTGAGCTTTGTTATAAACCTGAAAAAGTCCAAGTATTTAAGATGGAAAAAGTATAAATGAGCCTGCCCTTTAAAGATTTTCCCAGCTGGATCTAGGCCCTCAGCAAGAGGTTTGGAAAATTTTCTCGAACTGTTAGCAATACCCACTTGCCTACCCATCTGTTTGTGTTTTCAAAAGTGTGTTAAAACCTCCAGATGGTAGGACCATGGTTTTACATCTTTTCCAGAAAACCACTACTTGGTGAACCAAACGGTTTCTGAATTCACCCTTCTTGGAAAGCAAAAAGTCTGAATCGAGTTTACTTTTTGGATTTCTATGTACTCTATGGCTCAGATATAGTTAACATTATGTACTTACTATGAACCAGACATGATGTGCATGACCCAACTTCATTCTCACATGAACCCTGAGAGGCAGGGACTACTACTATCCTCATTTATAGACAAGGAAACTGAGGCCCAGAGAGGCTAAGTGACTTACCCAAGGTCACAGAGGCTCTCTTACTACTCTATGAGGAGCTTCCATTAATTTTGTAACTATTCATATGAAATATCTGATGATGTGATGTTTTTTAAGCATTAGCTTGTTATAATGTTGATGCTCATAAAGTTAGGAAACGTGTGAAGTGCTGAGACTTATCTAGCTAGAAAGCCTCCAAGGAAACCAAAGGTCTTTGCACATGTATGTGTGTGTAAGTACAGGATGATGCATTTGAGGTCATAATGCACTGAGCTTATTAAAATTATCTCATTCATTCTGTTTTTAACCCTAAGAATAGAGGAATTTCCACCAGGAACTTACCTGCAGAATAGCTCAAGGAATAAGAAGCTATTAAAATACTCATCCTTTGTAATAAACCACATCCCCTATCCCTAATATAAGCCAAGAGGAAGAAAGAATGTTGGTGATATGTGGAATCTGGAATGTTTTATGGAGCTGAATTCTGATTTCCTGCATTGTGTACCCTCTGAAGTCTTCATGCACAGAGGTGTGTCGTGGGAATGGAGGTATGGCTCAGGCTCACCTGGTGGGGACAGGCTAGGTGATGGTGTAGCAACAAACAACCCCCAAGTCTCAGTGGCTTACAACCGTGAAGGTTTATTTTTTACTCTTGCTACATGTCCTTTATGAGTCAGCTGGGGCTCTGCTCCACATCGTCCTCAGTCTCCTCGTAGTCCTCAGCTGGTGGAACTTCTATTATCTAGTATGTTGCCTGTTGCCATGGTAGCAGAAAGGGAACTTGGTGAATCACCTACTGGTTCTTAAAGTGGAAGTGAAACACTTTGCTTCTGCTCACATTTCATTAGCCAAAACAAGTCACATGGCCATGCCTAACTTCTTCCTGTATTTCCCCAAAGAAATATAGGCATATGTCAGAGAGATTGTGGGTTCGGTTTCTGACCACCAAAATGAAGCAAATATCACAATGAGGCAAGACACACAAACGTCTTGGTTTCTCGGCGCATAGAAAACTTATGTTTACACTATATTGTGGTCTACTAAGTGTGCAATAGTATTATGTCTAAGAAAACAAGGTGCATAACTTAATTAAAAATACTTCATTGCTAAAAAATGCTGATGTGGACACAAGGGAGCACATGCTGTTGGAAAAATGGCGCCAATAGACTTGCATGATGCAGGATTGCTACAAACTTTCTATTCGTTAAAAATGCAATCTTTGTGAAGCACGGTAAAGTGAAGAGCAATAACACAAGGTATGCCTGTATTGGCGAACATCACAAATGACTTCCACACTAGTCAAGCAAGAAGATTAAAAATAGCATGGCATAAAAGAACACTAAACAGGGTTCTAGGCCACCAAGCTTCTAAACCTGGTTCAGCACCTCACTGGAGGAGTGGCCTTTGGAAAGGCCTTCATATCTCTGCACCTTCATTTCTGCTTCTGTAAACTAGGAAGCTGTAATAAATGGCCTTTAGAAGTCTTTCCTAGCTTTCAAGTTCACTGATTCAGTGCTCTACCATGATGAACATCTTTCTGTAGGAGGAACTATGAACTCAGCCCAAGGATCATACAAAAAGTTGTAACGGAACAAATGTATCCTTGAGAATCATACTTCTTTGCAGGCAAGCCCACTGGATAGTCAGGAGATGATTCTGAAATGAAATGAAATCTTGTCCAAAAGACAGAAAACTTATTTTCTAGATTGTGATGGTTTCATCCACTATGGAGTTACACAGCTGTAGTTGCAAGAGCCAAGAGCATTTTGAAGAAAAAGTAGAAGGCATAGGTTCTAATATTTGCATGAAAATATACTGAATTTACTAAGTAAGGTAAGAAGAAAAAAAGAGAGCTGGAGTTTGTTGCATGACGGAGACGTCAGAATCTTGAGTCATTAACAATAGCAGCGGGCAGTTTGGAAGGGCTTATGATGAAAACACTGGAAGTGTTATATGATAAGTTTTTGATGCATTTGACAGTAATGTTTGCCAGATGGATAGGGAAGAGTGCTTTGGGGGAGCCCCACAGGCTTTACGAAATGCTCATGGGAACCTTCACAGTACTGTCTGACTGAGGAGTGTGGCTGGACAGATACTTTGTGGAGGAAAGGCTCATCCCAGAAGGAGGGACTCTCTACCAGATCCCTAGCTACTGACTCTCTGAAGCCAGGACTTTGCTCATGTCTCTCTCCTCTCAAACCTTTGTTCTTACAAAGACGCCTCTTGCCTCTCTGTTGAGACCTTCATTTCTTCATGCCTTGTCTGCTGCCATCTGCCCCGGGAACTCCTTTCTTGTATTCAAAACTCCTGCCATCTGCTTTTCAAAGTAGGCCTTCTCTTGGTGACAGCTGTGCCTAAAAAAAGTGATTGTAGTGAAAACAAAAACTTGGTAAGAGCTTCTAGTGATGTTTTGTGCCTCCCCTTAGTCCACTCTCAGAGCACCTTGCAGATTCCAAAGAAATACCTAACACCACACCTCAAATGGGTGACTAAGGCAGCAAGCATCAAGTTAGGTGTGCAAAAAGAGAAAATACATATTTCTATTACTCAGTGTTTTTGTTAAGCCCCATTTTCACCAAATGGCAGAAAACATAATCTTAGTTATTTCTGAGAAAGCACCATGACTTTCAGGTTAAAAATGAATCAGTTCATGATTCCCTCACAGTTCATGATTCCCTCAACCTCTTTAAGGCCTCTCCAGAGTCCGCCTAAGATTTTGAGGTCCCAGTTTGGGTCCTGGCACCAGGGGAAGCTTCTGGTCCATGGTCATGGGCATCTCTCCCAGCTAGAGTATGCTGAGGTGTCATTGTCCTGGTCAGTAGGCCACATGTATTAATATTAGTCTGTTCTCACATTGCTATATGGAAATACCCAAAACTGGAAAGAAGTTTAATTGACTCACAGTTCTGCATGGCTGGGGAGGCCTCAGGAAACTTACAATCATGGCAGACAGCACTTCTTCACAAGGCGCGGCAGGAGAGAGAATGAGTGCCAGCAGGGGAAATGCCAGACGCTTATAAAACCATCAGATCTCATGAGAACTCATTCACTATCACAAGAACAGCATGGGGGAAAACACCCCATGATTCAGTCACCTCCCACCAGCTCCCTGTCACAACACAAGGGGATTGTGGGATTATAATTCAAGACGACAAAGCCAAACCATATCACCTTATATCCTGTGTCTTCCTCATCCTAAGGGCTTTTGGGTCGCCTGGCCCTTCCTCATCCTTTGAAGATGTTCCTCCCTGTTCCCCATGAAGACACAAACACATGCACACACACACCACACATACATACACACACACACCCCATGTGAGTGGTTTCAGACCGTCTTTTAGATCTGTCCTATCAGCATTCTATATTATACCTTGAAAGGTATTGAGAGAAAGGGGACATGATATTCACTTTCCTGGTTTTGATCAAAAGTCCCTCTGCCCTTGAATTACTAAACCTATCTGGGAATCTATTGTTTTCCATCCCTTCTGCCCCATTTCATAGATCTCACCAGGGTCTAATTCTCCTGCTTACATTCTAATAATCCTATTCCTCCTCTTTCCTAACTCAGAGGGTGTTTGTTTAGTTTTGGAGAGAGGATCGAAAAGGGGTACAAGTGAACAAGTTCTTTGAAGTGCAGTCTGAGCAGGCCAGGATGTGAAACACATCAGTTAGTACTTCACATACCACCTGTCCACATTAGGTTACACAAATGCCATAATCACAGATTGCTAATTTTGACTCCCTCCCCAAGGAACTGGTAACTGCTTGGGTATATGGTTGACTCCTGGCCTTACAGCGACATTGTTGCTCTAAGGAACACGGACTATTCCTTTTCCTTCATGGCCGGGATGGAAGAATATCAATGGTCTGTTTTTCCTAATCTAAAACATGTTCCTGGGTTTTCAAGGAAAGATGTTTTTTTGGTTGAAAATTAAAGATATCTTTGTGGGATAATACAAACTAACTTAGGCTTACCTATACTAAGCCATAAGTCTTTCCTTTACTTATGCGGGGCTTTAGCTTTTTCTCCAATGTTCTACCTCTTACCAATGAAAAAAGTGTGATGAATCTTACAGCTCTTCATTATTGAAATGATGAGAGGGTGCTCAACATTTTCTGTATTTTTAAAAATATGTGAGCCCCATGAACACACAGGGATGCTTATTGGATACTAAATTATTTCTATCCAGAATGTATGATTGCAGCCAATGTGCAGAGGCTTTTTGGCATGAAGAGAGTTTGCCTTTTGAATCCAAACCCAGTTCTAAAGGAGAAAATCCCTGGTAGTGTAGGGCATAACCGGTAGGGGGAGAAGGTATGAGGAGATGATGTTGGAGATGGTTTTGCCAGGGTTTGGGGTTCTGCAGAGTAACAGTGAATAGGAGCCTGACACCAATGTCACTGACTGAGCCATAGTCCAATTCCAGGACTGAGGTTCTTCTGGAGAGAAAGTAGGGCTAATTGGGTCCCCCCAGAAAGAGGCTTTTGGATGACAGAAGAAATGAGGGGCCAGGAGGAGCAGGAGAAGGAATCCAGGATTTATGAGACGCACTGTCCTAGATGAAAACCTCTCCCCCGGCCGGGCGCGGTGGCTCAAGCCTGTAATCCCAGCACTTTGGGAGGCCGAGGCGGGCGGATCACGAGGTCAGGAGATCGAGACCATCCTGGCTAACACGGTGAAACCCCGTCTCTACTAAGAAATACAAAAAATAGCCGGGCGAGGTGGCGGGCGCCTGTAGTCCCAGCTACTCGGGAGGCTGAGGCCGGAGAATGGCGTGAACCCGGGAGGCGGAGCTTGCAGTGAGCTGAGATCCGGCCACTGCACTCCAGCCTGGGCTACAGAGCGAGACTCCGTCTCCAAAAAAAAAAAAAAAAAAAAAAGAAAACCTCTCCCCCTGGCTCTCTCCTTTACTACCTTTCACAGAGGCTGTTTGTTGTCTGTCCCAACATCCATATTCATCCATACTCTTTATTTTCCTTAGTAACAGATGCTCATTTTATTGGGATGCACAGGCACTCATCTAAAAGACTCTATCTCCTAGCCTCTCTTGCAGCTAGGTATGATTATGTGTCTAAGTTTTGGTCAACGAGACATACAAGGAAGTATTGTGGGGACGTCCATGAAATCTTCTTAAAGAGAAGTACTGCACAGCTGTTTGTTCTTCCTGCCTTTTTAATGGCTTGCAATGCTGATTTAGTGCGTGGTGTTCCAGCAGCCATCTGGAACATGAGGCCCTAATGCTATGAAACCACCATTGTCAGCCCTGGATAGAAAGAGCAATATCTATCTTGCTTAAGTCATAATTTTGTTTTTAATTTTTCTGTTTCATATACCTGAATCTAATGCAAGCTGACACTGACAAAACACCCTTATTTAAGTTACTCTCAGAGATCTCTCTCTACAACTCACTCACCATTTCTAGCACCTCCACAAGTTGCTTTTACTCTACATTTTGGAACCCTTTTTTCGTCGTGGACCAGCTCTTTGGTGATTCCACAGATAGGTTTCTCAAATGCCCCTTCCCTTCCTCGACTTGCCTTGGTTTTCTCTCGAGACATCAGTTCTTTGTTTTCACTTTCTCCTTCTCCACTTGCCGTATGGAGTAGAAAGAGCCAGAGTCAGGGAGAGAGGAACATCTCAGCCCTCCCACTGCCACCACCATTACTCCCATGCCATTTTGGAAAATTTCCCATTTTGAAGTACACAGTCACCTAATCTTTGTTGCCATTATCATTGACTGACATGGAGCAAATTCTCCCATTTGGTTGCTCTTTCTTTCTTTATGAGATATATTCTTTCTGCCTATCAAAAGTCACACATCTTCAAGACCCAACCCAATTGCCATTTCTTTCACCTTCCCTAAACTACATGTCATATTAACTCTTGTATGGCAGCTACTATATGCCAGGCAGTGTTCTGAACATAAAATAACAGAGCTAATCCTCACAGCAGCCTTGCCAGGTGTGTACTCTTCCCCCCTTACAGCCCTTTTCCTATACCTCTTTTAACACAATGATCTGCCTTTATTATGGTTGTTTGTGATTTGCCTTGTCTCTCCCCAAAGGTAGCAGTGATGTATTCTGGTGAAAGAACAGGAACACACAGACCTTTTTGAAATAATTTTAGATTTCCAGAAAAGTTGCAAAAATAGTACAGAGAGTTCCTGTATACCCTTTCCCTAGTTTTCCCAGTATTAACATCTTACATGATGATACAATGATCAAAAACTAAGAAATTAACATGGGTCCAAAACTACGAACAAAACTACGTACTTTGTTAGTATGTCACCAGTTTTTTCACTAATGTCCTTTTTCTGTTCTAGGATCTGATCCAGTATTCCACATTGCATTTAGTTGCCTCAGGTCTTTAGACTCCACTAATCTATGATAGTTCCTCAGTCTTTCCTTGTCCTCCATGACTTGGACACTTTTAAACAGTACTGGAAAGTTATTTCATAGAATGCCCCTTAATTTGAATTTGCCTGATTTTTTTTTCTTTTTCTTTTTGAGATAGGGTCTTACTTTGTTGCCCAGGCTGGAGTGCAGTGGTGTAATCACAGCTCACCACAACCTGGACTTCCCAGGCTCAAGCAATACTCCCACTTCAGCCTCCTAAGTAGTTGGGGCTACAGGCACTCACCACCATGCCTGGCTAATTTTTGTATTTTTTTGTAGAGACAGGGTTTTGCCAAGGCTGGTCTCAAACTCCTGAGCTCAAGTGATCTGGCTGCTTCGGCTTCCCAAAGTGCCCGATATTTCTCTGTGCTGAGATTGAGGCTATGCATTTTGGGCAAGTGTATCATATACACCTTCTTAGTGTATCATGTCGGGGGATACATGATATCCATCTTATCCCTGATGACCTCGGCCTTGGTCACTTGGTTATGCTGGTGTCTACTGGGTTTATCTACTATAAAGTTACTATTTTTCCCCATTATAATTAATATCTTGAGGGAGATACTTTGAGAGTATACAAATATCCTGTTGTTCTTTAAACTGTCACCTGCTATCTTTAGTAAGGTGGATCTCACTTGCAATAATTATTACAGTAGATTTTAATGGGGGTCTTCTTTTTCCTTTATTTCTTTTACATTTATTCACTGGAATTCTTCTGTAAGAAAGAACTGCTCTTTTTCACCCATTTAAATAATGTTTTGTTTACATCACTATGAACTCATGGATATCTATTATATGGGCTATAATCTAATACTGTTATTTATTTTGTTGCTCAAACATTCCAGCTTTGGCCAATGGGAGCTCTTTCAGGTTGGTCCCTGGGCCCTTTCAAAAATACCCATTCTTAAGCGCATCCTTCCTTTTGGGTACAAGATGCTCCAGGTTCATCTTATACTTTCCCTGCCTCAGCCACTTCTTCATGGAGTCAGGGCTCACATTTTGACTCAAGTTAACTTCTCTGAGTCTCAGTTTCCTCATTTGGAAACAACTGGAACAATAACACCTATCTTACAGGGTTGATATGGGGATTAAATAAATAATGTAATGGGGTAATATTTAGACGTTTTTAATGGGCATTTTTTCTTTGCCCTCTCTAGCATAAACTCCAACATAGACTCTGCTTCTCGAGTTACCCTGGGCTGGTACTATGAAACAAGACGCTTAAGAAAAGATTTTCCAAATTCCTTTATCTGTTCTCACCAACCCAGCCCTCCTCCATCTTCTCCCAGGTTTCAAAGGGCTCAACAAAAAAGTCAAGGCCTTTTGGGGGCGATATTATCAACTGGCATTCTCAGAGGTGCCTGCTCTCCAGCAGGAGAAGGGTTAAATGCTTGGTGATAACTTCAGCTCTGAACTGCCAAGTCTCTTAGGTTCAGCTCAGCAATCAAACTGCATAACCTAATAGAGCCCCTGGTGCTATGGGAAACACAAGACACTGATTTATATTTTAATATCAGTAATTTCCACAAGAGCAACATTTCTGAGTGTCATTTTACAATTTCTGTCAAACGCCAGCTCGGTTTTTCTTAATTCTGTTTATTGTGTCTGAATTTGCAACCTCATCCGCAATGCAGATTCTTGATTCCCAAGAGAGAAGAACATTTCCATCTTTCTCTAGAGTGGGAGGGATGAGGATGAGGGGCAGAAATGGGCTTATAAGATAATTGAAAATGTAAATGAAGTACTGTTTATTAAGAAATGATTGTGAAGTATTTTTGTTAAAAAAAAAAAGGCAGTCCTGAACAAACTTAGCAAAAAATGACAAACAAAAGAGATGTTTCGGATCCAAACTGGAATCTTTCCTTCCAGAAGGAAAAACTGTGTGTACACTGTGGAATCGAGAGAAGGGAACCAGTACGGGGAATATCTGGCCATGTTTACTGTACTATCGTTGCTATGGCCATTAGCACTACAGCAGTTTGTAAAGTGCTTTGGGATCCTTAAGGATCAAAGGTGCCTGGCTACATAAATGCCAGATGTTGCCATTAGGAAGAAGGAGCCTGCTTCTCTCCTGTATTCTGTGAACATCTAATAAAAGAACAAAGCTGGTGTTGCTGGCACCAAACCACATCTCCTACTTGGTGTGTTCAAGGGGTGAGGGAACTTCCCAAAGCCATTGGCTGCAGATACCTACTCTTGCATGCCCAGTCTGTCCACTAGTTCCCCACAGGCCTGCAGCTCCAGTTTCTACATGGGTCCTTTCCTGCACAGTACATGAGCAACCTCCTGTAAGGGCTCAACATCATGGTCTTCTTTGAGGGCTGAAATGTAGCTTTGCTAGAGGGTACCTCTCCCATGGTTGCTGCAGAAAGCCAGCTAAGAAGCAAGGCACTTAGAGGCCAGGGAAGCTTCTGGTGCATACTCTGGGCCCTCCCTACATGGGACTGGTGTTAGTCTCCACAATCCTGCTTTTCTGCAAAGCCATAGCCCTTGTAGATTGTAGTGAGCCCAGAGCTACTTGTTCTGCCTCCACTGGTGTTAAGACCTCATACTTTTCACAAGCATCCTTCAGTTTCATACGCTCTAAATCCAACATCATGTCTCATTGCCAAACCTCTGGCAGGAGCCGTGTTGAGTTTCTCAGTGGAGCTATCGACCACATTGACTGAAGCCGCAGCAACGTGTTTCTCCCCGTCCAAAAGGGTAAAAATAACAGGAACAAGTTGTCGGAAATGAAATTTCAATTCATCCACGCCCTTTCTACACTTCTGCTGCGACTCCCAAGCAGGGATCGATAGTGTTTAGACAGCCAAGGAGATTTTTTCCCCTCTTAAAGCACCAGATCAATAGTAAAAAAAAAAAAAAAAAAAAAAAAAATTCTCCAGCCCTCTGTATGTGTTGTAGTAAATGTGAACAAATCAGAGGCCTTTGGCTAAACAGATTGACTGAGGCAGCAGCAGTCTGGTGCTTTGTAACTAAGAGCACATCAACTGCACAAGTGGCAATGAGGGAGGAAACCCCAGTGCTCCCATGGTCCTGGTAACCAGGAGCCTTCAAAGGGAATGTCCGTCCCCAAAGTGAGTGGAAGAAATGAAAAGATTCCTGTGCACTGCAGCATTTGGGCGTGACTCAAAAAAAAAAATTAAATACTCTCTGGGTGCGGTGACTCACACCTGTAATCCCAGCACTTCGGGAGGCTGAGGTGGGTGGATCACGAGGTCAAGAGATCGAGACCATCCTGGCCAACACGCTGAAACTCTGTCTCTACTAAAAATACAAAAATTAGCTGGGCATGGTGGTGTGTGCCTGTAATCCCAGATACTCAGGAGGCTGAGGCAGGAGAATCACTTAAACTCAGGAGGTGGACGTTGCGGTGAGCCGAGATTAAGCCACTGCCCTCAAGCCGGGCGACAGAGTGAGACTTCATCTCAAAAAAAAAAAAAAAAAAAAAAAAATTAAATTAAATTAAATTAAATCAAATACTCAATAAGGATTATGGGTAATCACAGAAGCGCATTTTATTGGAAGACAGCTTGGGTACTGCACACTTCCTTTCCATTTTGTCTCTTGCTTCTTTTATTTTTACTTTTAAAAAAGTTCTTAGCTATCTATGGCTTTTTCTCATTGCTTCATAAGTTTTCTCCCTATATTGCTAACCGCTTCTCAAACATCTGAGAGTCAATTCAAACACTGAGTCCCAATCCAGGGACTCAAAAGACTATCATGAAGCTAGCCCTTCCTTGTGGGATTAAAAAATTATTCAGGTTGCAAAACTCAAAGGTGAACTGCTATGAATATGTGAACATTGTCCTTCATTATAAAAGACTTGTTATTCTTATTAATGATTATAGTGCTGACTTCTTTAATGAATTGATTATATTCATTATAAAACAAAACATTGGCTGAATCTAGCATAGAGGCATATAAGAAGATAGCATGCCAACACGTATTAGTTTAGATAATATAGTCTTTTGTAGTAGGTTTAGTTAAATAAATGTTTATAATCACAGATAAAAGAAATGATTCTTACCGATTGTGCTGTGTTCACACTTCTGTTTACAGGGGTGTCCAATCTTTCGACTTCCCTGGGCCACATTGGAAGAAGAAGAATTGTCTTGGGCCACACGTAAAATACACTAACGAGAGCTGATGAGCTAAAAAAAGAATAAAAAATTGCAAGAAAAATCACATAATGTTTTAAGAAAGTTTACGAATTTGTGTTGGGCCACATTCCAAGCTGTCTTGGGCCGCATGTGGCCCATGGGCCGCGGATTAGACAAGCTTGGTTTAGAAGCTTCTCACGGAGTCACTTTGCTTCGTATAAGCCCATAGTTTAGACCAGACCTATTCTCCTGGTCACTGGCATATCTCACAGGTATTCTAGAAGGGAGGTGCACCTCGGTCACTTCAAAAGTCAAGAGGTGGCTGACACCTGTAATCTCAGCACTTTGGGAGGCCAAGGTGGGCGAATGGCTTTGAGCTCACGAGTTCAAGACCAGCCTGGACATAGTGAAACCCCATCTCTACTAAAAATACAAAAAACGAGCCAGGGCCGGGCGCGGTGGCTCAAGCCTATAATCCCAGCACTTTGGGAGGCCGAGATGGGCGGATCACGAGGTCAGATCGAGACCATCCTGGCTAACACGGTGAAACCCCGTCTCTACTAAGAAATACAAAAAATAGCCGGGCGAGGTGGCAGCGCCTGTAGTCCCAGCTACTCGGGAGGCTGAGGCCGGAGAATGGCGTGAACCCGGGAGGCGGAGCTTGCAGTGCACTCCAGCCTGGGCTACAGAGCGAGACTCCGTCTCAAAAAAAAAAAAAAAAAAAAAAAAAAACAAACAAAAAAAAGAGCCAGGCATGGTGGTGTACACCTGTAATCCCAGCTACTTGACAGGCTGAGGCACGAGAATCACTTGAGCCCGGGAGGCAGAGGTTACAGTGAGCTGAGATCATGCCACTGCACTCCAGCCTGAGCAACAGAGTGAAACTCCATCTCGGGAAAAAAAAAAAAAAAAAAAAAAAAAAAGGCCAAGAGGTTAGGGGATAGCAGGAAATGTCTCTCTCAATGATTATTTCCAAAGATGAAAGGATAAACAGAGACTATAAATATGAGCTTGCTTGTTAATTCAAAAGTGCTGAGAACCCAGTATGCATCAGGTGAAGCAGAAATGTACGATGAGAAGTATAACTCCAAAAATACCAGTGCCCTATAATGAGCTACCTTGTGCTGTAGCCTCTCCCTCTTCAGTGGTTCTTCTTATTAGCACGTTCATATTTCAACATTTGAATATGCAACAGTCCTGTTGGTTTCAAAATGTGATAAGGAGTTGGGCTGGGTTTTCCTTTGCCCCTCACATACTCTCTGCCTCTCTCCCCTCCACTCTGTACCCCATGAGCTGCATCAACCAGTTCTCTTGCCCTCTGCTCTCTGGCCCCTGCTTGGTTGACCAGTGCAGAACATCAGCAGGAAGGTCAGTGGGAGAGGGAACTGGGTCATCAGCTTCTGCCCTGCCAGGTCCCCAGAGGGTCTTGGGGCCTTCTCCACTCCCCATTTCAGGTCTGCTCCCTCCCCTGGCCCCTGAGGCTTGGAGGTGGTCAAGGCCTACCCTTACTACACCTGGGCACTGCATGCCACCTTGTAGCTTCCTTATACCATGGCCACACCTTTATGCCTAGTTCCTCTATGAAGTAGTCCACAAATTACTCAGCTTGAGCATGCCATCTGCTTCCTGGTGGGATCTTAGTTTATAAGGTAAATAACGGGAAGTTTCATTTGCAGGCATGTTATTGCCTAGAGCTACTGTAACAAAATACCACACTCTAGGTGGCTCTGGAGGCTGGGAGTCCACGATCAAGATGCTGGTGGGCTGGTTCCTTCTAAGGGCTGTGACGGAGAATCGGTTCCAGGTCTCTCTGCTAGCTTCTGGCAGTTTGCTGGCCATCTTTGGTGCTCCTTGGCTTGTAGACTCATCATCCCCATCTCTGCCTTCATCTAGACATGGTGTTCTCCCTATGTGCATGTCTGTCTCCAAATTTCCCTTTTGTAAGGACACCAGTCATGTTGGTGTCACCCTATTCCAGGCTGCCCACATCTTAACTAATTACATCTGCAATGATGCTATTTCCAAATAAGGTCACATTCTCAGGTTCTGGGGGGTCAGGACTTTAACGTATGAATTGGGGTGGGGGGCTACACAACTAAACCCGTAACAGCAGTTACCTGTGAGTAAGAATCTTCTATTATACTGGGGGAAAAAATCCTCTCCTGCCCTCCTCCAGCCACTGTCTTCTCTCTCCTCTCTGTCCCTCACTTCTCATCTTCATGGATGAATTGTTAGCATTTGCTGCCTCTTGATATTTCCTCTATCCCCCTTTCCCCACACTCACCTTGTCACCCCTACCCTGGTGGCAGCAACTCTAAATGGTCAAGGTCAAAGTTTTGGTTGTCAACTCCAGGGGGTCTTTTTTGGTCCTTATTGTGTCTGACAAACTTGACATCAGTGGCTACCTCTAGAAACATTTTCTAGAAGCACTTTCTCCTTCTAGAAACGCTTTCTGTCCTTGGTTTCTGAGACTCTCTCCCAGATTTCCTCCTGCTCATCTGACAGCTCCTTCACTTCCTTGGCAAGTTCTCTCCTTCTGGCCATTCCTGAAATGGTCCCAGGTTCTTCCTGGTTTTCCTGGTCTTGTCCTTCCCATTCTCACTCTACATCCTCCCTGGTCTTGTTCTCTCTTGTCAGATTTCAGTTATCATCCATAGCAGATTGTTCCTACAATAACATCTCCAACACAGCTCTCCATCTGGAGCTCCAGATGTAGATAAAAACTGCTTTCTACACAGGTGTGCTCCACTGATCCACAGGCTTCTGCAATTCAATCTCTCCAACACTAAATCCATAAGCCTCTACTTCAAACCTGCTTCTCCTCTGATATCACCTTTTTAATGTATTTAACAAACTTGCATAACGTTTATTGTGTGAGAAGGACAGGCACAATTCCGAGCACTTCACTATTAACTTACGTAATCTGCGTAACAGCCCTATGATATAGGTACCGTGGTTATTTTTATTGTAAATGAGAAACCAAGGCACAGAGAGGTGAATAAACTTGCCCAAGATCACAGAGTAGTATGTGGTAAAGCAGGAATTCAAACCCAAGTAGCCCAACTCTGGAATTTGTTCTTTTTTTTTTTTTTTTTTTTTGAGACAGAGTCTTGCTCTGTCGCCCAGGTTGGAGTGCGGTGGCCAGATCTCAGCTCACTGCAAGCTCTGCCTCCCGGGTTCACGCCATTCTCCTGCCTCAGCCTCCCAAGTAGCTGGGACTACAGGCGCCCGCCACCTCGCCCGGCTAGTTTTTTGTATTTTTTAGTAGAGACGGGCTTTCACCGTGTTAGCCAGGATGGTCTCGATCTCCTGACCTCGTGATCCACCCGTCTCGGCCTCCCAAAGTGCTGGGATTACAGGCTGGAGCCACTGCGCCCGGCCTGGAATTTGTTCTTAACCACTAAATACTGCCTCAATGAAAGGAACTGCCATCTACTTCGTTTGTTCCAGCACAGAAATCTAAGCACCATCTTGATTCTTCTTTGTCTTTCTCTCTCTCTCACTCACTTCAACTCCCAGGCCCTTCATCCCATCACTTACCATGTCCTGCCTATTGGACTTTCCCAATTAATCTTCTACTGGACCTCTTCTCCTCAACTCCAATACTACTGCCCACTCCTCCAACAACTAGAGATACGATCATGTCATTTGCTTGCCTAAAGCCTTTTAATAATTATCCATTGGTCTCAAGGTAAAGTACAGACTCTTAAATGGTTAAGAGGCCTTTCTTGATCTGCATCCTGTTTTCTTTTTCTTTTTCTTTTTTTTTTTGAGACAGTGTCTCGCTCTGTCACCCAGGCTGGTGCAGTGGTGCAATCTCGGCTCACTGCAACCTCTGCCTCCCAGGTTCAAGTGATTCTCCTGCCTCAGCTTCCCGAGTAGCTGGGACTACGGCCGTGTGCCATAATGCTTGGCTAATTTTTGTATTTTTAGTAGATAAGGGGTTTCACCATGTTGCCTAGGCTGGTTTGAACTCCTGACCTCAAGTGATCCACCTGGCTTAGCCTCCCAAAGTGCTGGAATTACAGGCATGAGCCACTACGCCCAGCCTTGTGTCCTGTTTTCTGACCCTCCTCCCTGCCCTTCTTTACATTTTCCACCAGAGCTCTACTGAACTATGTTCAGTTTCTTGGACACACACCCAGTCCTTGGCCCATTCTGCTTGTGCTACGGCTATGTGCATCATTCCATTTCTCTCCTCCCATCATCTTTGGGTTACCTCCAGCTGATTCTTCAGAACTCAGGGAAACATCACTTCCTCTACAAAGCCTTCTCTGAATCCCCAAGCCTGGGTTCTTCCTCCAAGCATGTGCTCCCTTCCCGATATGAATGTCCCCACCGGGGCAGTCCTCACATTATATAAGAATTGTGGGCATACTTGTGTGTATCTCCCTCTAGACTGCAAAGTCCGTAGATCAAGGGATTGTATTATTTTTGTTCACCGTCTTATCTGAAGTAAGTAGAGAAATAACTGGCACATAGTAGATGATCAGTAATATTTATTGAAAGAATGAAGAGCCAAATTAACTAATTTACAGTAAGAGATCACTGTCATGGGAACTGGAATACTTTTAGTCCACATGACCAGCACACACTCTCTATAGAGGCAGACCAACATGAGAAGCCAAAGAGGGTTTTGGGTGACAGAATCAGAAGTAAGGGGTACTGAAATAATCTGATATTGAATTGTAATTGACTAGGACAGCATCTTGTAACTATCTTAGACAGCAAAGATCTTGGAGCTGATAAAATCAGTCTCTTGGCTGAAGCTCCCCCTCTCCTGGACAGAGCGAGGAGGGGTCCACCCATCATTCCCTCTGGGACTATATGTTCCCCCCTTGTCTGCATCATGAGATTGATAAGCTCTTTCTTACATACACTACTCTGGTCCAGTCAAATTTTGCAGATCTGAGATTTATCCTGTCTCTCTAAGGTGACGCTGGGTATGATTCATCTCTCCCAGAATAACCTTTCTTTCATTTTCAAGTTCTGGAAGAAGCCCCCCTGTAATCTACTTTGAAGTTGCAGAATGTTCCAAATGTCTTCTGCTATTCAGAGGTGCCGTGGATCACCTTCTATTCAAATAGTCAAGAAATATTTTATGGAGATAGTTGCATTTGATCCTACTTTTGATTCTGACAGATGAAGATAGGCTATATTCTAAGATGAGGAGAAATGAAATTTTCAAGATGAAGCTGGAAGAGAAGGAGAGGCTGGGATGTGAAGAGCTGTAGATGCTAGAATTCAGAGTCTGAAATTTATCTAGAGGCAACAGGGAGCCCTGAAGATTTTCGAGCTGGGGAGAGACACATCAACAATTGCTTCATGTACATTAGCCTGACCTCTGTGTGTAGGAGATCGAATAGACAGAGATAGGAAGCACAGCAGAAGGCCTAGAAAGCTAGACAGGAGTTAGGAGATGACTCTTCTCAAATAAAAATAGGCAGTTGAGGCCGGGTGCGGTGGCTCAAGCTTGTAATCCCAGCACTTTGGGAGGCCGAGACGGGCGGATCACGAGGTCAGGAGATCGAGACCATCCTGGCTAACACGGTGAAACCCCGTCTCTACTAAAAAATAGAAAAAACTAGCCGGGCAAGGTTGCGGGCGCCTATAGTCCCAGCTACTCGGGAGGCTGAGGCAGGAGAATGGCCTAAACTCGGGTGGTGGAGCTTGCAGTGAGCTGAGATCCGGCCACTGCACTCCAGCCCTGGTGACAGAGCGAGACTCCGTCTCAAAAAAAAAAATAGGCAGTTGAGCAGAGTGATAGGTGTGAAATCTATTTCTTTAATTTGTCACCATAATAGTATATTATATCCAAATATATAAACACATCTATAGAAGTTTATTAAGTAGCAATTAAAAGCAAGCAAACAGGCTGGACGCGGTGGCTCACATCTGTAATCCCAGCACTTTGGGAGGCCTCAGTGGGCAGATCACCTGAGGTCAGGAGTTCGAGACAAGCCTGGCCAACATGGCAAAACCCCATCTCTACTAAAAATACAAAAGTTAGCTGGGCGTGGTGGCATGTGCCTGTAATCCCAGGTACTGGGGAGGCTGAGGCAGGAGAATTGCTTGAACCTGGGAGGTGGAGGTTGCAGTGAGCCAAGATCATGCCACTGTACTCCAGGTTGGGCGACAGAGTAAGACTCCGTCTCAAAAAAAATAAATAAATAAATAAAAGCAAACAAAGAAACTTAACTTCTGAAGAAACATTTACTAAATAAAGACTGATAGTGGATGAGATTTAAAATAATCATTAGGACAATACTACAATTTTGAATGGTCCAGTATCTTCCATCCTTAGATGAGTCGGCGGATTATAGATTTGGTTACAGTGGGCTCCAAGAACTGTCCACATTCAAGTCATTGGGTTAAAGCAGTCTGGGGTACTGGTCAAGTCATAGGGATAGGGAATTTTTTGGTCTAGACAATGTCTACATGATATTATCTAATATTATATTGGAATCCACCCCGTACCCTGTAGGGTGGTTTGCCAAACATTTCATTTGTAACCCTAAAGAGTAAAGGTGAGATGATGGTAGGGCTGATTTTGGAGGGGGAGTGGTGAGACTTCTTTTATCGAACCTGTTTATGTTGCAAGGTCCTTTTCCTGTAGTGGTTCTTCAGTGATCAAGTCGTGGAAGGGAAGGGAGAGTGAGGTGGTTACGTATGGGCACTGCTATTGTTATGTTGGAAAATACTTTTTGATGAACAGTCATTTCCTCCCACTGCCGGAGGGTGTTGATAATGAGCAAATTACCTTTTACTCCCTCTGGTGTGGATGTGAAATTGGCTGTTAATAGAGTTGCTAATGCTACCGGGTTAGCATGTGATTGTTCTATTTTAAGCCAATTTAAGTTATATTTGGGGAGTAGCCAATCAGACACCTTGCTAAGAATATGGGCCCAACTACAGCATTTAATATTGGGAAACCTGCCTCACCCACAGATGTGGCTGTGAGCAGAAAGTGCTGAACATGCTGTCGTTAACACGAAGTGTTTTAATACAATGTCTCTTTTCCTTTGTAGGTACAAGAATGGTCTCATTAGGCAAATACCAAATGTTTTCATCATAGGATAGATCCCATTTCAAACCCCAAGACTATAGAATGCCATCAGCCAATGACGTATTTCGTTTAATATAACAATGGGTTAATATTGGTCATTTCATTACTGCTTGTTATGCAGTGAAAGCTTACTAGAAAATGAAGTGTTCAGAAATTAGTTGAAAGGAGCAAAAGAGGTTATTTTTCCGAGTTATATGCTCGATTGGGCTAATTAAAGGTACAGATGCATTAGTGGGTTATGAACACCTTTGATTTCTAAAGATGCTTTCCTAGGAGGGGGATGGTGTATTCTAATCATAGATGGCACTGAGAGCTTCCCAAGGCCAGGGGCACCGTTCTTCTCTCTTACGAGCTCCCTAACCCTCTCCCTAAGCACCTATTGCCCCCTGGCATCTGGTGGGTGGATTGAGCGCATTACTTGGGAAAGTTTCTTGTTTAATAGGAATATTCTTGAACAAAGCACTGTTGAATTGTGGTTTTCCTGTTTTATTGGATTTTTCATGCTTTAAATATAAAGCTCATAAAGTACACACAGAGAAGGAAACAGGTATGAAGGATGGAAAATAAAACTCAACTGATGGGGTACAGAAAGGTATAGTGTGTGCCATTCTGGTGTGGATTAATTGGGCTTGGCACGATTATGGCTCCTGTCAGCTGATCAGTTTACCAGACTGAAGAAGTTGTGGGAATGGAAAGCGCTGGTGCCTAACATTACCCCAACCCCACCCCTGCCAAAATAGTTCCCAAGGAAATTCTATGCCCATACTCCCTAATTTGCTATTAAGTTCAGCAGCCATGGAAAACCCATCTGTTATGACCTCCTGCTTATTTAGCAGACATTTGCGGAGACCTGCCTTGTGCCAGGCTAGGATTTAGAGGCAACTAGGACGGGGTCCCTGACCAAGGGAGCACAGAGTGCACTGGGGAGGCACTTATCTAAAAAGTATAACACATGTTGACAAACGGGCAGTAGGAGATGATTAAAAGCTTGGGCATTTGGAAAGTACTTTTAGTGTTGACTTTTTTTTTTTTTTTTTAAACAAATACACAGATAGTACTTACGATGTGCCAGGCACCATTCTATGGACTTTACAAATATTAGCTCATTAATTCTCTCAATAACCTCCAGAGGCTGACACTATTATTTTCATTCTATAGTTGAGGAAACTAAGGTACAGAGAGGTTAAGCAATGTTCCCAAGGCTACACAGCTCATCAATGCAGAACCAGGACTTGAACTCACACCATCTTGCTCCAGAGTCCATGCCCTCAGCCACCACATGCTGCCGTCCCTTTAAGCCAGTCCCTGGAAGATGAATGGGATTTGGACAGATAGAGAAAAGGGGAATAGGTGAGAGGAGGACATCAAGGACAGCATTCCAGGTAAAGGGACAAGCTTGTTCAAGGGCACTGATGTGTGACCACGTGTGGCCCACAAGGAGAAATCCAGTGGTCAGAGCAGTGGGATAAGAAGGGATGCTGGCTTAGGTGTGAGTGCCAATCTTGGAGGAATGGGCAGAGAAAAAGAACTGGCAAAGAGGGCTGAGAAGGAGCTCACAGAAGGAAAACCAGAGGAGAGGCCTCTCCAAAGGGGAGAAGGAAGATAAATTATGGCAGAGTCCACAGTATCAGCTGCTACAGAAGTTCGAGTAAGATGAGGAAAACCAAGCCATTCTTTTGGAGATTAGGAGCCTCTGCTGTAATAGACCAAAGGGTTCTTCCTACCTGCTGCAAAGATAAGACCAATTCACTGAGACCATGGTATTGCAGTAAAGAAAGAGTTTAATTAATGCTAGGCTCGTCACATGGAAGACAGTTATTACTTAAATCAGTCTCCATATAACTCAGAGGGTAGGGTTTTTAATGGATAATTTGGTGGGTAGGAGGCTAGGGAATGGATGCTGCTGATTAGTTGAGGATCAAATCATAGGGGTGTAGAAAATGGTCCTTGTGCACGGAGTCTGCCTCTGGGTGAGGGCCATGGGACTGGTTGAGTCATGAGTCATGGGTCTTGGCAGGCAGGCAGTCAGTTGCTAGACTGAAAAAGTCTGAAAAACATCTCAAAAAACCAGTCTTAGGTTCTACGCTAGCAACGTTATCTATATGAACAATCGGGGAAGTCACAAATCTTGTGACCTCTTGCTACATGACTCCTAAGCAGTAAGGGATTATAGAAACTATGCCTACGTTTTAAGTAGAATTCAGGCTCCTCCCATAATCCTAATCTCCTGACCTTTCGTTAGTTTTATTCAGTCCCTGAGCAAGGAGGGGGTTAGTTTTAGGGAGAGAGTATTATCATCATTGCTTCAAAGTTCAACCATAAACAAAATTCCTCCCTGGTTAGCTTGGTCTATATCCAGGAATGAGTGTGGACAGCCAGCCCATGAAGCTAGAGGCAAGATGGATTCAGCCATGCTTGATTTCTCTCACTGTCATAATCTTTGCAAAGGCGATTTTGCTGCTGACCTTAGTGAACACAGGGTGGGTAGAACAGAGGACTGCAGTTACACTTACTGATGAAGAACTGATGGGAGGAGAGAGTGGTGTGAATGTCTTTCTAGAAGACATAATATAGATATAATAAAGGGAAGAGGGGAGAGAGAGAAAAGAAAGGGAAAGGGAGAGATAGAGAGGGAGTGAAATGGGATGGAAGGGAAGAGAGTGAGCCTAGCTTAGGGTCAGAGGCAGGCGCGAGAGCAGAGAGTTGATGGGGTGAGAGAGAAGTGGGGTTGGGGAGGCAGACCGGATGAAGAAGATCGAGACTCAGAACTTCTCTCTGGCACACCTCAATCTGAGCACATACTCTTTGGGGCACAATGTAATTATTATCTCTTTCAGGCAGTGAAGCATAACATAAAAGGTGCAGTTGCAGGTTTAACACAGGAAGCTTTACAGGAGACCTTAGATCGTGAGGACTTTGAGGGGAAGACCTATGCTTCCTTAACGGAGTACTAGGCAAAGAGAAGGTTCTCAGTGTGTTTGTTGAATGAATAAATGGGTCTTATTTACATTTTTTATTGTGAATATTATGAAAAAAGAACATCGCACTGATTTTAAAACACTTGGAAATACAGTCATAAAAAATGAAAATTTTATGGCCTGCAAGTCATTTCAGGAAATGTTGCAAATACATGCATCCATCCTGCCCGAGGCCTTGAGGTAATAGGGCCATTATAGGATTTCTCACTGGGTCATCAAAAAACTTTCTGCTCCTGTATTCCTGCTACTTTACAGACAGATTCTGTAGTTTATTAAAGGTGGGAAAAATAAATTGTTTCTGAAGCATAGGGTATAGTTAAAGGTGTTAAAAAAATGTAGAACAATTTTACTAGTGTCTTGCCTACTAATTTGGATAAATGTTTATTCTCAAAATGTTCTAGCATTATCTTTCTTCTTCCAGAAAGGTCAGGCACATGCCACTAAAAATACATTTAGTACATTCGAGAATATTTTTCAAGTGATTTATTGAAGCAATGTATGGACTATTTATTTAAATATATATCTTATTTCCAGTAATGCTATAACCTCATTAGAAGCGACTTGGCTCATTGCTTAAGCAAAATGATTTAGCTATTTAGGAGCTCTCCTTTAAAAATAGGCTATTTTCCTTCAACAGTTTACCAGAATTGGGGATCTATTTTTAGAAAAGTACATGAGAATGGGTAAGGTCATAGCCCTGAGCCTGAGGTAATTCCCAGAGAAGTTGTATCTATTGTATGTTCTGGTTCATTTTTCTCCATTCCTGGTTATCCAGTAGGGAGGAATTCTCCACTTGAGGTATGAGGGCATGGCCACCTCTCTGGGGAATTCTGGAATCCTCTGGAGAGGCTCTGTCCTGGCAGGCACCCAGCTAGTAAGGTATTGGGCCTGGTTTTAGCACTGAAAAACTGCTTCCACTCTGGGGACGTGAGAACACGATTTTACATATTGGAAAATGAAATTTGCTAACTACTGAGTGTGCAATGCATAATCCCCACTCTGTAGCTAATACATTCAGATGCTTATAGCATATACATAAGTCATGAAGCAGAATGATCAAATGCATGTGTGTGATCCCCTGCGAGCTGAAACATTACCAACATGTGGCTTCTGAGTGTTTCTCCTTGTGGCATTCCTCTGACCCCTGCCCCTCCCCTGAATTTTGTGTTTATTATTTATCTGTGATTAAAAAATATTTATATCACATATGTATCCTCGTAAGAGGAGGGAGGGAAGGAGAGAGAGAGAGATGGAGGGAGGGAGTGAGGGAAGAAGAGACAGGGAAGAAGAGACACACACGTTTGAGAGGAGAGAGAGACAGAATTCCCTCAAATAGTTTCATGTTACTTTAGAAAATACGCACATTCTCAGCTGTTTTGTTTCACCTAATGGTCTCAATTCAACTGTTAGAGGATACTAAATATGTTATTGTACTGAGAAATTTAAAATTTTATTAAATGTATTAAATTTTATTAAAATTTTAAAATTTATTAAATCTAGTTGGTGCACATAGAAGGGAACCGGCAGCTTCATGTACTGTTTGTAGAGTGTGAATTGCCTTTTTTTCTTGAAAGTAATTTAGCAATATGGATGGAACAAAAGTCCTTAAAAAAATACAATTGGCTAAGCAATACCCCTTACAGGATTTTATTCTAAGGGAAGAAGAAAATAAGTATACAAAGATGTTTGTTTAAGGATGTTAACTGCAGGGCCAGGTGTGGTGACTTGAGCCTGTAATCCCAGAACTTTGGGAGGCCGAGGCAGGCAGATCAGGAGATCGAGACCATCCTGGCCAACATGGTGAAACTCCGTCTCTACTAAAATACAAAAAATTAGCCAGGTGTGGTGGTGCATGCCTATAGTCCCAGCTACTCGGGAGGCTGAGGCATGGGAATCACTTGAACCCAGGAGGCGGAAGTTGCAGTGAGCCGAGATCATGCCACCGTACTCCAGCCTGGGTGACAGAGGGAGACTCCGTCTGAAAAAACAAACAAACAAACAAACAAAAAAAAAACAAAAGAAAAAGAAAAAGAAAAAGAAGACATAATCTAAATGTCCAAAAGTTATTGGTTAAATAACTATGCAGTGATTTAAAATGATGAAAGAATGTGCATGTTATAGTGAGTGGGAAAAAAGCAGCTATATAATACATAACAATTATATAATAACAACAGTTATATGGATCATCCTATATGGAGGACCATTTTAATTTTTATAAAAATAACTTCTGGCCAGGCATGGTAGGTTGCACCTGTAATCCCAGCACTATGGGAGGTTGCGGCGAGAAGATCACTTGAGGCCAGGAGTTCGAGACCAGCCTGGGCAACAGACTGAGACTGTCTGTACAATAAAATAAAAAAAATTACCCGGTAGAATGATGCACGCCTGTAGTCCTACCTGCTCAAGAGGCTGAGGTGGGAGGATTGCTTGAGCCCATGAGTTTGAGGCTGCAGTGAGCCATGATGGTGCCACTGCATTCCAGCCTGAGTGACACAGTGAGATTCTGTCTCTATAAATAAATAAACAAATAAATAAATTTATATATATGAAAAAAATTGTGAATGCAAAAACACCAAATCGTATAAACAGGGACAATATTTTAGGTGATTATCATTGTTGCTTATCTGTATTTTTTGTCTTTCTAGAAGAGTAATGCATTATTTTATGAAAATGAAAAATAGCTTGTACTAGTCTATTAAAGAGAAAGCTTGGAGATTTTTGATGTGAGCTATACTCCATTATGCATCTGTGGATGGAAAATTTAAAATCATAGATTGATACCTACTATGAAGACCTTTTCTCCCTTGCTGTGCTCTCTGGGGATGCAAACTGACTTTCTATCAGTGTGGAAAAAAAAAAAGAAATACAATTATACAACCCCCAAATGCATTCTATTGAACAAAAATTCAAACATCTGTATTACCCCAATCATATGTGCCCGGCTCCAGTCTATCAGTATGGCCCATACATACCACTGCTAGCTAAGCACACCTCCCAGTGTTTTCCACAGGGTGGGTTAATATTTCTAGTTCCATTTGTCATTACAACCTCCCCATGAGGTGGGAAGAGTCTATAGTGGCAGGTATGGTAATTATCAAGCCTGCTTTTTTTTTTTTTTTTAAATTTGGTAAAAGACTGGTCAAATATTTTCATTTTATAGTCCTCTGGTCTCTTGAAGCCTTTGAAAATAATGGTCAGTAGTTCAGCAAGTTCATTATCTAATTCTCTTACGGTTGGGGAATGTGCATTCTCTGGACCTGCTGATTTACATATTGTACCATGTTTTCAAGTATTCCCTTACCTGGTTTATTTCAACACCTATATTTAAAAGTCTTAATTAGTTCCTAATTATCTATGCTCCCTTTCTTTATGTTTCTTGTTAAAGTCTAGTTTAAAAGAGCAGCTTGGTATCTCTGCCACTCAGAGTCACTGTGAATTTCACTCCCCTTCTCATTTATTAGTTTAGCCACTTCATTGCCAGGCTTCCTCCTCCCCAGCCCGGTTTTTCTTGCCCTGAACACTTTGGCGGTGTAAACTCATTCTGCTTTCTCTGCGGCTGCTCTTATCTTTCTTTCCTCCATGAGCCTTAGAAAGAGTTGCACATTAGGCCGGGCGCGGTGGCTCAAGCCTGTAATCCCAGCACTTTGGGAGGCCGAGGCGGGTGGATCACGAGGTCAGGAGATCGAGACCATCCTGGCTAACATGGTGAAACCCCGTCTCTACTAAAAATACAAAAAACTAGCAGGGCGTGGTGGCGGGCGCCTGTAGTCCCAGTTACTTGGGAGGCTGAGGCGGGAGAATGGCGTGAACCCAGGAGGCGGAGCTTGCAGTCAGCCGAGATCACGCCACTGCACTCCAGCCTGGGGGACACAGTGAGACTCCGTCTCAAAAAAAAAAAAAAAGAAAGAGTTGCACATTTTTATATATATATATATATATATATATATATATATATTTTTTTTTTTTTTTTTTCTTTCTTTCTTTTTTTGGCTCTTCCTCATCCTTTTTCTATTTCTGCAGTGGGCTTTCTTCCACCCTTAGATCTTTTCAAGATTCTTTGTTAAGTAGTTCATTGCATTTTTTATTCAAGGCATCCTAGGCCTTTGTGGCTTAACTGTTATTTGAAAACTTTGTGCCCTTGCCTGTAGTGCTATCTGCATTTCTTAATTCACCCAAATTGGATTTCTGAAAATCTCTGAGCTTGAGCAAGTTCCTTAATGTTTTTAAATGCAGAGATCAGGTCATATCATCTGGGCAGTGGTATCTTGTGGTCAGTAGTATCAAAGACCATTCATGGGAGGGAGAGAATTGGTAGAGATGTGAGGTCACTGTTCATGCTTTGGGCAGGATATAGACATTTTCAGACCCAAATCCATCCTCGACAAAGCAGCTAAGGCACTGTTGGTGTTCCAGGTTGTTGACATTAAACTTGGTTTCCTGGGCAGAGAACACACCTCAGAAGGCAGGCCACTTGCTGTTTAAAAATCCATACTTGGCCGGGCGTGGTGGCTCACACCTGTAATTCCAGCACTTTGGGAGGCTGAGGCGGGCAGATCATGAGGTTAGGAGATTGAGACCATCCTGGCTAACATGGTGAAACCACGTCTCTACTAACGATACAAAAAATTAGCCGGGCATGGTGGCGGGTACCTGTAGTCCCAGCTACGCAGGAGGCTGAGGCAGGAGAATGGCATGAACCCGGGAGGCAGAGGTTGCAGTGAGCTGAGATTGTGCCACTGCACTCCAGCCTGGGTGACAGAGCAAGACTCCATCTCAAAAACATAAAATAAAATAAAAAATAAAATAAAAATTAAAAAATAAAAATAAAAAATAAAAATCCATGCTTAATAAAGGCTGCTCAGGAGTTCCTCTTTCTGGCTTACATTAGTTAATGGCATGAGAACAAGTGCTAGATTTTACACTCATCAGTTTAGATGCATCAATCCACAGTGTTCCTTCATTCTGTTTTTGACAGTTTGTGGATGTGGGGATCTGCAGGTAAATATGTGATTTGAGACAGCTTCCCTTCAGTCTGCAGCAGCCATGGAGGCTTGCTGTTCAGGTCTCCCTTGACAAAGAACTTGCACCAGGCAGTGCACTTAGTGGACAGCCTCCAGTTGTCAATGTCTCCAGGGCAGCTTCCGCTCAATGACTGGGTGCAACAATGGCACCAGGGTCCATGTTTTCTGGCCAGTGCAGGACTCCTCAATAGGTGATCTTTGCACCAGATTGTCCTGTTGGGCTGGTCAAGCTGTTCTCCGAGCCACACTGCAGTCTGAGTCTCCTCCTACCTCATCTTCCTTCCTTCCCCCTCTCCTTTTCACAGATGTCAGACCTGCACTGAAGTCTGATGGCTTTCCCTGTCTGCTTCTGCTCCCTCTCCCCTTTATCTTTCACTAAATCTCTTGCACTTCTAACGCCATCTCAGCATCTGCTTCTTGAAGGACCTGAACTGACACAAGAACCCAGCCCCCCTTTAACCTTGCTAACCCCTCCTGCCTCCCCCATCCATCCTGCCTGCATGAGCCCAGCTATACACTCTTTTATGTTACTTTATGGAAAACTCAAATGCTACAGAGTCACTGAATACATTCCAAGCTAAGTAAAAAACGGACCTGGATGTTGTCTCCAGTTTGGGATTGCTGTATGTACTACTACTCTCATTCATTAATGTGGATAATTGATCTTGTTACAGTTTGATCACATTGGAGCCCTCTCAGGGAAAAGCTTGTACTTAAACCTCAGCAGCACTAGGTGATGCTGCTGTCCCACACAAAGGCTGCAGCCTGAGCTAGGCTTGGCTAGGGCCATCCTGGGCTGGGGGTCCTGCCTTTCCTTGGCTGAGTAGGGCCCGCAGGTCTGCAATCCACTCCAGAATCTGAAGAAGTCATTTCTGTATCCATGAGTCTGGACTCTAGAAAAGCATGTAAGTGTGTTAAATCTCTCTCTCTCTCTCTCTCTGAGCTTACAGAATGTGTGTGTGTATGTTGTGTGTGTATGTTGTGTGTGTGTGTGTGTGTGTGTGTGAGAGAGAGAGACACAGACAGACAGAGAGAGAGACAGACTGACAGAGAGAGACAGAGAGAGAGAGAGAGAGAGAGAGGAGTTTTCAAAAACTCTTGAACTGATTCAGAAACTAACTCTGGTTGCTCTAATTTCTCCAGGTGCCCCTGAGTCCACCTTACATGAATGCTCACACTTTTGGATCCACAGAACAACTGAAAGTTCAGCAACCCCACCTCCTGCTCCCAGATACAGGAGAAAAAACAATACGAATGGTATTGACACCAGAGTCTTTATCTAGAATTCTTCCAAAGAGTTGTGTGTCCGGGCAACATTCATTTGTGTTAGACAAATAGAGTACCGGGTACGGGGGCTTCTTCTGTGCTTGATGTCTTCTCCGTAGTACAGAACAGGCACTTCCCTGGCCGGGTTTCTTTCTTTAACACTGCCATCTTTGATGCTGCCTCCCCCAACCTCTGACGTGTGCAGTTAGCAATCGGTAAACATAAGACCTGTCTTGTAAATCCTCATATGTGAAGCTGCTGAGTGGGACTAAAAATCTAACCCTGCATTTCATTCCCACCCCAGAGAGTGGTATCTGTTCTACATGCACAGCACTCCTGTCATGGAGCAGCTGGGTAGGCACATTGGTTAATCTGAGTTGAAGAAGTTATTTTCTTACATAGGGGATGACTATTTGGTTGCATAGAGAATACATTCATATTAACGAGACTGAATTCATCCGTGCCTCCACTGGGGAATCTCAGGACCACAACCATCAATCCACTCTAATATTGCCCAATCTCTTGTCCCATCCTGCACCTATAATGGTTAGGAATTTCCCAGAAGACTCCTGGCCCAATGCCTTATAGAGAGACATTAGGAGTATGTCAGCAAGATAATTTTTGAAAGATAGCTCTAATATTGCTGATAGGCTCCACAATCCAAGTGCAGTGTGACTTACATTTGCTTGATTATAAGAATACAGATTCCCAGGTCTCTGCCCTGGAGACTCTGACTCAGTTGGTCTGAGGTCCCCTTGGGAATACGCATTTTAAACAAGCAGCCCAGTGACTCTTATGATCAAGCAAGTCCAGGAAACACTGACCCTCTGTACAAAGTGGGTTCCAGCTACAAACCAGTGAGTGAGTCCTATCAGACTCAGCAGAAGCCACAATGCAAAAAAAGATCACGGAGATTTTAATAGCCAGATAAAGAACCATCTGTGAGTCATGGGACGCCCTCACCAGGTAATTGGGCACCTATGGTCATTGCAGCCACCTGGAAGCTTCTGATAGAGAAAGCATTGGGGAATCTTTTATTAACATATTTAATGTGCTTGACTAAGGGAAAAAGAGTATGAGAAGCCAGGAGGCCTTGTTAGCCACCCTGCATCATGCATGGCGAAGAAATAATGCTTTCTTTCTCAGGAGAGGTTTAGTTTAACCCTTGGCTGCCTTTCTCCAGGGAGAAGCCAGCGGGCATATACACACTTAAATAGTAGTCTTCCTAAAAGGGCTGGGCATCCCTGGGGCTCCATGGGCAGTGTCTGGGAGGAGTACAGAGAAAGCCACATGGAACTCTGTCATGGACAAGGTTATGACTTCCTCGAGAGAGCAGTCTGCCACGTTATGTCCCCGTCTGCCCTCCTCCTCCACTGGGGTCAGCCTTGGAATCCCCAGGGACCCCAGAATATTGACCCACCCAGTGAGAGCTCCCTCCACCCCTTCTTTGTGGCTGAGGGGAGAGTGCAGCTCTCTCCCTGCTGAGGATTGACTAAGATGAAGTGCAGAACCTCAGCGAGAAGCTGAAATTGGAGCCATGTGCCTCAGAGGGTCAAATGGAGACTCTGCTCTGCAGGTTTTTAGGGCCACTTCTGTCACTCTGCATCCAGTGCGATATCACATCTGCACACCGAACCACAGCAGCTGAGATTCCAACTTGTCACCTCCCTGACAAAGTTGGCCACCCCATGGCACATGTTTTGTTTGGCGGCAACAGCTGAGTGAAAACGCAGCATTCCCTTCTTGTCGGCAGATAAATCATTCTTCGTTGGGGGCACCTTTTTGTTTTCTATCCCTGAAAGAGTCTGGGGGTGGCTTTTCTTTTCTTTTCGCCTTTTTCATAAATAAATATTTTAACTGGAAATTTCCAAGCGTATGACAGGCCTAGAATGTGAACTTGAATGTACTGTAATAGAAATCATCAGTTGCCATGGCGACGTGTTCCAAGAGCAGCTCGCACCGAGTCACGTGAGCGGAGAGTGCTCAGTAATACTAACACATCAGAGAGCGGGGCCACTTAACCTCAATCGCTTCCAGCTATTGTGCAGAATGCAATTGAATTTATTCCTAATTTCTGCCAGTGCTAAGGAACAAAATTTCCCTGCAGATTTTAATCTTACTCAGGCAGCCCCAGCTAGTGCTCTCAGACACTGTTCAGCACCAATATTCAGCAGGGCTACTCACCCACTTTACAGCTCTATTTTCTTATTCTTATTTTAAATAATAGCTTCCTTCTCCCTGCTGGATCCCGCACATCTCCCTGCCCTGGGGAGAGTTGCCCTCCTCCTTTCCGAATGGCTGCACGGTTTCTCTGACTCCGTCTGCTAATGCAAGCAACATAGCTTTCATAATAATACCAATTAAAAAATGACAGGTCTCCACTTTTAGCAGTAGTTTTTTCTCCCCCCACCCCAAACCTGTGCTGAAATATAATTCCCACCAGTTTTGGGCTATACCTGGGGATGACACAATTAACAGCCCCATCATAATAAGGCAAGCCTGTGGATCAGTGAATGATGGAATCATAGTGTGTATTTTCAGTCCCTGTCACAGTCACATTCCCCCCACCCCCACCCACCCCAACCAGGAGAGCAACACAGACTACCAGGAGGTACGGCCGCCGATCACAGAACACTCATTTCAAGAGCTTATCAGCTCCTATGAAGGCTGATAAATCAGAACCTCTCATATGGACAGTCTCAAGTTAGCAGCGTCATCGATCTCCCCTGCACCTTTTAAGTTATTTGTCTTATTCACTTCCAAAGATGATATCAGAGATGCCAAATGAGGCTTTGTTTTCTGTGCTCTTGCGCTGCCTAGGGTGAGTGGCTGTGTTGTTGCAGGGAACTAGGAAGCATGCTTCCAGGGCTCAGCCCTTTGTTTCCAACCCAAGGTCACCTCTCCCCTGCCGGTTCAGGTGTTGTCAGCAGTCCGCCTGTGTTCTGAGGCAGGGGGCAGCATCTTCCGTGGCTGACAGCCTTTGCATGGCCCTAGCCTTCCATTGACCTCCCTGCTTTATGAATGTCACTTTTAAGAAGACGAAAGACCTGCTTGAAGAGCTAAATGAAGACAATGCAGAGCCCAGTTCTCAGAAAGTCCATGTTGAAGGTCATGCAAAAGGAAAATTAAAAATGTGGCCAGGCACAGTGGCTCACACCTGTAATCCCAGCATTTTGGGAGGCCGAGGCAGGCGCATCGCCTGAGGTCAGTAGTTCAAGACCAGCCCGGCTAACATGGTGAAACCCTGTCTCTACTAAAAAGACAAAAATTAGCTTGGCATGGTGGTGCACGCCTGTAGTCCCAGCTACTTGGGAGGTTGAGGCAGGAGAATCGCTTGAACCCAGGAGGTGGAGGTTGCAGTGAGCCAAGATCATGCCACTGTACTCCAGCCTGGGTGACAGAGCAAGACTCCATCTCAAAAAAAAAAAAAAAAAAAGGTAGGGAGATTATTGGAAAGCTCTTTTCAGAGAAAAAAAGGGGGGGGGGTATTTTCTGCAGTGACTTCCTTTAGCAGGTTGGTTCCTCTAGTGGGAGGGGGAAACGTAGTTGCAAATCACTTACTCAGCTAGTACCAAGCCATTGTTCTAATGCTGCACTGGAATAGGAAATGTGGAGAGAAGTCAAGAAGAGAGGGAATGGCAGCGTGGAATTAGGATGGGGCTGCTGGTGGTCAGAGCTGACTCTACATAGAGAGCTTGGTAACTATGGAAATCTTTATGGAGCCTGTGAGTGAAAAGCAGCCTGAGAGGAAATGAAGGGAAGCGTTGTGGTGAATTTTATGTCAGCAGTTTGAGTGTGACATTGGGATCTGGAGGGAGAAAACTACACAGCAAGCTGTGGGTAGCACACAAGGCTCTGTGCCCGCCCTGCTGGGATGGAGCCTCTGAGCAGCCTTTGCCAAACAGGCTCAATCTACTGTCACCTGTCCCCAGAGCAGGGGAGCAGGGTGACTTCAGGTAGAGCCAGCCCTCTGACTCCTATCAGGGACTTCAACCCAGCGCAAGCTCCCTCTGGCTAGGATGGGCGAAGCACTGTCCTTTAACTGGCAGAGTAAACTGTCCAGCTGTTCAGGAAACAGAGTATATTTTCTAATCGAAATTGGTTTGATTTATACTGGAGCAGAATTTCCACATTTACTAGTCTAAAATACTTGCTGATCCTCTTACCAGAGCTGTTTAGGCCATTAGTGCCCTGGAAGGTTCTGGGAGGACATCTAATCTGCAGTGAAGCAATGGCCCTGTAGACAGAGTGGCCTTCTGGAACATTTCCACACACAGAGGTACATTTCTGGAGACCACTGAGCCTCATGGCCTCCTACAGAGGAAAGACAGTGAGAGAATGTCAGGAAAAAGCAGGAGCATTTTATTCCTGATGAATTTCATTAAAGGGAAGGACAATCTGTGCTATTATGCTAATATCTGCAATAGCAATTTTATTATGTTCGTTAATCTACAGTCAAGGAATAACATTATTACAATTCTTACAGCTTTTCAAAGTACTTTCATAACTATTACCTTATTTCAACTGCATGGCAACCCTGTGATGTAGGTAGGTGCATTTTAAAGATGAGACAATTTGGATCTAGAAAGGTCAGGGCTAGAATAGAATCACACAGAGTAAGGACAAGATCTAGATCTTAGGACCCCTGGTCCAGTGCTGCCAGGGGAGAAAGGGAGTTGCTTGCTGTGTATGCTGCTGGTGACATCCACAGAGACTGGCCGTGGGGGGTCCCTGAGTGCTTTAGCCTGGTTATGGCTCTCTGCCTGGACAATTGTCCACTCAGCGTTTCCCCATTTATTGTTTCACAGCCTGATTAGTTCCTCGTCCCCACCCCACCTATGGGACAGATTTGCAGAGCTCTCAAGACTGGTGCAGATGCATAATGTGTGACCACACCATTGCTTTCCCAGTTCTTTCCCCCTCCCCCAACAATGCTTTAACACTGACCTGGAGGGGTCTGATGGGAAAGCTAAAATTTGGTTCTACGTCCTTGGTTCTCAGGCTTTCCTTTGAGAGGGTGATGAGATACTAATTTGAGTTCATAATTTTATGCTGAACAATTATCCTCAGAATAATGCATTTTTGATTTAAATTTCAATTGGAGTTTGAAAGGTGCAAAAGTTACAGGAACTATGTCCACATTTTCATTATATATTCTCCTCATTCCCAACAGTTATTACATCTCCAATACTTCCCACATTACATCTTGTTTTCAATTCAGTTAAAATCCTGTATGCCTCTTCTGAATATCATAGTTAGAAACAAACAGAGATGCTCAGAGTAATTGTCTAGAATACGATGGGGAACACTTTCCCAGGTTACAGAAGGGCCTGGCTCCAAAACAAATAACACAGAACTCCAGTAAAGCTGCCAATCCCAATCCTTTAACACTGAAGTAGCTCAAGGCACTGCAGTGCATTTCCCGCTTATATTCAACCACAACATTTACCTTTCCCTCTGGGCCCATTTCCATCCCAGAAAAGGGCTAATATTGATTAATTACCCACTATATGGTTAAACACCTTTCTTTATATACATTATCTTGATTCATTAAAAAATACTTTCAAAGCCCATTATTTAAGTCAGATATAAATGAAAAGATCAGATATATTGAAAGCAACAAATTCCACGAGGCATTCACCAAGACCACTTCCTCCTCCAGGAAGGCCTCCCAGATCCTTCTCATTTTCCTCCACCAAACTGAAGTAACTGTCCTATCCTGGAATTTTCACATTACTTTATTTCACTTGCTACTTTGTACTAGAGTTATTTATTCATGTCCTACCATATTAGAGAGAAATTACTTTCATTCATCTCCCTGTGGACACCATGACTAGCACGGTTCATTGTATATCTTGTACACAAAAGGTGCTGAGTAGAGACCCTTGAATGAATGAATCAGTGAGTGAATTACTCGACTTGGGACTGGAGCTGGATCTTAAAGGGCAGTTCGGTTTAGACACTCCTCAGTGTCCAAAGAACTGCGAGAATCAGCAGGGTTGATTCACTTCTCAATCACAATAGACTATAGATTAGTCACTATGACCTATAAGTCATTCTGGCTGGCATCCTTCATGGACTCCTCACTGATGTATTTCTTTTTTAAATTTTATTTTATTTTTAGAGATGGGGTCTTGCTCTGTTGCCCAGGCTGGTCTTGAACTCCTGGGCTCAAGCCATGCTTCCTCCTTCGCCTCCCAAAGTGCTGGGATTACAGGCATGAACCGCTGTGCCTGGCCCTGACGTTTTTCTCTAACCATACTAAGAATTGAACAATTTTCCTCCCTAGGTCCCACCCCGACACTGGTTAGACTCGTTCGCGTGTAGTGTGGTCTCTGCTGACATCAACACTTTATTGGGATAGGAAGTTGGCACTTTATTGCAGAGATCCCATTATTGCCCTGTAGGAGGCTGTCACTTCCCCAAACCGCACTAGCTCTGGTGCCAATCTCTTGCTCACGCATCCTCCTCCTGACTGCTGGGAGCACATAGGCATGCTGCATGTCACCTGCTCCTCGGGCTTTTGACAATCTCCTTCCTTTGTTTCCAAATCCTAAGCAAATTGCTTGGTTGACAATCAAAGCCTACTAACATCAAACAGCTGCTATAGACAGGTGTGTTCTACAGTTACCTGCTGTTTGCTTTCCTCAGCAGGGACTGGTATGACAAACAAAACCAAGAGCTGGGTGCCGACGTTCAGAGTCACTCCTGAAAGCTCAAGCTAGTGTCTGTTTCTTTGGCTTCCCTGGTATTTTTCAGACTTGGAAATTCACCCCACCCGTGGCCTCCCTCAGTCCTTACAGTGTGTGGCTGTCTAGGGTGTTGTAAAACCTGCTGATTCTTGCAGTTCTTTGCGAAAAGCTCGGAAGCACAGCGGCTGCATTGAAACAAAGAGGTTGCCCAGTTCTGGAACCTTTCTAAATGGCACCCAGTCTCCTTCAAATATTTTCCACACTTTTCTTTCTTGTTAATGCATTTATATGAGCGTTGTCTCCTGATTTTTGCTTTTAGCAGAAAACATTTCAGGTTCTCACCTTTGAAAGTTGCTCTAATCACCCTGGAGTATGACTGGTCACTTAATCCCCCACCACTGGTACGTAGGAGGGTGTGACAGGTTGGAGGTGAAATGGATTTCCACTTTTCCAATGTTCCTTCCCATACTTTGGAGTCTGGAAAACCAGCAACCATTGTTTTCCACATTCTTTTCTATTTTTCAGGTGCGTTTCTCCCTGGGGCTCTGGATGTGATTTAAGTTCTGCCAGTCAGGTGTGCCCGGATGAAATGTGGAAGGGGAAGTGAGTCAGAGCTCGTGTTTTTGGGGCTGCTGCTTCTCTGGCCGCACCATCACGATTGTGTTAGGGTTTTCTGTGGCAAGTATGGATGGTGGCCACTTTCTAATTATACCACTTCCTGATCTTGGTGGCTTCCTGATCACCACCGAGGCAGCAGTTTCCTCGGTGCCCTGGTGTTCCAAGCCACTCCTGAAAGCTCAATCTAGCGTCTATTTCTTCAGCTCTCCTGGTAATTTTGTAAGTAATTTAATACCCTTCTTTCACTTGCTAAAGTGAATTCCCTACGACTTCCTTATGACTGACCCTTAATCAAAACAGAGGGCAATTGGGCTAGGACATTAATCCCCCACTGCTGAGCAAGGTGCACTGAGGTAATCCATCAGTCAGCAGGGGTCCTACCTCAGCCTCAGGCTGGATGTTTCCGGGAGGAGGGCCACCATTCTGCCAGGGAGGACCCTGTCTGCCTCTGTGCCATGCTCATGTCCTTCCCGCTGCTTGGGATAGTTTTTCTTCCACTTCCATGTTTCTCCTTTGAAAGCTACTCCTTTTCCTGAGCTGGAAGCAGATTTTTCTTGTCTGAACTCTGTGAGCACTCAGCATACTTCTCTTATGATGAAATGATCACTTTCTTCTTGTGTTACTGTTACTTGTGCACATTTTTTTTTTTTTTTTTTTTTTGAGACAGAGTGTTGCTCTGTTGCCCAGGCTGGAGTGCAGTGGCAGGATCTTGGCTCACTGCAGCCTCAACATCCTGGGCTCAAGTGATTGTCTTGCCTCAGCCTTTTGAGTTGTGGGGAATACTTTTATTTTATTTTTAGAGATGGGGCGTGCACCAATACACCTTGCTAGTTTTTTTTGGTGAAGATAGGGTTTTACTATGTTGCCCAGGCTGGTCTGAAACTCCTGGGCTCAAGCAATCTGCCTGCTTTGGCCTCCCAAAGTGCTGGGATTACAGGCCTGAGCCACCACACCTGGCCATTGTGCATATTTCTTATCTCCTGAACCAAATGATTAGTCCTTTAAGAGCAGGAGCACAGTCTGGATCATTTTGGCAGGTCCTGAGTATGTCAACACTGGTGTGCCTTATGTATACAGGTATACGATGACATTCCTGACACAAATGAATGAGTGGAGGAAAGCATGTACAGGTAGCTGTGCTCCCCACCTAGGACTTGATATATCATTTTTCATTTTCCTCCACGTGGATTTTGGCCTTTCAAAGACCTCATGCCAGTTTAAATGATGGCACTGGTGCCAATGATGGTGCTGCTACCACCCAACAAAACTTTCTGTGATGATGGAGATGTTCTATCTGTCCAGTGAGGTAGCCCCTAACCACAGGTGACTATTGAGCATTTGAAATGTGGCCAGTATGGCTGAGGAATGGAATTTTAACTTTTATTTAATTTTAATTAATTTAAATCCAAGCAGCCACTGAGGTTACTGGCTGCCATACTGGAGAGTGCGCCATCAAATCACATCCTAGCCTGGCGGGCACACAGTCCCTATGTACTAACTACTCATTCTGCCATGGACAGGATGACAGGCCAGGACACTCTGGATGCCATCTTCAGTGTGTCTAGGCTGTGACTCTGACTTTCTGGCCCAGGACCAGGGCCTTACAGTGCAGGAGAAAGACAGAGATGTGGAAGCTTCATGGGGAAGCTTTAAAAATGGATGAGCAGCTCTCAAATACTCTTTTCCCTAATTTCTAAAAGCGATCAGCCTGCTGCTTGCACTCCGAAGTGCTGATGTATTGGTGTGGTGCTGTGGCAGCATGAGGCAGCACATTGCTAGAAGGGTGGTTGGCCTTGTGTCGAGCAGCCTCCTGCTACCGATTGGCCCTGAATGGATAGCTCCTTTTGGAGAGCATAATGAGTTTCTCATGAGGACATTTGTCCTGCTCTGGGGCATCTCCTACAGCCACCACATGTGTGTGTCCAATTGCAGCTGGACAGCAAGAGTGCAAACAGCCCCTGTGAGCACCCTGGATTGCTGTGGGTAGGGTGACTTCAACACACCCCAGGCCTGGCCACTTTGCTAGCTCTCCATACACATACAAAAGGGTATGATGCCAGGACAGAACTAGGATAATGATGCCAAGACGGAGCATGGCACACACTTTTAGTGCACATATATGGTCACCTGGCTGCAGAGTGGCCTCCTTTCATGAGGTTCCTAGAGCACACATGCAGGGCCCTTTTGTTTATAGTCATCTCTTTCATAGAGTTCTTGGAGATCATCAACTACGCTTTGGTCCACTCTGCTGCGCACTCATATTCTTATCCACAGAATTCAGCACAGCCCATCACCCTTGATGCCCTTGGCATAACGTAAGCAGGTACATTCTTGAAGCATCAAGTGCTCTGAGGGCCTCTGTCTCTTCCTGTTCTACTGCTCTAGGGTCACTGTCTACGAAAGTAGAAGCTCCAAATACAACAAACACACACACAGAGCCAGAGAGAAACCTCACCGCTTTGTTTTGCTTCACTTAGGGCCCACTGAAAATGAATGAATGTCCTGACTAGATAATTGCTTGCTATTGGGAAATGGGCTGGGGGTTTGGGAAAGTGAGCGAGAGTGACTTGGGAAGGTCTGGCAGAGACAGGACAGAGGCAGAGGCATGAGTTAAATGTACAGTTAGATCTGGGCTCACATTCTGGCTGTGAGACTTGGGCAAGGTCTGAGTCTCTGTTTCATTTTATGGGTTGGTGAGAAGTTGAAATGAGATAATGTATGTGACAGTCCTCATAGGATGTTTGACAAATAGAACCAAAGGCACATTGTGGTCGGGAGCCTCTGTGACCTGCACCTCTTGACAGCTTTTGTAGGTGAGCCAAGATTTGGAGGAACACTGGGATGCTCACTCATGGCCATGACATCAGCATTCCAGGAAGGCAGCTCCACAGGTGAGTCAATTCTGATACAGCTGGTAGCTCACCATCAGGAGCAATGCGATAATAGCTGAAATGCATACGGCCTTTGTAATGTGCATTTACATTGATCTAACCACTTTCTGGGAAACTCACAACAGTCCATGGGTGTGATTATTGTTATTTCTATATTGCAGATGATGAAGCTAAGGCCCCAGGAGGTCAACTGACTTGCCCAAGGCCATATTGCTTGTATGTGGTATAGCTGGGATTCAAATCCAGGTAGTTTGGTTTGAGAGTCCACACTGTTAATCATCGCTTCCTATCACACTGCTTTTAGCTGAACTCAACATGGCAATGATGACAGTAGCTAAAAGTAACAATAGCAAAGGAGGCTAGGAAATGCTTACCTTCCTAAAAGCTTTATAGTGAACTTCACGTGAATCGTGTTTTCACCCAGAGTGCATGTGATCTCAAAATTTTAAAAATATGCCTGTAGAAAGGGGATTTTAAATTGGAAAAGATGAGTCCTTCCCATACTATATGTTTCACAGTTGGAAGGAATACAAGCTTTCTGAGGAAGGCAGCCCTGTGGCTCCAATGGCCTGGAGCTCCATTTTGTCTCCGTAGCTACCCTGGAATGGCGGGTCAGATGGTGGAGAGGCTTAGAGACTCAGTAAAGAAGTCTGGGCTTGGCCCTGAGTCACTGGAGATTTTCAAGTGGAGACAAATGGGATGTACGAATGTTCTGCTACAATCAGGCTGACAGTGCAGAGTGCAGGTTGAAGGGAGATGGAAGACGGAGAGGCCAATGAGAAGGCTGCTGCACGTGAGGAGGAGGCTGGGCTAGGGTTGAAGAAGAGGGAAAGAAAAGATGGGGATGCCCTCAGAAATGAAAGAAAAAGCCACAGGGCTTGTGATTAATTGGATCCTGGGGTGGGAGAAGCAGACATGGAGGTTTTCAGCCAGAAGCAAGAGACTTAAGAAGAAAAAGGAATGGTTTTGAGAGAAACAAGATTTAGACCCACTGAATTTTAGGAGAGACAGGGGAACTAAGTTGCAAGGCTAATAGGTAGTAGGAGATCTTGTGCTGGGACACAGAATAACTCAAGCTTGAGGTTTAGTAGAGAAATGGGAATTACGGCATTGAGAATTAGAGGAGGTTGTGAGAGGAGGGCTGAGAACTAAGAGGTAACTCCAGCATCAACAAGGTGAATGTGGAGAGCCTCTCATAGAGCCTGGAAGGAAGACCACTGGTGACATTTGAGAGTACAGTCCAGGTTCTCCAGAGAAAAAGAACCAATAGGGCGTGAGTGTGTGTGTGCGTGTGTGTGAGCACGTGCGCGCGCATGTGTGTGTGCATATTGATATACACACACATATACATATATAAAGAAATTTATCATAAGAAATTGGCTCACATGAATATGAAGGCTAAGTCCCAAGATCTACAGTCAGCAAGAAGGAGACCCAGAAGAGCCAATGTGTAGTTCCAGTGAGAGTCCAAATGCCTGAGCATAGTACAAATTTCAGTCCAAAAGCTAGCGGAATTAAGACCCAAGAAGAGCCAATGTTTCAGTTCACATTCAAAGGTCAGAAAGAGGCAATGTCCCAGTTCAGACAGCCAGGCACGAAAAGCTCCCTCTTGGCCTTTATGGTCTGAATTTTTGGACTTCAACTGATAGGGTGAGGCCCACTCACATTAGGGAGGACAATCTGCTTTCCTCAGTCCACCAATTCAAATGGTAAACTCATCCACAAACATCCTCATACACACATCCAAGATAATGTGTGGCCAAATGTCTGGGCACCCTGTAGCCCAATCAAGCTGACACATAAAATTCACCACCACAGTGCCATGAAGTTAGCTGTTGAAGGCTAATGAAGAAATGTGTGGTAGGGAAAAGGATGCAGGAAGACACAGACCACACAATTGAGAATGTTGTCAGCCAAAAGAAGCAGAAAAGTCACAGACTAATCTGAATGGGCAGCAGGGTTACTCAACATTTCTTTACATGGTAAAAGAGACCTTCTGACTTGATGCTTTTATGCTAATCCATGTGGACATTTGTTCTGTCATTCCTCTTCCCCCAGGTTATTAAATTGAATATATAATTTTCCATTCTAATGATATTTTCCCAAAGGTAACTTTAAAGTAGTTCGCATTTTTGGCAGGCATGCCAACTGTTGGCAGAAGCAGGTGGCTCAGAAGGGCTCTGGGGCAAAGGAATAATCCAGTTCATAATCTAAAGTGTGCTGTGGATAAAGATGCATGCCTCTTAGAAAGATATCATCAAAGTTAATTTTTCTGTGCGATTCGTGGCTTTTCAACATTGGTGCAGAACAATGGATGTTTCAGTGTGTTGACCACCTTAGTGTTTACTTAAAAGAAATACACGGAAATACACCTTTCAGGCATTGGTGCGAGATGGGTCAGAAAGAAGCCAGAGAACCTGCAGTTGTGTGAGCTGGAGCAGGTGGTGAGTTGGCTGAGGCACGGTGACATGTCCTTGCATTGGTCCCCATCTGATCAGTGCAATGATCACAATGGAGGGCTTGAGACTCTGCAGAATGTTAAGTGTAAAGAGTGATGAAATCCTTTTTGAGCTTGCAAACTGTTTTCTATAATCCTAGTTTCATGTTTCACCAGTGTGGCTCCCTTTCCTCCACACAACTCTGCTCTTAGACAGATCCCACATGGCCAGTGGGCCTGGGCACTCAGCCCTGGTGAGCCCTCTTCCTGGAAACTCCATATCTTCCATCACTTAAATCTCTTAAAGAAGAGCATACAAATAGCCCTCAAATAGCACTTGTGTCCAGAAAGTCACATGCATAGCATGCCTGTATCTCTACTCCAAGCATCCCAGGTAGGTTGGCTTTGCATGATTTGTAAGTTGCTGCCAAACATGCCCATTAGCTGTCATTTGTCACTGACTTCACTGTTTTCTTACTTTTATTTTAAAGAAGGTCATCTCTATATTTTCAGTTGAGACCCACTTATTAATTTACAAGGATACTGCACACATATTTTCAATTATATATTATTATCATATATAGTTATCTATGTATCATTTTGTATACAGATATCTGTATATATGATATTATCTATATATAATCCATGTATGTATTATCTGTATGTAATATATCTGTATATATTCTTAAATATACATTGTCATCATAATATATGTAAAATACAATATATGGAGACATCTTCTCAATTTTTTCTAAAATATAATAACAAATTATGCTCAAATAATCTAACCAGAGCATTTGTTAAGCACCATGTGCTCAGTATTAGTTTAAGCCACATGGGATACAGAACAACTATAAGACATAATATTGACCCTCAGGTTGACCACACACAAGCTGGGAAACAAGACCCATACACGAGAAGTGACAATGAACTCTCCTGGCTAGTTGGCCATGGGAGGCACATGCAGAAGATGGAAAGGCAGCAGGGCGTGTCTTCCCTGTTCTTACCCTGCTTCAGCCTCTCTGGGAAGTTCACATCCTTCTATGACTGCAGCTGCTGCTGGGCCATTCCTCCGGCTCTCACTGGCTCTGGTCCTTCCATTGTTCCTTCCACCCTGTGGGTAGTAACAGCTTCCTGGTGTTGCTAGTCTCTAGGCAGCTTTCCTTGCTTGTTCTCACACCCCTGTCCATTCCTCTGTCAGTAGCACCTTCCTTAAATTCCATCCATCTGTACCATTAGGAGTGAATTCTGTTTCCTCCTGGGACTATGATGGATGCAGTGAAACTTATGAAGTTGCAGGTAGGGGGTTGCTTCACTTGTTGGTAAAGATTCAGATGTGTCAACCAGAACAAATACTTGTTTGATAAAGGAGAAAGGAGTTGGCCTTCCCCAGCAGGAGAGGAGGAGGAGCTTTGAAAGCAGACAGATGACTTGTAGAGAGCAAAAGCAAGGGCTTGAAGTGAACAAGTTGGCGTTTTGGTGTAGACAAGTCTGATCTGTACAGCTAATTTTTAGACTTTAAAAAGTTAAATGAATCCTTCCTGGAGGCTTGTGCTTCCTGTCCTGTCACTTGTTTGAAGAGAGAGCTACATCAAAGCCCCAGGCACCAGAATTCCCGAGAATCCAAACTTCACAGCCCTGCTGGGGGACACCTCAGATCCTCAATTAGGAGGATGAGTGCAGGTGAGCAAGGAACCCCCTCCTGCTTTAATTACTCCTGGCATAATATTCTTTTTCAAGCTTTGCTAATTGAAATTAAACAGCTGCCACATTTGGACAGGGACAAAAAAGAATCAATTTTTCAGCTTTCTCTGATTTAATAGAGACTGACAGGCTGTGAGGAAACCAGGGGCGATTTCACTCCCTTGGCTACTGGGTCACCAGTGGTTGACTCAAAGCAAAATAGAGTGTTGAGGAGGTGAAGTCTTCCCTAGTACAGTAAGAGTGACGCTTGCCAGGGGTTCGTTCTCGGGGCAAATGACACATTAAGTTAGTCTCATGGCCACCTTTACTAAAATGATCCAGTAGCCGACTCTTCTGTAGCCCAAGATTACCAAGATCTACCATACGCCAGAAGGGGCTAGAAATAGTCCCCTGCCAAGCGGATTCTTTGCTAGGTAAGTTCTTTAACAGTTGGTGAAGGGTGGTAAGGGATGGTTTTATCACCTTAGAGGACAGATTAGTAAAGGGAAGCTGAAGGAAAAGAGATTCTTTTGCACTTAAGGGTGTGCTAGGTGCTTTCAGAGAAGTTGTCTTCTTCAAGCCCTATAGCAACATAGGGACTTAGGTCTTATGAAACAAACTAGACTTGGAGCTTGGGGCTTAAGTCTGTGTGTGGTGAGTGTGATATGGTTGAAGGGCTTGGATAAAAATCAGTGACCAGAACAGCTGGCCTTCCTCCCACCTCCCAGTCTCAATGCACAGAACACCAGAGGTAAGGCATCTGTCCTCAGGCAGAAAACCAGAAGTTTCTTCTCTGAATAAACCAGATGGCCCTAGGGACTAAACTTTCCCATACAAACATTCTCTACTTCATAACCTTAAATCGAAGCCTGTTAGTTGGCAAGCCCTGCTCCCACTCCCAAAGAAAATGCCCCCTGTTTAGAATGTCACATTTAAATATAGTGACAGGCAAGGATTTTTGAGGGAAGCTTCTGAATGAAAGGAAACAAAAATAGACAAACAGAAAGAGAAATAATGTGGGAAACAGAAAATAAACTTAAAAAAGAAAAAAAAAAACCCTTCTAATTCAAATCTTTAGAGAGATTTGAGAAGATGTCATGCAAAGGGAACAATTGTAGAATAAGAAAGAATTCTTAGAATTTAAAAACAGAATTTCTAGGGCCCGGCGTAGTGGCTCATGCCTGTAATCCCAGCAATTTGGGAGGCTGAGGTGGTTAGATTGCTTGAGCTCAGGAGTTCAAGAACAGTGTAGGCAATGTGGTGAAACCCTGTTTCTACAAAAAATACAAAAAACTTAGCTGGGCATGGTGGTGTGCACCTGTATTCCCAACTACTAGAGAGGATGAAGTGGGAGGATTGCTTGAGCCTGGGAGGTAGAGGTTGCAGTGAGCTGAGATCCTGCCACTGCACTTCAGTCTGGGCAAGATAGTGAGACCTTGTATCCAAAAAAAAAATTTCTAAAATAAAAAACAGTGGTAAAATAGTTGGAAGGTAACATCAAGAAAATCTCCCAGAAATTATAGCAAGATGTAATAGAAAACAGGAAGCAAGTGAGAGAGCAGGATGGAAGCCAGAGCCTTTTTAAACCCTCATATTGGAAGGAACACCCCATCACTTTAATCATATTTTATTTATTAGAAGCAAGTCACTAGGTCAAGCTCAAGAGGGGATTATTGAAGAAAGGACTACAGGGAGTCTGAGGACACTAGAAGTCTCTTTAGAAGATGCCTACCACACCCTCAAGAAAATCTCCCAGAAATTATAGCAAGATGTAATAGAAAATAGGAGAGAACAGGTAAGATATACAGAGGATAAACCTATCTAGAAGAGGTTGGCAATGAATGGTCCATGTGCCAAATCCAGCCTGTGGCCTGTTTTTATATGTTCTTTAAGCTGTGAGTGCTTTTAAAATTTGTAATGGGTTGTATTAAAAAAAAAAAAAAAGAAAGACGATGTGATAGACCACATGTGACTCACCAAACCTAAAACGTTTACCGTCCGGCCTGTTACCAAAAAACTTGCTTACTCCTGTTCTAGCAGGTCCGACATCCAACTCATAGGAATTCCATAAAAAGAGAAGAGAAGAGAAGAGATAAATTTCCTGAACACAGGAAATTATCAAAGAAAATATACAAGAACAATTCCCAAAATGTAAGGACATGAATCTCAGGCTGAAAAGGTGAACGGGGTATCCAGCGCAATAAATGAAGACTGAGCCTTTAACCGATAATATCACTGTAAAATTTCAGAATATCTGGGTTAAAGAAAAGATCCTGAAAGTTTCCAGGGGGGATAAAAACTGGTCACTTACAGAGGAATGAAAAATCAGACATCTTAATAGTTGCATTTGATGCTAGAAGAAAATGGAGCAACACCTTACAAATTCTGATAGAAAGTAATTTTTGGCCTCGAATTTTATATCTATCCAAATGTTAGGGAATATAAATATAAAGGCATTTCAGACACAGAAAGACTTAGAACACTTATCTTCACAGTATCTTTAATTGACAGCACTTGCTACAGATGTGCTCTCCTAAAATGAGAGAGAGTAAACCACGAAAGGAGACCATGGGTTCCAGGAAACAGACATCAACCTAAGAAAGTGGTGAAGGAACTCTCACTGGAGATTAACTGGTCCAGATTAGAACAAGAGCCCCGGGGGGTGGGGAAAAGCTGTGGTAGGCATCTTCTAAAGAGACTTCTAGTCATCTCAGACTCCCTGCAGTCCTTTCTTCTATAATCCCCTCCTCTTGAGCTGGACCTAGTGACTTGCTCTAATTCATAGAATATGATAAAAGTGATGGGGTGTTCCTTCCAATATGAGGGTTTAAAAAGACTCTGGCTTCCATCTTGCTTTCTCACTTGCTTGCTCTGATGAAGCCAGTGGCCAGGTTGTGAGCTGCCCTGTGGAGAGGCTCATGTGACAAGAAACCAAGGGAGGGCCCTGGCCAAAGCCTGTGAGGAAATAATCCTGCCAACAATCACTGGAGTGGGCTTGGAAGTAGATCTTCTCCTGGTTGAACCTTGAGAGGACTACAGTCCTGGCTGACACCTTAATCGCATCCTTGTGAGACATCCTGAATTAGAGGACCCCACTAATCCAAGTCTGATTCTTTTCCCACAGAAATTGTGAGATAATAAATGCTCATTGTTTTAAGTTGCAAAGTTTTGAGGACAATTTGCCACACAGTGAAAGATAACTAATACAAAAAAGCTGAGCGAAAACTGATATGATGGAATATTTTGGGGAAGAGATCAAGGATTAGTAGGTAGCAAATTTTACCCATAAACAGCAAATAGAAACTTACAGAAAATTCCAAAGTTGCACTGGAAAGAAAATGCAATCATAGTTCACTATTTGGCTCCATAGTGAACAGTATTAACATAATCATTCTGTTATAAATATTGAGTATATAACCAAAACAAGGAGTGATCAGTGGAATAAGATAACTATGTTCTCATTTATCATAATACACAGTCACTGAATAATTTCTAACATTGAAAAAAAATGACCAGTTTAAATACACTGTGTTAAGTGTGGAGGTAACTATCAGAAGAAACAGCTAAAAGAGTTGAAAGTGGTTGTCCTCGTGGAGCAGAACTAGGACAGTACATGGGGGACAGGTAGAAAGGAGTCTCTTGTTTTTCATTATAAGTTTTTTTTTTTTTTTTTTTTTTTTTTTTTTTTTTTTTTTGAGATGGAGTCTCGCTTTGTCTCCTAGGCTGGAGTGCAGTGATGCAATCTCTGCTCACTGCAAGCTCTGCCTCCTGGGTTCACGCCATTCTCCTGCCTCAGCTTCCAGAGTAGCTGGGACCACAGGCGCCCGCCACCACGCCTGGCTAATTTTTGGTATTTTTAGTAGAGACAGGGTTTCACTGTGTTAGCGAGGATGGTCTCGATCCCCTGACCTCGTGATCCGCCCGCCTCAGCCTCCCAAAGTGCTGGGATTACAGGCATGAGCCACCACGCCCGTCCCATTATAAGTTTTTGATACTATTTGAATACCTAATTTTGCATATATTACTTTGATGTCAACTTGACCATCTAGACTGATATGCAAACACAAAGAAATGCAAAAATAAATATAAATTTAAATATTATATAGGCAAAATTTAAATCAAGAAAATTAACATTCTAGGAGTCAGAAATAAAGATAGTTCATAGCACATGATGTCATATGGCTCACGGAAGTAACTAGAAACCATATGTGCCTTAAGGCCCGGGATTTGATCCATCTGGGGATAGGTGCTAAGAGGAACCTAGAAGGAGTCTCTCTGCAAACAGTGAAAAGATGTTGCAGTCAGAAGAACTCTGTCAGCTTCAGGATGCAGCACTGATGGGCTGCCTGTTCCAGGCACAGGGTAGAAGGAATGATAAGAAATTAGTATTCCTAATTTATGTGGGGCCAAATTCTATTACTAATCATGCTCTATGGAAATTCAGAGTCTAGAAACTGTCATAAAAATTGATCTGGAATGTTTGAATCCTGTAGAGTTCCCAGCATAATGATGGAAATCCATAATACAGACACATTCACAATACAGAGCATGTGTAGGACCCCACAAAAGATAACTTCCAGCAAAATAGGCTAATTGACAATGTGACAAAACACAGGAATAAATCCAACATTATAAGAGATGTCAGCAGGTACATCAAAAGGGAGAAATCACATCAAAGACCTCATGGAAATTAGAGGAATATAAAAGGGACTTTAGCAATGTATCTAAAAGGTTCAAAAACATAATGAAAGGAATGAAAAACTTAAGGTAAGATTAGGACACCATAAAAAAGAAAGTCCCAAAATACATTGAGAAAAATATATAAATTCCAGAAATAAAAATCAGTCCTGAGATATACCTTCAGTGGTGGGTGAAAGAGATTAGACATGGCTGAAGTGAGAATGAGCAAACTGGAAGAGAGACCAAAGGAAATAATAAAAAATACTATACAGTGAGGTAAATGTACAATGTGAAAGAGAAGTAATAAGAAATCCCAGAATGTAACCCGCCAATGCATGTCTAATAGAAATTCCAGAGAAAGAAAAACAAGATTGGAGAAGAACCAATATTTGAGAAAACGGAAGTTCCAAAATTGAAGGAGGACATGAGCCCTTAAATTTAAGAAGCATACAGAGTCCCAAACATGACAAAATAAAGAGAAATAAATCCAGACCTAGACACAGTGTAGTGAAGCAGAGAAAGGTAAGGTAATAAATGCTTCCAGAGAGAGACAGAGAGAGAGAGAGAGAGAGAGAGAGAGAGGAACAAGATTGTCTACAAAAGAAAAGTCATTAGTCTGACAGCTAACTTTTGTCAGGATAATCGTATCAGAAGATAATAGAACAACCTTCAAAATTCTTAGGGAAAATAATTGACAACCTTGAATTTTATACCCAACTAAATTATAATTCAAAAGTGAGGTTGTATAAGACATTTCCAGACATATAAAGATGAAGAGTTTACTTGTCTTAGACCCTTGGAGAAAGAATGAATAGAGGAAATAATTTCAAGAAGGCAAATTATACCAGAAGAGAAGAGGACAGAGGAGGCAACAGTGAATAAAGCAGGTGAAATGTGTTGATTAAATAAGTAAGTACTCACTGTAAAAACACACAAAAACTAACCACTCGCCCATTCAACAACAACAAAAAACCCTCATTTGGCTCATACAAAAGGTTGGTGAAACTACAATACTAGAAAATCCTAACAGGGAAGATGGGTGGAAGAAGTCATGAGGGAAGTTCAGGTATTTTAAGATCTTTTTGTCAGGAAGAGGATAAATACACTAAATACCTTTACCCTCTTTGGCTGTATGTAGATGCTACTGTTCACCAATCTCTCTCTTCTTTCTCTTCTTCTTCCTTTCTCTTCTTTCTACACTACCAAAGCACATATGCTATCTTGCATGTAAGTGGGAACATGTGACTGAGTCCTGGCCAATGGCCCATGGGGTGGAAGAGGGATATACCCCTGCCAGGCCCGGCCCCTAAAGTACACCTGGGCCTCCTTTCTCTTTCTTTGATTGATGGTCAGTTGAGTGTTGAGGGCTCTGAGGAAACCCCAGGGGACATGGAACTACTGGGTGGAAGAATCCTCCATCCCAGAATCATTACTTAGACGGAGAGTTGCCCTATGACAAGAATCTGGATGAACTTTCCATTAGGCAGAAATGATTTTCTTGTGTTAAGCTGCTAGAGTTTGTTATCACAGCTTAGCCTATCCTATTTGATTAATACAGAAATGGAAGTGAAACAATGCCCTAATAAAAACCAAATATATGTGGCATTGGTTTAATGGTCAGGCAGTAAGTGACAAGGACACCATCAGCAGTAGCTGGAAAGAAAAGGCCCAGAGTATGCAGTGGTAAAACTGTCACCTGTGGTAATGCACTAGATATAAGGTCTCCTCTCTAGCTGGCAGCTCTAGAGGAGGAGTCTAGAAAGCAGACTATTAGTAATGTGTGTTGGTTTTTATTGGCAGCCTTTGCTACGCTATTAAGGAGATAAACTCAGGAGAGAATTAGCAGGTTTGTAAATAGAAATAAATGGGAATACCAAGAGTCCAGACATTTGCTGAGTCAAAGGGTTGAAAAAACTTACTGCTTCCAGTAGAGCATAAATGACAAAGGCCCAGAGAAACAAGCAGAGATCTGCCCCATAGGATTCCAGCATTTGTTAAGAGTGAGTGGCTTCAGTGTACCCCCTTTTCATTCCTTTTCTGAGCGGGAATTTGTAATTGCAATTATTGCAGGCAGCTTGCTTCACTACAGTATAAGTAGTAGTGAAGCGAGAAAGGGAGGAAATATAACTTCGTTTAGTTCATTGGGTGCCATGCCAAGAAGAGTCATATGATAGTCACAAAGACAAGAGTCTTTGCATCATCCAGAGATCCCGGACTTTTAGCTGGAATGAAGTGACTGGATAGGACTTTGAGTTGTCTTGCCTGGGGAGAGATGAGTGTGTCCCATAGATGGTTCTCTTCTTCTTGGACACACAGCTAATCTAATTGCTCTCCAGTCCTTGCATCTAGGTGAAACCACATGATTGAATTCTGGCCAATGAAGCATAAGAAGAGGGAAGGATATGCTGGTAAAACTTTAACAATTGGCCCTCCAGAAAAAAACATATGCATATGTATTGAATTTATGATAAATTTGCTAATATAAGGGTTGCATAGCAAGTTTTTATAGTTAATATTATAATTACATTTTAAAATACACAATACTCTGTTGTCATTTCCATACAGCAGATTGATTCTCTCAGAATGCTTTTGTTGATTTTTATGTATATCAGAATTTACTTCGTCATCGGTAATGTGAGCAACTTCTTTGCTGAATCAGTTAACAGTTTTCAAATACTGTAAGGATATTCTCTCAATATTTTGTGCTATTCGGAATGTAATGGCTACAGACACAACATGCTTTTAGTTAATCTGAATTAATAATACTTCATAACTTTTAAAAGTCTCTAGGCCAGCCAGGTACGGTGGCTCACGCCTGTAATCCCAACACTTTGGGAAACCAAGGCGGGTGGATCACCTGATGTCAAGAGTTCGAGAGCAGCCTGACCAACATGGTGAAACCCCGTCTCTACTAAAAATACAAAAAATTAGCTGGGTGTGGTGGTAGGCGCCTGTAATCCCAGCTACTCGGGAGGCTGAGGCAGAATTGCTTGAACCCGGGAGGTGGAGGTTGCAGTGAGCCAAGATCAGCCTGGGCAACAAGAGTGAAAGTTTGTCTCAAAAACAAAACAAAACAAAACAAAAGTCTCTAGAAAATCAACAGAACAATAAGTCAAGCTCTGATTTATAGTGTTTGCCTGTTTCCATGGTATAAATATCCCCACCATGGTCAATTTCAAACTATCAACATGATGCCTCCAAACATGGGGTCAGGAAGAAATGCACAGTAGCTATTGCTATATAGTATTTCCTGCTTATCCATACAAGTTGCCTAAATAATCTCAAGTGTAGATAATAGCCGAATGTAGTAAAATAGGAAATGATGACGCTTGAATAGTCACAAGTTGAGCATCCCTAATTTGAAAATCTGAAATCCAAGGCCGGGCGCGGTGGCTCAAGCCTGTAATCCCAGCACTTTGGGAGGCCGAGACGGGCGGATCACGAGGTCAGGAGATCGAGACCATCCTGGCTAACACGGTGAAACCCCATCTCTATTAAGAAATACAAAAAACTAGCCGGGCGAGGTGGCGGGCGCCTGTAGTCCCAGCTACTTGGGAGGCTGAGGCCGGAGAATGGCGTGAACCCGAGAGGCGGAGCTTGCAGTGAGCTGAGATCCGGCCACTGCACTCCAGCCTGGGCGACAGAGCGAGACTCCGTCTCAAAAAAAAAAAAAAAAAAAAAAGAAAATCTGAAATCCAAAATGCTCCACAGTCTGAAACTTTTTGAGCACAGACATGATGCCATGAGTAGAAAATTCCACACCTGACCTCATTTGATGGGTTGCAGTTAAAACACAGGTGCACAATGTTGAAGATGACATTGTTGTGGTTTTTTGTTTTTTTTTTTTTTGAGATGGAGTCTCACTCTGTCACCAAAGCTAGAATGCAGTGGTGCAATTTGAGCTGCAACCTCTGCTTCCTGGGTTCAAACAGTTCTCCAGCCTCAGCCTCCTCAGTAGCTGGGACTACAGGTGCGCACCCCCACACTTGGCTAATTTTTATATATTTAGTAGAGGTGGAGTTTCACCATGTTGGCCAGGCTGGTCTCGAACTCCTAACCTCAGGTGATCCACCTGCCTTGGCCTCCCAAAGTGCTGGGATTACAGGCTTCAGCCACTGTGCCCAGTCAACATGATATTGTTAACACTGTAGAAAAAGTGCTTAGAGACAACATGGTGAAAATGTGTGATGGGCTTCCCGAAGCATTTAAAGCAGCATACGTTCATAACAGAACATGAAATCATGTCAGTTTATAAACTCAAAGAGCAACTTCTAAGACAAAAACCCTTGTTAATGAGGCAGATGACTCTGGAGGAAACATTTCAAAAAGTCAGCAGAATGCCTCCTCGTCCCTATAGGAAACATTTCCTGATTCCTTAACTACTTCTGATGTTTCTTCTCACCTAAAAAAAAAAAAAAAAAAAAAATACGCTGCATGGTAACCTGTAATCAAAACACAGCATCATAGGTGGAGGCAGAAAGCCTGCCATTGTTGGTTGCTGCTGTTGTTTCAGAGCTGATGCGGGTATTCTGGGGATGCTACTAAGCTGCTTAGTTACTCTGAACACATTATTTTTTTACAGAATTAATGGTACGTGCTACTTTTTACTGTCAAGTACTTGTGTGTGCATGAATGTAAGACAACAATTATTTATCAGTAGCATACGAAGTCAGAGTCAGGAATGATGATGATGCCAAACAACCGCACACTGTCCACACGGGTGGCTGAGACAGTGACACCTTTGCTTTCTGATAGTTCAGCGTACATGAGCTTTGTTTCATGCACAAAATTACTAAAAATATTATATAAAATTATGTCCAGGCTATGTGTATATGGTATACATGAAACATATAGGAATAAATTCATGTTTAGACTTGGGCCCACTCCTCAAGATATTTCCTGATGCATATGCAAAAATTCCAAAATCTGAAAAAAATCTGAAATCTGAAACACTTCTGGTCCCAATCATTTCAGATAAGGGATATTCAACCTCTATTACCTTTGTTATTTATTTATTTATTTTTACTTAATGGTATACTTATATAATTTAATTTGTAATAATGCCTGTGCTTCAAAATTAGCTTGCAAAATTTAACAAGTGACTCTTGAGAGTTATAATGAGTCAGCTCTGGCATACCACTAAGATGAAGTATGCCACTTCCACAGCTGGCCCCTGAGGTCTGCAGGATAGCCCTTCATAAACTCTCCTCTACTCACTGGCTAGCCTACCACAGAGGATCCAGCAGAAGACACCAAGATTGCCATAGGAGAAAGCAGAGCCTGGATCCCTGGGTCACCAGGGAGAGGCCTGGAAGTGCCATCCTACTAAAATTGTCTACCTTAAACTTGGTGTGAGCAAGAAATAAACTTTTGTCATGTTAAGTCTCTGAAATTTGTTATAGCAAAACCTATTAGGACTTTAATAGGTTATTTGTCACAGGAAAATCTATTATGACAATATACTTTGCTAGAAAATTTTAAAAATTAAAAATAAAACAAGGAATTTAATGATACTATTTTAAAAATTCTAAAACATAATGGTCAATACTAGAAATAATAGTAATGTTATGTATCAGATCCAAAGCCAGTTATTTTCAACCTCATATCTAAAACCATTGATATTATCCTTGCCTTCCCATCTTGCTTTCTTCCATTGATGATCTCTGTGTAAATCCATGGCTTAAAAATACCTCCAAAACAATGCCTCTGATGTTAGAGTTTCACTTGTAGTGTATTAATTTATTTGACAAATGTTTGGGCCAAAGGCTAGAATCACACAGTTGTAATGGAATTGTTGCTACTGGTCAGAAGGCTTAAAAAAAAAATCCTTTAGCTTTAAGATAATGCTTGAAAGATCCTGTTTGAACTCTAAGACTACTAGATATTTAGGTCTGCATCTGGATACAAAATCTTATTTGAACCAATTAGCACTTAAGGTTAAAATCTGTGCTCTTTTCTCAGGGAACCTTCTGATAATACCTACACTAAGAACAAGGAATTAGTGGGAGACACTCAATAGATCCTTTAATGGAAATTAATAAATGTCCAGCAAAAAAATCAATGGAATCTACCAGAAAACAGAAATGCCTTGAAAAACTATTTTTCCCAGATTGAAGGATTCTTAATACTTAAATTTTTTTTTTTCTTTTTAAGACTGAGTCTCACTCTGTCATCCAGGTTGAAGTGCAGTGGCGCTGTTTTGGCTCACTGCAACTTCCACCTCCTGGGTTAAAGCAAGTCTCCTACCTCAGCCTCCTGAGTAGCTGGGATTACAGCCGCCACGCCGGCTAATTTTTGTATTTTTAGTAGAGACAGGGGTCTTCCCATGTTGGCCAAGCTGGTCTCAAACTCCTGACCTCAAATGATCCACCTGCCTCAGCCTCCCAAAGTGCTGGGATTACAGGCGTGAGCCACCGCACCCAGTCTAATACTAAAACATTTTAAATATAAACATCTAATCCTCAAGTTGAAAGGCTCTTTAAAATTTCAAATATCAGCTTCTAACCTTGTGTGCAAAACATTCCAGAAAGTACAGTGGGTAACAGCTTTGAAAGACACACATTTCTACAGATGCCTTATCCCTACGCTCACTTGCTAAAGTTCACTAGGCATCTACCACGTGCAAAATATATTCCAGATGTGTTGAAACCACAGTGGTAAATAAACCTCCAGGGAAAAGGTTGCATGCAACTGTTCTATGGGGTATGGGTAAAAGGGCATCACAGGCTTAGGAAGTAACCCCAACAAAGGGCATGGAATGTTTGAAAAATGTGTAATACACGAGGGGACAAATGGTATGAAAGCTCCTCATCACATACTGTAGATTTTTAAAAAATTAATTAACTAAGTAATTAAGTATTTTAAATTAAGTAAAAACTATCAATTTATGGTATATAGCATGATGTTTTGAGACATGTATACATTGAGGGGTGGCTAAATCAAGTTATTTAACATATACATTACCTCACATACTTATGTTTTGTGGTGAGAACACTTAAAATTGACTCTCTCAGCAATTTTCAAATATACAATATATTGTTATGAACTGCAGTCACCATGATGAATTATTGAGGTTTGTGAACTGTATTCTTTATTCAAGGAGGAGAGAATGGATGTGGGGCTTTTTACTGGTGTTAGAAAGCGCCCCGGTACTGTGAAGGGCTAGGGTGCATAGGGAAAGACTGCAGGCAGAAGACAGCGGGGGGACGACTTCTGCACTAGTGTAGGGCGAGAGATGGGTCTGAAGCAGGGCTGCAGGGATGGGAGGGAAGAGGCACCCAGGAGGGTGTGGACAGGTATATCCATAGGACTTGCTCACTGACTGAATGTGCATGTGTTGGGGGCCTGTGAGGACGGGGCCCGGCAGAAGACTGGTGCCCATGGGAGCTAGAAAACATGAATGAAGAGATGTGCACTCAGTTTTGGAAATGCTGAGCCGGACAGGTCACTGGCAGATCCAGGTGGAGGTAGGACACCCAGATGGTATGAAATTTGAGGCTGGCATTCCAGAAAAAGAAGAGGGATGAGATACAGGTATGGAATTATCAGCAGAAAGGCAGTGAAGGCAGAGAGCCTTCACAGAGGAAAGCAGGGAAGCCAAAGGAGAGATACGTCCTCAATTTTCTGTTTTGTGGATAAGTCAATATAACACACATTTGCTTAGACTCTGCTATGCGCCAGAAGAATCCAGGTCTTGGCCATGTTAGGGTTTATGGCCTAGAAAGTTCTTTAGAAAAAGCAGCCTTCAGTTTAACTGAAACATTACCCAAAGAGGGGACTTGTGGAGAAATTAAACAAATACATTTAAAATGCCAGCTTAGCAAATATTTTTTACACTTGTATAATTCTCCATACTATCACAAGATTGCAGAAACAGATACACTCATGTATGGCAGTTGGAAATGAACTGGCATAACTCTTTGAAAAGTAACTTGGAAATATATATTAAGAGTCTTGAAAAGAATTAAACTCTTTAAATTGATAATTCCTCAGGTTATTCCAAAGAAACTAATTTCTATTTTTTTTAAAAAAAGACTTCGGTACAAAGATGTTCATCACAAAGTATTTGCAATAACAGTTTGAGAATTAGCTTAGATGCCCAACTACAGTGGAGTGGTTTAGTAAATTATGACAAATCTGTTAGATGGAATATTAAACAGCCATTAAAAGCGATGTTTGAAGGAAGTATGTTATCTTTTTTTTTTTTTTTTTTTTTTTGAGACGGAGTCTCGCTCTGTCACCCAGGCTGGGGTGCGGTGGCCGGATCTCTGCTCACTGCAAGCTCTGCCTCCCGGGTTTACGCCATTCTCCTGGCTCAGCCTCCCGAGTAGCTGGGACTACAGGCGCTCGCCACCTCGTCCGGCTAGTTTTTTGTACTTTTTAGTAGAGACGGGGTTTCACCGTGTTAGCCAGGATGGTCTCGATCTCCTGACCTCGTGATCCGCCCGTCTCGGCCTCCCAAAGTGCTGGGATTACAGGCTTGAGCCACCGCGCCCGGCCAGGAAGTATGTTATCTAATGTTATAATGTTAAATGGAAAAAAGGACATTTGGTATCATCACAAATGCATAAAATAAAAACCAAAAGCCCATGAACAGGAAAAAAATATCTAGAAGGAAACATACCATAATTTGAATAGAGGTTGTCTTTAAGCATTAGAGCTTGGTTTTCCCTTAATTCATAAATTCTTTTACATTTCCTTGATTTTCTATATAAACATTTAACGACTATTTAATCAGAAAAATGAGCTCCAAGTAGCAAATGCAGAGTGAAGAATGATGAAGACTTAGTGGAGACAGGAGGTATGAGACAGGGCTCAGAGACAGTACTCGGGCATTTTTTTCCAGGCCTTGCAGGATGCAAGGTGGACAGTGCTGCAGTCCGGTGGATCTGATGCCCCAGACTCTGCAGACACATTGAGGGGACCCAGGGCTCTGAACAAACGGCCAGATGGTAAGAACACATCCCTTGAGTTGTTTCTTCCAGTTGCATTTTTCCCTAATCACAGTCTGCTTTGGGAAAGGTCAATCAACCTAGCAAAAGTACCGCCTGGACATCTTCACTAGGGCCACTGACTGCTCCCCAGAACTCTCAGTTTCCTGAGGATTGTGCCCTTTCCCTCCCTTTCCTGCTGCAGCTTCTCAGCCTAAGCGAGCCTAGAGAGAGCAAGGGTGGGGAAGGAGAGCAGGGGGCATGGGATTGTGCTGAGAACACCAAAAGCCCATTAAGTCTGAAAGGTTAAGCAAAGACTGAGGCATGAAGAGTGAAAATTCTCCATTCAACAATAATCCTCGCCCCCCGCCACCCCCGACACCTCTTCTTAAAATGGAAACAAAGGGTGCATGATGACATTAGGCACTTTAAAATATGCAAAATTAGGAGCTGGTGCAGACCTCATTAACACCCGCCTCCAACATCATTAAGATGTTTCCAAGAAAATTAATTGAGAGACTCATTAAAAATAAATTAAGAAAAATGTGTTGCAGAGCGCCTGCACTCAGCTCATAAATCACAGCTCAGCGCTCCGGCCCGCTGCTCCGGCAATTAACTCCAACCTATTTGTTTTATCCTGACTGTGAAAATTAGAAAGCAGACGTGGAGATTAGATTAGGGACGTCTGTCAGGCGGAACTTGGAGTGAATATTTTAGGATACAAAATGGAAACCAGGAAAACAAAGAGCAGAGATTTCATTCTGAGGAGCTTGTCTTTGAAAAGTGACAGGCAGATGAAGGGTGCTGGAGGGACAGTGTGGGGAAGGAGTACATACTCTCGGGAGGGAGGAAGGGGGAGAGAAAAGAACAGACGTTTAAACTCTTCTGACCAGGAATCGTGCAATACATTTGCATTATAAATATAAACAGTTACGCATCTCAGTAAAGCTGGCATTGAGACATAAAATTGATGTTCCTGATGATACTTCATATGTCATACTTTAATGTTTAGACATATATAGTCATTTGGTGGAATCACTCGAAACAGTTACTGGTCTCTTGCAATATTTTATATATCAGTGATGACTACATGTCCCTCTATATGAGGTGAAATATGCCAACCTTTTCCCTGTTATCTCTCACTTAACAACAGTTATTGAGTAGCAGGCACTTTGCTGGGCTCAGGTACATGTGTCATCTCATTTAATTTTCATAACTCCAAAAAAGAAAACCATTTTACAAGATGTGGAAACTGAGGCTCAAAGTAAAGCAATATGCGTGGGAGTCGTGCGGCCAGTAAGTGGCAGAGTTGGGGTTGCAATCCTGGTGGAGTTTTTTGGTTTGGTTGGTTGGGTTTTTTTGAGTCTGGATCTTGCTATGTTGCCCAGACTGGTCTCGAATTCCTGGTCTCAAGGGACCTTCCCTCCTCAGCTTCTCAAGTAGCTGGGTTAAAAGCACTCACCTGGCATATCCCTGGCATGTTAAACCTAAGACCAGTGTAGCCCTCAGCTTCTTTTCATTCCAAAGTTCATTTCGGGTCACTGTATTTTCCAAGCCTCAAACTAGAAAGGCTTTTTGTTCTTCCCTCCTTCCTCCTTCTATCTCTTATTTCCACAAATATTTTATTGCATGCTTGCAATACACCAAGCATGGTATCAGGTCTGGGGGAATAGGGCAGTGGCCTTGTTGGGTTTGGGAAGATGGGTGCTGGTTAAGTCACTGCAAATGTGAGGGCCACTGTAGAGAACACAGCACAAAGGGAAACAAAGACTGTGCCCGTCCCTCAGGTCATTTACTAAATACCTGCTATGTAACGGTGCTGAGGACCCAGATGTCAGACTGCTGACTCTCCCACTTACCAAGTATGAGACGTTGGGTAAGTTATTTAACCTCTCAGTTTCCACATCTGTAAAATGGGGAGAGTACTAGTACTTACCTTGGAGGGATTTTTTTTTTTCTTTTTTGAGGATGAAATGAGAAATCCATGAGAAGTCCTTAGCAAAGTGCCTGGCTCAGAGTAAGCTCTGGGTAAATGTCAGCAGTTATTATTTAAAGGTGACATTTAAGTTGACTCTTAAAGGAGCAGTAGGAATTCAATCAGAATTCCATTTCTGGGGACAGCTGCAGTCTTATGGGTGGTATTTAAAATTATTTGGCTTTTTCAAATAAAAAGGGGAGTGAATAATCTTGGGTATTAATAAAAGACTAGCCAGCTTGTCATGACACACAGCCTCACTGGGTCATGAATATGCTGCCCCGGGTTGTGCAGGGGAGTGGGATACAGCAGGGCAAGAACTGGGGGGAAGTTTTGCTTCCTGTTCTCCAGGACATCTCAAAGGCACTGGGGAAAAAAAAATCCCACCCTGCACAAGGAAGAAAGGTTAAAGCTGAGGGAGTGTGTCACAGTACCGAATTTCCATGGCTCTTTCCTGCCTTGCCTAAGAGACAGTTGTGGATCAGTATTAGTGGACTGGCATTACTAATCTTTGGAAATTCAGTGACAGTGCAGTGGATTGCATTTTATTTTTTCATTTTGTTTTAATCTAGTTTTTAAAAGACTGGGTGTAGTTCCCGATTACAGGTCTGTTGGCTCATCCTTAATTGCAAGGCTGTCGTAACCCAGAAGATGCCAATATCCAAGTGGATACTCAGCTGGCTGTTCTGATAGGGCCCTAACAGTTGTTTACAGTCAGTGCTCTCAGTATTCCTTATGACAAGTCAGCGGCTGGGCTGTAAAATTATTCAGTGTTTTGAATACTACACTGGACCAAGGCAAAGTTTGAAATATATGGAGCATAAGAATAAAAGACTTCCTAGGTAGCAGGTCACCTGCCCAAATCATAGTAAGGACCAACAAGCTAGAGCTGCTGAGTAGAGTGCCCTGAACAGGAAAAGGACAAACACTAGTAGACATGACAAAGGAGGGCTGCTGCATGGTCACAGGCACCAGGAACCTATCCGACGATGGGGCTACAGGACTTACCTTCTGAAACTTCAAGCTTATACTGAAAGGAATCGAATACATGAAGAGAAACACATTGGAAAATGACTAGCTAAGAATAGAAATTTCCTTCTTAAAGGTTCCTATCTATACCTTAAAGGCCAGAGATCTATTGAAGGGCAAATGCCTGGAAGGATAGCATTGTAAATTCTTACCTTCAGGATGAATTTCACACTCTTTCCAGATGACAGATTTGACAGTAGAAAGGAAGTAAACAGACACGACCCTGGTCTGCAGAAGAGAGGTACTGCACTGAGCTCTCCGAAGCGACAAAAAATAAAGCCAACCTATTTCAAAAATTTGTCCAGGGCTGGGCTGCTGATGGCCACACTTGAGAAGTTTCATCAGCAACTCTGTCCTCTTCTTGGCCTCATGTCCACATCGGTGTCATGTTCTGTAGATTCTTCATCCTCCATGTCTTCTATATCCATCTCTCTTTTCCATCCCACTCCACCCTAGTTTGGCTCTTTCTTGTCTGAGCTCTTGCGAAAGCCTCTTCCTGAGTTTCCCTCCTCCAGTCTCTCCTCCTTTACTCCGTTGACTGCCAGATTGTCTTACAGCATAGATGAAACCACGTGACTTCTGTGCCCCAAGACTTTGATGTCTACGGAATAAAGTTCGAGCTTCTCAACGTTACCACCTGGAATCTGGCCACAGTTGATCTTTTCAGGCGTATCTCTCCCTATCTCCTCCTTTTCTAATTACACATTTTTGATTCTTGCCCAACCCAACTACTCACTATTTCCCAAGCACACCCTATACTTTCCCACGCCTTTGACTCCCACACGACCTTTGTCACACCTGCCTCCCTTCTGCTCTGCCTGACAAATTTTAACCTCCTCTTCAAAGACCAGCCCAAATGCTCAGTTCCATAAAGCTTCTGTGACCTTGCCTTGCCTGCCTCAAAGAGAAGTAATTTGCTTTTAGAGTTCACACAGTGCCTGTGAATACTTGTTGAGTGACTGAATGAACTTGCTGATAGCAATTATCATATTGTCTCTTACACCTCAACTGGTTGCAATACATGCACTGGTCTGTCATCTTCCGAGATTCCAGGATCCCTAAAGATATGAAACAGGCCTTGTTTGTATCCCACACAGAATCTGTACTTTGCACATGGTAAGGGCTTCTTAAATTTAGTCATACTCTACTAACAATAGAATTTATGTGTTTTGACATATTTTTTGTTCTGAGTTACTTAAATAAACAAGCATGTAGTTCTGTCTTTAATAATGAAGAATTAATGGTACCTGTAGATGAATTTACTGGTGTATTAAAACAGTGCTTTATTCCCACTGAATATGGTCAACCCCAGCTGAAGACTACACCCTATGCTACGGAATCCATCCTCTCTGTCAGTGGTGGAGCTGAGGCCACCTCCCCAACTTCTGGTCCAGTGTTACATCATACTTTATCCATACATCAGCATTCCTCAAAGAACTAGAACACTTCAGAATAGTTACTTCTTTAACCACCTGAAAGAAGAGCCTATCAGAGAAGCAATGTCTGAGTAGGAGAAACCATGTGCTCTCCCCACACCCCAGATGATGCACAGAAGGCACATTCTGCTGGTCATGCATGAGATGCCTGTTTCACTTAGTCTCTGAGGTCAAGCTTACCACCTTAGGTCACTCTTTTATCTCAGGACAGCAGGGGAATTAAGAAGTCAATAGACCCCCCACCTGCCTGGCACAGTGGCTTATGCCTATAATCCCAGCACTTAGGAAGGCCAAGGTGGGAGGATCACTTGAGCCCAGAAATTGAAGACCAGCCTGGGTAACATAGCGAGACCCCATGTCTTTATACGGGGTCTCTACAAAAAGAAAACAAAACAAAAAACTAGCCAAGTGTGGTGGTGCATGCCTATAGTCTCAGCTACTCAGGAGGCTGAGGTGGGAGGATCACTTGAACCTGGGAGTTCAAGGTTACAGTAAGCTATGATCATGCCACTCCACTCCAGCTGGGGTGACAGAGCGAGACTGTCTCTAATAATAATAATAATAATAAAAAGCCTCACAAAATCCTAGAAGCTCTTATTTAGACATAATCCTTTTCACATAGCCTATAGATGCTAGGTGTGTAGTCACATTTGAAGAAATCAATCTAGGTCGCAGATGAAAAATTGGTTAGTTCTTATTCCTGACATCACATGTGCATGTACACGCACACACACATGCATGCGCACGTGCACACACACACACACACACACACACACACACACACACAGAGCAACAGTCTTTAGAAGCCAAAGCATCTCTAAGCTACCAAACACTACTTTCTGAGATTCCCTACCCAATTCTTCCTAACAGCGCTTTATTCCCACTGAATATGGTCCACCCCAGCTGAAGACTACACCCTATGCTATGGAATCCATCCTCTCTGTCAAGCTACATATTTGTCTGCTTTATCATCCAATCTGACTGGCCCAGGCTTTGTGAGCAGTGTCTGAGTATTCCTCTGGGAATTCTTGGGTTACTAGATTATTCTGGGCTGTGGTTATCTTTCAATACCTCCTAGGTATTATCTAGCCTTTCCAGTGATAATAATTAGAGCAATTAGCATGGCCAGTAGCTTTGGACTGATTTATTCTCTTAAGCTCATGTGCAGGTAGGAAAGATTTAACTGCCCTGGTTCTGTCAAGGTCCAAGTGGTGCGTAGGCTTCCACTGCTTAGTCAAGCATTTCTGGGGTTAATTTTCATTAAAATGACCCTGACACTAATGACAAGTGACTGTTTCTGCCCCCATTTGCAGTTTTATAATAATGTCCTTTTATTTGCTTCTCACTAAAGGATACAGACACATTGCCAAGAGGTTCCATTTGTCCCCATTATAGACCATTTTTAATTTTAATTTCAGAATTGTTTCTTTGTAAGAATTTTGTCTCTGTCTTAGAACAAAAAATATTTGAGGGCAGAAACTGTATTTTATTTGGTAACCAGTACATAAAGTGGTTGAAATGATAAACAAACAACAATTCCACATCTGAACTAACAATATTCTAGAGATTCACAAAGAAGCGTTTGGATTTCAATCTCACCACAACATGAGAGATCTTTTGTAAGTTTCTTAACCCCTTGATCTCCATCAGCAAAAATGAGGATAATAATGCTCACCTAAAAAGGTTTTAGCGAAGATGAGATGAGAAAAAATTTTATGAAAGTACCTGGCATGGCTTGGATGTCAAATGCATCTGAGCATATTACCATATTACCAAATAGCTGAGACCTAATAAAAACCCACCCTCCCTAAATGCTCATGAAAATTTAACTAAACCAACAGGAATTTAATATATTTCCTTTATGCCCCTCTGCTTGATTTCATTTGTAGTTAAAAAAAAAAACCTATAAAATTTAGTGTTTTTAGGAATTGTAAAGACTACTTAGCTTAATGTCCTCATTTAATAGGAAAAGAAACTGAGATTCAGAGACGTTAACTTCAAGGTTATATAGCTAATAATTAGCATGCTGATTTCCCTTACATTTTGCACACAGGATAGTCTGCACTGTTATTCTGAAAGATGTGTTAAAGAACTGATCCTTCCTCTTGAGTCTAGGGTGAGAATGACTGATGACAGCAATTCACCTTGAATCCTTTTTATAACTTTTTGTTATGGTTCCAATGATTAAAGGGACACATGCTTATTCTAGAACATTTGGAAGAAAAGTGTAAGAAAGAAAATTAAAACTACCTACAGTTCATCACCTAGTGATAAATATTTTTAACATTTTGGCATGATTAATAAAATTGGGAGATTCCATATATTTTTTTGTACTTGAGTTAAAAAAATTGACATTATTCTACTGAAATTTCCCCATATTATTAAACAGTCTTTGAAAATGTGATTTCAAAGGGCCATATAACATTATTCCATGTGGATTTATCATTGCTCAGGAGGCAGAATAGTATGCCCTTAAGAGTCAGAGAGACGAGGGATAGAATTCCAGCCCCACCCCTCTAACAGCTAGGTGACGCAAAACCAGCTGCTTATTCTCATTAAGCCTCAGTCCTCACATCTGCAAAATATTGATAATATTCACCACATGTGGTTCCTATCAAGGTTAAATGATGTGTCTTATATATGTACTTAGCATTGTGCCCCCACACAGTGAGTGCTTGATAAATGGTAGCTATTTATTGTTATTATTTTATCACATTCTTATTATTGGACATTTAGGTTGTTTCCAGTTATAAGTAAACACCTAAACACCAGGTGAAATATCTTCCCTGTAGCCACCACGGTAACCTACCTGAAATGTGTATCTGTTATGCTTATTCTTATCTGTAGCTCCCCATCAAAGGTTTTCAAACTTTCTTTTCAGAAGTGGAAGCCTTTTGTTAAACATCTTAAGGAAAACTTCCCAGGCAACTTGGGTTGTGGCAGGGGTGGGGTTCAGAGCCTGGACCAATTCCCAGCCCTTCTTCCACCGTCGTTGACATAGGCCCCTGAAGCATTTCTGAGGAATGCTAAGGCTACTCTGAACACACTGGGAGTAACTTTGGCCTACCGGGTAAAAGGAAGGCTCTGAGTATGGTGTATGATACATCCAAACTGCTCGTTCCTGAAAGACCCCGATGCAGTTTATTTTTATGATTTTGTTATGTTGTTGCTTTTGCCTGGGATGTCCTTAACTCCCATCTTCCCAAGGCTAACACCTACAACGGACTCCATCTGCACATTACTTCACCCAGGAAGCCATCTCTGCTCCAGGCTGCTGAGACACTCTTCTCCCCTGTTTCCAGGATACCTGGTCAAGTTCTCTATCACTGTGGGGGAACACAGAGCTGAACTGTGAGCTCTTACAGGACAGAGACTGTATCTCTTTGACAGCTGTATTCCCAGTCCCCAGCATAACGTCTGGTACTGCTAAATGCTCACCAAAACTATTCGTTAAATCTACAAACTTATGAATAAATTTGGGGTGCCTCTCTGATTATTTCTTTAGGACAGTTTTGCAGAAGCAGATTAGTGGGTCAAAAGGATGACCATTTTTAGGCTTCTTTTTTTATCTTGTATTTTTTTTCCTTACTTCTCTACAGATGAGTACAATATTTTTTCGTGTATATTTTATATATACATATATATATATACATATATATATATATATATACTTTTTTTTTTAACTTTCCAACTTTATTTTAGGTTCAGGGGTACATGTGCAGGATTGTTGTATGAATAGAGTGGGTGGCATGGGGGTTTGGTGTGGAGATTATTTCATCACCCGTAATAAGCACAATACCCCATAGGTAGTTTCTGATCCTCATTCTCTTCCCACCCTTTAGCCTCAAGTAAGCCCAGTGTCTGTTGTTCCCTTCTTTATGTCCATGTGTTTTCAGTATTTAGCTCTTACTTATAAGTGAGAACGTGCAGTATTTGGTTTTCTGTTCCTGTGTTAGTTTGCTTAGGATAATGGCCTCTAGCTCCATCCATGTTGCTGTAAAGTATATGATCTCATTCTTATTTATGGCTGCATAGTATTCCATGGTATATATGTACCACACTTTTAAAAATCCAGTCCACTGTGGATGGGTATATAGGTTGATTGCATATCTTTGCTATTGTGAATAGTGCTGTGATGAACATATGTGTGCATGTGTCTTTATGGTAGAACAATTTATATTCCTTTGGGTATGTAACCAGTAATGAGATTGCTGGGTTGAACGGTAGTTCTGTTTTAAGTTCTTTGAGAAATTGCCAAACTGCTTTCCACAAGGGCTGAACTAATTTACATTCCCACAGCAGTGCTTAAGCATTCTTTTTTCTCCACAAACTCGCCAACATCTGTTTGTTTTGTTTTTTACTTTTTAATAATAGGCATTCTGACTGGTGTGAGATGGTATCTCACTGTAGTTTTGACGTGCCTTTTTCTAATGATTAGTTACATTGAGTATTTTTTCATATGCTTGTGGCCCATGCCTTCTTTTGAGAAGTGTCTGTTCATGTCCTTTGTCTAGGCTTCTTGATGCACTCTTGGAAAGATTTATGGCAAAAAATTATAAGACATTCATTTGAAAGACAACTGTCTCTCCTGTGTCCATTAGTGTTTGCTATTTGTGTTTGGGAATGCAGCTAAAGAAGCCAATTTTTGAGCCATAAAAATTGGCTATTTTTTTGTGGCGCCTGATTTGGTTGAGGTAAACAGAGGTACCAGTGCTTGGGGTGACTAGTACAAACTAGGGCCCTAGAAAATGTTGCTGTCCAGCAGCACAAATTACCAGAGGGCTGGAGGTACACACTGCGGAAGGTTGGTGACTTTAGTCACTTTCCATCCATGTAATTTCTATGAACCTATTTTCTCATCTGTAAATGGGTTTAACAATACCTCTTAGGGGATCATGTGATGATTGAGTTGAATCAAATGGGTGAACACACGTAGAATCCTAACACATTCATTTGTGTGTTTTTACTAACTGGTAATGAGGAGAGCTAGGCACTAGGAGAACAGAGGTCCAAGTTTAGGAAGTATTTAAACTGACCTCTCTGATTGGCTTCCCTTTTCATAAGATCCCACAGTTTTCATACACAAACCATTAGGATATAACCAGGTTATCCCATTTTGTCACATGGAAGGTAGAGAAACCACAACTATAAAAATCTTACATTTAAAGGGAAATTGAATAGGTTGAGATGACTCTAAGACACTTTAAAATATTACACTCAATCCTATGGTTTTAATTACTCATATGTCCATGACTTCAAAAATCCAAATCTCTAGTCTAGAACTTTCTCCTGAGTTGACTCATCTATCCAACTGCCTAGATGGTCCAGGTATGGCAAAATCAGCATGCTCAAAGCTCGATCCATCCCCACTCCCAACTATTTCTGTCCAAATTTGCTCTTCCTGTGTAACTTCCCATATCATCATCATTTGGCTTGTGTTACCCCAAGCCAAAAACTTTGGAGTCACGATCAACACTTCCCTCTTCTCACCCCCACATCTAATTAGTCACAAAATCCTGATGTTCCAACACCTAGATATCATTCACACCCATCCCTTCTCCTCCTCAACTGTTGCTACCCTGAATCAGCTCCTCATTATTTCTTGCCTGGATTACTGCAGTGACCTCCCAACTGGTCTCCCTGATTCTGGTCTTGCTCCCTCCATTCCATCACTCATATTCCTGTCATAAGCATATAATCAATCTGGATGAAAAAGAGCTGTAAACGGCAATAGATATCAATGTCTTCAAATCGTGTTCTTTAAAAAATATGATGTCATAGGTTAAGACATAATCAGTTAAACATAGTTCTCCTGGAGACAGGTTGACTGCTTGGCTTGAGAATCAGATGAAATATAACAATGAATGATATATCAGTTCACTTTAAATAACACTCAGGAAGAAGTGACATTGATTGGATTGTGCAGAGATGATGTGGGGGTAGTGCTGGAAGGGCACAGAGGATTAAGGGGAACTTCTCCAGTGTCTTGAGGGCCACGTGGTCTTTGTGAACGTGGCAGGTGGAGGATCATTTATGAAAGCCTATTATAGCTTGATAATTCCAGGAGCCAAAGTCACAACCAACAGGAACAAACTCTTCTCCCCTCAAAATGACAAATACATTACTACAGTCTCTAAAAGGAGGCTCTTTCAGTTTCATGACCACAATGAACCCCCAAATATGAGAGGCTTTAGAGGAGGCTACCAGTGCCTCAAACCTTTGACACATCCACTGCCTGAAGGTTAGAGAAGGGAAAACAGCCTAAGTTTTACATGTTTAGAGAAAATAGCAGTGAATATAAAATGGGATGAAGCCTGAAAATTGGAATAAGGGAAATAAGACTAGCAAACAAGCAGAGACGAGACATGGTGCTTTAGAAACAAGTAGAGACGAGACATGGTGTTTAGATTAGTGTTTCTCCAACTGTGTGTGCTAAAGACCAGTTTTTAAAACATATCCAAACATTATGGACTAATATTTTTGTAAAATACAATACAGTTAATATTAAAATATAAAATATCAAAGAAATATAAAATACAAGGCCTGTACTTAATGATGAGGATTGCCCAGATATATAATTACTGTCATGCTGCTGCAAAATTTTCTAAGTGTTCATTCTTAATTTTCATATTTATTTTATTACAAACCAGTAACAAACTGGTCCATGGACCTCACTTTGAATAGCACTGTGTTAAAGCATTTATTAAAGATAGATGGGAAAAATTTTCCTCACAAAGATATACTTTTGAGAAGACACCAATTTGTCATCTGATATTCTTGGATTTTTCCTTCAAAGATGGAAACATTTTGGCTATTTGGGTCTTGGAGAACTTCAATCTCTGGTCAGGTCAAGTTGACATGATTTCATGAGAAAATACCTATCAAACTAGTGAGCTCGAAGTCAATCTCTAGAAAAACAATGGTTGTGTGGATTAAAAGCCCTCATTAGAGAATATATAAGCTGTGACTATAATGTTCACTGTATTGTTTAGTGACGGATTTTTCAATCAATTATAAAGAATGTCCCTCCATGCCTTTCAGATCTCAATCAATTATCATGATGTCTGATTTGATAGGCTGATAGCCATAGTGATAGAAACTCTAGTGATAGGGCAGGTTTTGCTGAACAATAAATATCCGTCAAGCACAAGCTATATGCAGGCTTCTTGCTGTCCTTATTCTAAACACAAGGGCAGCTGTCTCTCTCTGGAAAAGACAAGCATAGTCTTGTGCTTAAACATCAGAAAGAAGATCTCAGCTTCTCAGACCCACTATTGTTTTAGGTTAAAAAGCCTAAGAAAGGTTGGTAAAGCAGGGATAGTCAAAAGAAAGAATGAACAAAGAAATTTATTTCTTACCACTTAAAATCTTGTTTACAGATAAGGTGTCCTTATACTGTACTGTGGCTTGAAATCCCATTAGAAGACACATTTAACATGACTGTCATGGACTGTTTCTCATTATAGTCAATGGTGAAATAATGGTTAGTAGTAACTTTAGAAATAAGAAAATGGATATAGTGCATGAAGAGGATAAGTATTAATTTATAGATCAAACTTTAATTTGAGAGAACTGACATGAAGAGGTTAGAGGAGTGAAGACTTCAGGGAGATAGCCCTCAAGCAATGAAAAACAAATTCTATGGAAGTGGGAGTTCTGGTCAGCAAACATGCATTGAATATGTTCTAAGTGTTGGGGATGCAAAGTTAATAAAACACTATCTCTATTTTTATAGTCTGGTGTCAGAGGCAGACACGTATATAAATGATTGCAAAATGGTAGGAGATATGCAGAAACAGGAATTTATACAAGATACTGATATACAGATGAGACAGTGATTAACTGTCAGAATTGTCAGCAAACAAAAACTTACAAAGCCATTTATATTGGTTAAAGTGACTCTCAAAATGTTAAGGTAAATCATTTCTATAAGTTGCTAAAGGGAAAACTAAGGTTTAATTTATCTGTAGTCCAGTATGTACTTGAACCCCCCAATAATAAGGGATTAGGTTAAAAACTCTTCATTAGGACAATTACCTTCTACCAAAAATTATACGTACACATACCAACACCCCTAGCCCTAACCCAAAACCACCTAGTAAAGCTCTTATTCAAGCAGGATCAAGTCTTTAAGAAATAACCGTTCTGAGTGAGTACTGAGGGATCCACAAAAAGGCAAATAATACTTGATGAAAAGAATGAACTCTACTTGGCTTAAATCTTCAGAAGAGATGGTCATCCTACGTCTTTGTTGGGCTTGGACACATTTAGATCCTCTGAACAAATATGCAACAGATAAATGCTTTGAACAGATTGAATGGAATACAGCATCTTTGTGATAGGTTGGTAACTAATAAGAATAATTACCAATACTATTGTCCTTCACTATTTCTGTTTTTATAACAACTTTATTGAGATATAATTCACATGCCACAGAATTCAACTCTTTAAAGTATTCAATGATTTGTAGTACATGTACACAACATGTACAGAGCTGTGTAGCTATCACCACTATCTAACTTTAGAATATTTTTATCACCCCTAAAGAAATATACCAATATACCTATTGGCAGTCATTCCTCATTGCCTCCTTCCCTCAGACCCTGGCAACCATTACTTTATTTTCTACCTCCATGGATATGCCTATGCTAAACATTTCATATAATGCAAATCATACAACATGTGGCTTTTGTGTCTGGCTTCTTTCACTTAGCATGATGTTTTCAAGGCTTATCCATGTTGTTAATAGGTATCAGTATTTCATTCTTTTTGATGGTCAAATAGTATTCCATTGTATGGACATACCATATTTTGTTCATTCATTAGTTGAGTGACATTTGGGCTTTTTCCACTTTGGGCTACTATAAATAATTTTGCTATGAGGTTTCCTGTACAAGTTCTTGTGTGGACATATGTTTTCAATTTTCCTGGTTTTAAACCTAGGAGTGGAATTATCGGTCATTTGGTAATTATGTATTTAACATGTTGAGAAAGTGCTACACTGTTTTCCAAAGTGACTGCACCATTTTAGAATCCCACCAGCAATGTATGAAGGTTCCAGTCTCTACATGTTAACCAGCATTTGTTGTCATAGCTTCCCTTAAAGGGGAACAAACTTGCCAAATAGATAGAGAGAACAAATCATCCGACGGTGCACAAACTATCTGGGACTTGTGATTAAAACAGCCTACAGCAAGGAGGACAACGAGCAGAAGGGACAATCCCCAAATTCATGCAAACACATAAACTCATGATTAGTGTCCCTGAGTTGACCTATGCTCATTATAATAGTAAAAAACACACCCCTGGGTGGAGAATTAAGATGCTAATGAGACATGTGATGTATGTAGCATGTACGGCAATTGGCATGTGCACCCAGGAGACTACCTGCAACATGCTTAACAGCAACGCCCAACCCCACCCTCTTACGAATTATATAAGCTTCCCATAAAGGGAATTTCCCCAGTGTCACATGGGACTGTCTTATTCTTGAGCAGCCTGCTATAAGAGTATACTTTTGCTTTGCAATAAACTTCTTTGCCTACTTTACTTTGAACTCGCGCTCAAATTCTTTTGTGTCACAAAGTCAAGAACCTGAACTGACCCACTGACAACTTTGTTGTTTTGATTTTTATTTCCCTAATGACTAATGATACTGAGCATGTGTTTTTTTTTTTTTTTTTTTTTTTTTTTGAGATGGAGTCTCGCTCTGTCGCCCGGGCTGGAGTGCAGTGGCCGGATCTCAGCTCACTGCAAGCTCAGCTTCCTGGGTTTACACCATTCTCCTGCCTCAGCCTCCCGAGTAGCTGGGACTACAGGCACCTGCCACCACGCCCGGCTAATTTTTTTGTATTTTTAGTAGAGATGGGGTTTCACAGTGTTAGCCAGGATGGTCTTGATCTCCTGACCTCGTGATCCGCCTGTCTCGGCCTCCCAAAGTGCTGGGATTACAGGCTTGAGCCACTGTGCCCGGCCCTGAGCATGTTTTTATGTGCTTATTGACCACTTGGATATCTTGGACTGGGTAAATTTTTATTCAAATCCTTTGCCCATTAAAAAATTGAATTGTCTTTTTATTGTTGAGTCGTAATATTTCTTCATATACTCTGGATACAAGTTATTTATCAGATAGATTATTTGCAAATATTTTATCCCATTCTGTGGGTTGTACTTTCACCTTCTTGGTGGTGTACTTTGAAGCACAACAGTTTTTAATTTTGATGTCCAATTTGTCTATTTTTCTTTTGTTGCTCATGCTTTTGGTGTCATAACTAAGAAACCAAATCCAGGGTCAGGATTTGCTCCTATGTTTTCTTCTGAGATTTTTGTAGTTTTAGTTCTTACATTTATGTCTATGATTGATTTTGAGTTAATTTTTGTGTATGGTGTACCTTTTGCATGTGAATATCTAGTTTTTCCAGCCCCATTTGTTTATCAGACGATTCTTTCCTCATCGAATTGTCATACCACAACTTTTGAAAATCAGTTGACTATAATAACCTAAGGGGAAACTTCTGGATTCTCAATTCTATTTCAGTTATCTACTATTTTCTATCTTTATGCTGTTACCACACTGTCTTAATTACTATAGATTTGTAGTAGTTTGGAAATAAGAAAGTGTGAGTTCTCTAACAATCCTATTTTTCATCATTGTTTTGGCATTCTTTTTTTTTTTTTTTTTGCATTTCTGTATGCATATTAGTATCGGCTTATCAATTTCTGAAATCAAGCATCTGGGATTTTGATAGGGATTGTGTTGAATCTATAGATCATTTTGGGAAATACTGCCATCTTGACAGCTGTCTTCCAATCCATGACCATTTATTTAGGTCTTTAATTTCTTTCAAAATGATTTGCAGTTTTCAGTTACAAGTCTTGAACTTCTTTTATTAAATTTATTCCCAAGTTTTAAAAAATACTATTATAAATGGAATTGTTTTCTTAATTTCATTTTTGGATTGTTTATTGCTACCGTATAGAAATACAATTGATTTTTTGCCTATTATCTTGTATCCTGCAACATTGCTGAACTTGTTCACTAGTTGCAAGAGTTGCTTTTAGATTGCTTAAGATTTTCTACATACAAGATCATGCCATCTAAAAATAAGTGAGTATCCCTTCTTCCTTTCCAATCTAGAAGCTTTCAATTGGTTTCCTTGCCTCACTATCATCACTAAATCTCTAATACAAGGTTGAATAGAAATGATGAGAGTAGATGTTTTCTCTGTTCCTGATCTTAGGGGGAATGCATTTAGTCTTTCACCACTAAATATGATATTAGCTTTGGGGTTTTTGTAAATGCTGCTTTTTGGGTTGAGGAATTTTTCTACTATTCCTAGTTTGTTGACTGTTTTTATCACGAATGGGTATTAGATTTTGTCAAATGCTTATTCTGCTATTTCTCTGTTTTTGAATTCAAAAGTTGCATTGTTTAAGTCTAGTTTTTCCAGAAAGGCAGATCATGTACTTAATGAACTTGTAAACTTAAGTGAAGAGGACAGGAAACAAAATGGTACTAGTTTGTCTTAGTTTCTGTTAGCTACATTTACAAAGGTACTACAAAAAAGACAGTCCTCAAAGGAACTTGCTAGTTTGTAAGTGAGATTGCAAAAAGTAACTATTTTTAATTTCCAACCAGCAAAAGATAAAATTGAGAAATGTCTTTAGTAATAAGGTTGATTTTTTAAAACCTCACATCCAAGACATGATCAAGATTAAGGCCATCCGTGCAGATCATGAGGTCACGAGATCGAGATCATCCTGGCTAACATGGTGAAACCCTGTCTCTACTAAAAAAATACAGAAAATTAGCTGGGCATGATGGCGGGCACCTGTAGTCCCAGCTACTCAGGAGGCTGAGGCAGGAGAATGGCGTGAACCCGGGAGAGAGAGCTTGTAGTGAGCTGAGATCGCGCCACTGCACTCTAGCCTGTGCGACAGGGTAAGACTCTGTCTCAAAAAAAAAAAAAAAAAAAAAAAAAAAAATTAAGGCCATCATTCCTTCTGCTGTAATCTCTGAACTAATTTGGCAGTACCCACTAAACGTTTTCAGTTGGACAAAGTGACTGAAACCCCCACTTTGGGGAAAACAAAAAACAAAAAACAATGATCAAACCATAACACGGCTGTGTAAGCTTCTGCTGGCAAGTTGTACACCTCGCTTACACCCACATTTCATTGGCAAAAGAAAGTCTTACCAAGCTTGATGTCAAAGAGACAGTCATCCCATATGGATAGGTGCTGAAAATAAAATGAAAATGAGTGATATGTATAGTACTTTCACGGGAAAGGGCAACAAATAATTGAGAAGAGTAATAAAATCTACCACACTTGGCTCTTTTAGTGATAAATATTTGTTTCCCCCTTTTATAAGCAAAATACTTTCACCTCTTCTCTGAAGAAGTCCCAAAGTCTTATTCAATCACATTTCAAACTCAAAACACCGGATCTCACGTGACTCCTCTTGCTCCAGAGACTTGTGAACTAAAGCCAAGTTACCTGTTCCCACATGCCCAACATGTGGTGGGAGAGGGACAGAGTAACTACCATAAACACTCCCGTTTAGAAAGAGAAAGAAGGAAAATCATTGAGCAGTTACTGATTCACAGCCAACTCTACATTCTTTGTGGGATGACATGGTAAGAGACCCCTAGAGGTAGGAGGAGCTGTTATTTGGTTCTGGTTGCTCCCTGGGGGAAGCTTCCTATATTGTTGTTGTCCATAGCTCAGGGAGGTAATTTTTTCTCATTTCCCTCCTTGGCCACATCAAAGAAGGGCACTGAAAAAAATGCTTTCCACTGTGGCTTGGCCTGCTTTCCATAGAAGTCTGGGGATTCCAGGCCATCTTTCTTTCAAATAGTCACATTAAAAAACATTCTAGGTGGTGGCTCTTTGGAGGAGGGCTGAAATCTTAACAAGATGAAGTCTGCCAATCCATGACCATGGGATGTCTTTCCACTTATTTAAGTCTTCAATGTCTTTCAAAAAAAATTTTTTTTGGCATCAAATCTCTTAAAAAATGTCATTAGTTTTGTATCTACTTGATCCTGGCCAACTCTATGTGTCTTTTTTAAAAAAAATTCATTTTAAATTTAGAGGTACATGTGTAGGTTTGTTGTATAGGTAAACTTGTGTTATGGGGACTTGTTTTACAGATTATTTTGTCACCCAGGTATTAAGCCTAGTACTCATTAGTTGTTTTTCCTGATCCTCTCCCTCCTCCCGCCCTCCGTCCTCTAATAGGCCCCAGTTTTTACTGTTCCCCTCTGTGTGTCCATGTGTTCTCATCATTTAGATCCCACTTATAAGTGAGAATATGTGGCATTTGGTTTTCTGTTCCTGCATTAGTTTGCTGAAGATAATGGCCTCTAGCTCTATCCATGTTCCTGCAAAGGACACAATCTCATTCTTTTTTATGGCTGCATAGTATTCTATGGTGTATATGTATCACATTTTCTTTATCCAGTCTACCATTGATGGGCATTTAGGTTGATTCCATGTCTTTGCTATTGTGGATAGTGCTGCAATGAACGTATGTGTGCATGCGTCTTTGTGACAGAATGATTTATATTCCTTTGGGTATATACCTAGTAATGGGATTGCAAAGTTGAATGGTGGTTCTGTTTTTAGTTCTTTGAGGAGTCGCCATACTGCTTTTCACAATGGTTGAACTACTTTACACTTCCACCAGCAGGGTACAGTGTTCCTTTTTCTCCACAACCTTGCCAGCATCTGTTATTTTTTGACTTTTTAATAACAGGTATTCTCACTAGTGTGAGATGGCATCTCATTGTAGTTTTGATTTGCATTTCTCTAATGATCAGCAATGTTGACTTTTTTCATGTAATTGTTGGCTGCATGTATGTCTTCTTTTGAAAAGTGTCTGTTCACGTCCTTTGCCCACTTTTTAATGGGAATTTTTCTTGTAAATTTGTATAAGCTCCTTATAGTCTATAGTCTATAGTCAGTAATCAATTGCTCCATTCTTTTTGAAACATGCTTCCCTTTAGACTTAATTATATGTCTTGAGCTTTCAGAGTTCTGTGGAAGGGCCTATTCACAGGCAATATCAGGAACCATAAAGTACCTGCTATGTTTTGAGCATATTTTCAGAAACAGAGACTTTATTGCATAGATAATGTCTCCAAAACATGAGACAACCAAGCCCATTTTCTAAAATAATGATCATTCACTCTAGTCTAGTGGTTTTCAACCAGAGGTGCTCTTGCTCCCCATGGAGCAATGTCTAGAGACATTTTAATTATCACAACTTCGTGGGGTGGGTGTTACTGACATGTAGTGGGTAGAGGCCAGGGATGGTGCTAAACATTCTAAAATGCATAGGACAGCCCCTCCTCTGCCTCCCCTCAGCAAATAATTATCCTGCCAATTCTATGAAGAGGGTGTTGCATAATTAAAAAAAAAAAAAAAAAAAAAAAACTGGAAAGAGATTTTTCAAAAAGTAAGGAAAAAAAAAACAAAAAAACAAAAAACAAGAATTGTCTAGCCCCAAATGTTATTAGTGCTGAGATTGAGAAACTTTTTTTCCTAATAGTACCATTGAAACTGAAATCCCATTAAGATTCCCGATGGCTCTCTAAGTAAAAACAAAGATAACATGTTTCCATGTTTACCCCACCAGCCACACATATATTCTTCAATTTTTTTCTTCCTCAGAAGCAAAAAGTAGGATCAGGAAGACTATGAAAGGCCATTTGTTTTGAGATTTGAAGGAATCACCGTTTGTTCTTTTGTAACCCTTTCATTGTCTGTTGACCACCACATCTCCATCTTTTATTTTGTTAAGGCTTTTTACATGATACATAATCTTTTGATCCATTCCTTTATCTACCCCAAAATTCTCCACGATGCTAAATAAAACACATTCTCAATTTATATGCATTTTTTTTTTTTTTTTACTGTTTAATTCTTAGTGTGGGCCTTTCTTTTTTTTTTTTTTTATTTATTATTATTATACTTTAAGTTGTAGGGTACATGTGCATAACGTGCAGGTTTGTTACATATGTATACTTGTGCCATGTTGCTGTGCTGCACCCATCAACTCGTCATTTACATCAGGTATAACTCCCAATGCAATCCCTCCCCCCTCCCCCCTCCCCATGATAGGCCCCGGTGTGTGATGTTCCCCTTCCTGAGTCCGAGTGATCTCATTGTTCAGTTCCCACCTATGAGTGAGAACATGCGGTGTTTGGTTTTCTGTTCTTGTGATAGTTTGCTAAGAATGATGGATTCCAGCTGCATCCAAGTCCCTACAAAGGACTCAAACTCATCCTTTTTTATGGCTGCATAGTATTCCATGGTGTATATGTGCCACATTTTCTTAATCCAATCTGTCACTGATGGACATTTGGGTTGATTCCAAGTCTTTGCTATTGTGAATAGTGCCGCAATAAACATACGAGTGCATGTGTCTTTATAGCAGCATAATTTATAATCCTTTGGGTATATACCCAGTAATGGGATGGCTGGGTCATATGGTACATCTAGTTCTAGATCCTTGAGGAATCGCCATACTGTTTTCCATAATGGTTGAACTAGTTTACAATCCCACCAACAGTGTAAAAGTGTTCCTATTTCTCCACATCCTCTCCAGCACCTGTTGTTTCCTGACTTTTTAATGATTGCCATTCTAACTGGTGTGAGATGGTATCTCATTGTGGTTTTGATTTGCATTTCTCTGATGGCCAGTGATGATGAGCATTTTTTCATGTGTCTGTTGGCTGTATGAATGTCTTCTTTTGAGAAATGTCTGTTCATATCCTTTGCCCACTTTTTGATGGGGTTGTTTGTTTTTTTCTTGTAAATTTGTTTGAGTTCTAGGAAAAGTAGAGCTACTGAGAAGTCCTATTTGGTTTACAATAATGTCAGGTTTATCATTACTATCATCTTGTGTCTCCAAGAATGTTCCTGTTGACTGGGCGCGGTGGCTTACGCCTGTAATCCCAGCACTTTGGGAGGCCAAGGCAGGCGGGTCACAAGGTCAGGAGATCGAGACCATCTTGGCCAACATGGTGAAACCCTGTGTCTAGTAAAAATATAAAAATTAGCTGGGTGTGGTGGCACGTGTCTGTAATCCCAGCTATTCAGAAGGCATAAGAATCACTTGAACCCAGGAGGTGGAGCTTGCAGTGAGCCAAGATTGCAACACTGCACTACAGCCTGGCGACAGAGCGAGTCTCCGTCTCAAAAAAAAAAAAAAAAAAAAAAAAAAAAGAATGTTCCTGTTGTCATTAGGTGTTTGTGAAGAAAATCCGTAAGGTTAAATATTAAAATAGGAGATACACTCGAGGGTTTAGGGATTTCTTACCCAGAACCTCAGGTTCCTTAAGCACCAGGGAAGTATTTTAATAAAAATGCACAGAACATTTCAGCTAGAGATTAGTCCAACAGGAGGTAGGACATACCAGGAGGTAAATACAAGTTATAGAGGCAAAAATACCTAAAAGGTCATATCAGGTAGACTCTGGCGCAGAGAGCAAGGAGGCTGTACCTGCTAAAGACCTAGATTCTGGAAGAATAAAAAGAAATGCTGGTTTCTTTCTAGTTTCAGTTGTTTCACTAGTTTACAGAGCCTAGGCAGGATCTCAATGACTACATACTTGAATATGACTGAATTATTCTAATATTGCAGATGAAAATATATAGAGAGAAATAAAGCATTGTGATTTTTGCAAGCAGCACTTGCTTTCTTGGCTAATTCCAAATGTCTCCACTAAAAGTAGGACAATTCTGCCTTCTAACAGAATTCCTGACTAGACAGATCATTTTGTTAGATAGATGTTCGTTAGCATTTTGGTTTCCTTAATTTCATACCATATTCTATTTTATTCCTTTGTATCATGGTTGAAAGTGCATACGATTCTTATCTCTTCCTTAGGTTTTTATTTTTTCATTGTGACATCTGTGCTTGAATCATCGTGTAGCCAAGCTGTAGAGGCTTAATTCTTTTAATAGGAAGATAGCATGCTGTGGCAGAAAGCATGCCAGCCTGGCATCTGCTGTTCTCCGGCTAAGTGTCCTAGGACAAGTCACTTCTCTGTTATCTCAGTACAATTAGGGCTGTGCCAAAGGATCTCTAAAGGGTCCCTTCCATATCAAATATTATTTATATTTTGAATCTTTTTATATGTAAATATGACAATAGTAACACAGTAACTATGTTATCTTTGCTTATTTTGCAATTGTGTGTTAGGTAGTGTGTGTGTGTGTGTGTGTATCAGAGCGAGAGAGGGAGAATATGCAAGAGAGAGAGAGAGAGCGTGTGAGAGAGAGCGAGAGAGGGAGACCGTGCAAGAGAGACACAGAGAGAGTGGGAGAGCGTGCAAGAGAGAGAGAGAGAGATAGTGGCAAAGGTGAAGGTGGAGGGGGTTAAGGACAGGAGGGACTAGTTAACCTTGGTAGACAATATGAAAGTGTAATAATCTGTAAACATAACTTGTGTTGAAGAAGATATGTAGGTATTTAAATACCTCTGTTGGAGGAAATATGTAAGTACTCATCATGGTTATAAAATAGCACTCTCAGAAATGTCTCTCTTCTCTCCTCCAGGACAGATAAAGCACCTGCAGGCTCTGACCGACCACAGAAAACAGCCATGAAAACCTTCATGCTTTTATAAAGCAGGACAAAGCTTTGAAGCTTTGGCTTTAAATCGCTCCAGCATCTCTCAGCTGTAATGAGGACAGCATTTCCCTAGTCAAAACATCCTGGTTCTATTTATAGGTATTCACTTCTCTGAATAATAAACAAAAGTAGCAAGTTATTATCATATTTTATCATTTTCCTTTAGCTATCCTACTATTTAATACAATGCCAATAATTTAAAAAATTTCAAAGCCATCATACCTAACAGTGGGTTCAGTTAATTACCTTAGAGAAGACACTGACTGCCATATATTTGAACAGCCGAAGCCTTCAAGAATATTTGACTGGCCTTTGTTTACCCAGGGTTTCCAGTATCTCCCTCTCTACTTCATGGGGGTGGGGGTTCAGTTCTTTAAATGATTCCAGAAAGAACCAGTCTCCCTAGTTGAAGGAAGGCTGTATTCATCTACTAAGTAACATTCCTTCGCTGATGTTGCTTTAAATAAGGATGGCAGACAATACAGCATCCGTGGAGACAGCCACAGTTCACTTCTATTCTTTTTCAAATGTAAGTTTGTATTAGGTTATTTAATGGACCACAATATATTCAGTAGGTACAGAATTCATACCCCCAAATGGCTGGTGTTTAATTCCATCCCTCCAGTCTGTTTTAACTAAGACATTTCCTCCTGTGCATATAATCTTCATTATCATAGAAGTTATTTTTAATTTATAATTAACATAGTCTCCTTCTCATTATGTACGCCTTGATCGACTTGGACCCTCCGGACACATCTTGTCTGGCACAGTGCTGGTCGTGTCCTGCAGTTCTCCCAATGTGCAGTAGGTGTCTATCTTAGCCTTCCCTTCATCCTTCTTTCTCTTCTCCTCCCTGACACCGTGATATAGTGCATAATTCCAAAATGGCAGCTTTTTGAAAATTCACCTTGATTATCAGACATTAAAAGTGACTCATCCTGCAGTGACTGTCTGGCAGAAGGGATGGGATCAGACAGCAAGACAATGAGGGGACTGGGCGCATTAGCGCACTAGATTACAGAGCCCATCAAAAATACCTTTGTTCTGTCAAAGATCCAATCATTTACTAGTTGTGTTCTGCAGAGAAGAAAGAATGAGAGGGAAAAATCCACCAAACAAATAAACAAAAAAATACATTTATGAATTTAAAACCTCGTTAGTTCTCTGTATTCTAAGAGGAAAAGAAAGTATGTAATCAACCTTCTCAGGAGAAGAAAAGATGGGGATTGTGCTTCTGAGCCAAAAATCTATAGAACCTTTTCTTTTTCACTGGCTATCAAAATTTCTACACTAGCTTCTGTTCTTTGGGTCTTGGTAAGAGGGAAACTGTCAAATTTTCAGGGTTTGGTCTTGACTACACTGCATTCAGCCTGATTTATGGCAAAATATTTAGAAGACAAACTTTCACAATTAGAACGTTCATTTTCATTAAAAGCAAGGCTTTTGATTTCTATCTTGTCACAATATAATGCTAACCAAGAAATGTGCAATGGATGAGAGGGGAAAAATATGTGTAAGGGCTATTAGTGACAAATACTTTATAAGTATCTAAACTGGCCCATATAAAAAGGCAGTAATAATCTTTGAAAAGAGAGAGCACATGAATTCTTGCATCAAGCATGTGTGTGTTTGTGCGCAAAGGGGAGGAGGGAACTGGAAAAGGAGGGAGGAGAGAGATGAGGGCGTTCATATTGAGGCCTGGGTAGGTATAACAGGGTGAGATGTGTTGTATCATCAGCATGACTGCAAGCCTGGTGAGCTTGTGATTCTCCAAGGAGACAAAATATCCAAATGGGAGGTTGGTGCCTGATTTTTTTCTTTTTATCATTTTCATCATTTGCCTATGAACTCAGAGGAGCATTTTATCAGTCATGGAAAATGCCCCCACGGGGCCCAGATCAAAGGCAGGCTTTGAATTGTGTACTTAGGTGGATCTCCCTGCCAAAGACATTAATGTGATTAAAACACAAATTCCATAAACAATTATTTTCCATCTGTTTAGCAATAATAATAGTGATGCTATGTGCTGTCAATGGTGTCCTTCCTTACAATGAGGCATCAAGTGAATGCAAATACCCTTCTGCACGTGGATGCTGCAGCACTTTGGGAGGATTTGGGAGGTTTCATCTGCCAGCAGGACAGGAGAGTGGCCACTGTCACCATGCAGGTATCTCTGGAAAAGAATGGCTGTATTTTAACTGTCATTTGCAAATAGATTCATTAAAACAACTCATTGCATTCCATCAATTGTGCAGTGTACTTGTATACCGGTGTAAACTGGAGATTTGTCATTTACTGCCCCTGCCACCATGTTTATTTCTACTGTCAGGTACAGAAAATGTACCCCTCTTTTTGCCCCTCTTAATTATCCCTAGTATCAATAACTCTGTTCCTTATTGATGGAGGAAGGGAGATTCGGCAGGACTGCCAGTCCACGTGGCTCACTCACAGTTACACATTCAGAGACCTACTCATGTTTGTTTGGATTCACAACACATACTCTGAGTAGGGAGAAAGAGAAATCTATAAGCTTTAAAAATCTCTGCCTAAACCAGACCAAGAGATTAAAGGGGGAGGGCAAAGGGGAGGGCCCAGACCGATTTCTGCACACCAGCACTCGTAACATGGGGATAGATTCCTGAAAGAGAGACCGACCGGCACAAGAGTTTTCATCAGTGGAATTTTAATGAGACCTAAAGGTTAGCCTTCGACTTCGTTAACAAACAGCTCTAGAGATAATTTCCAATTTTCAGTGTTTATAGAATAGTGGTTCCTTGGTCATAATGAAATTCTGAGACTGTCTAGAGCCTATTCTGCATGTCCAGCTGAGGCTGAAACACAAACCGTCAAAAACAATTAAACGTGTGCTCAAAATCAAATGTAGAAGAAATAAAAAGAGGAAGACATTTTGCAAATTAAAGTGATCACATTAACCTCCTTTGATGAAATTGGTTCAGTCAAATGAAAAATACTTATAAAAAAAATAAACCCTGCACAGATATTTTAGCTTTTAAGGGGGCAATGATTATTCTAATATTGAAATGGACACAGACAAGAAAAAAGAGAGATAATAAACAAAAGAGGAAAGCTTCATTTCCAGTAGCTAGAGACCAGAGTCTCTATTATGTGTAAGTGGGTTGTAAATGTGTAGAAAAGAATATAGATGCAAAGATGGCCAAAATTGACACTAAAGGATAAAGGATAGGTCAGTTTTTTGGAAATACATCCCCTCTCCTTCTTCTCCCCTCTCCCCGCTTCTTCAGGTTTTACTGGACCTTTGAAGAATTGCCATAATTGCACCAGAAAGGAAACAAGTATGACTGAGATTCCAGCCACATAAAACAAGAGCAATGGGTGGTTAAGACAAAGGGCCACATCTAAAGATTTCTTTTTCCCCCAAATTGGGTGGAAAATCCCTTCACTTTCTCCAAAAGGATGATCAAATCTCCTACTGGTATGGGGACCAACAGAAGATGTTTGAGCTGTAAATGCTGGGAGAAATATTCTTCAGTTTATTTAAAGTTAGGCTAAATTTTATTTCTTCCAGTGCAACAAATCCCTTTCACTCCCCAGGCTTGCCACTTCCCTTGCCTCAAGTTGACAAGTGGTGGTAGGTGGCAGAACCCTACTACAGCCTAGGTCCTCTATTTCTCAGGACACTGGTTTGCTGTTGGATAACATCAGACTCCTCAGGTTACTGTGAGGAACAGCTGAAATGAAAGCACCATATGACAAATTCCAGACACCTAGACAAGGCATATAGGTCCTTTGTTATCTGGCCTCACCTGCCATTTCAGTCACGTTTTTCATGCCTTAATGTCCTCACACCTGCTGTCCCTTCTGCTTGAGGTGACCACTTCCCCAGACCCCTCTCATTACTCCTCTTTCTCCAGCTGTAAACACCTGTTCACCTTTCAAAATCTGGCCACAAGGTTACTTTCTCTGTGAGGCTTCCTGTCTTCTCAGCATTTTCCGTAGTACACATGGTTAGAATGCTCACTGTATAGGATAATGATTGATTGGTTATTCTTCTCTCTCCCCTTCTTAACCAGGGAGCTTATTGAGGGCAGAGACTATATTTATTTCTCTTTGTATCTTCAGTGCCTAGCAAAGGGCATGGACCATCTTATTTACTCTGAATAAACAAGGAAGGAAGAAAGAGAGGGAGAGAGGGAAGGAATACCCTTCTGAAACTATAAAGCACTATATACTATAAATACAAAGTATTACTAACAAGAGAAAGATGCCCACTGTTGGATGCCCTCCTACTGTTCAGGAATGAGCTTACTGTTTTCACAGGCAAAATGCTCCAACACAAAATGGGGCAGGCAACCATGAGAGCAGGAAGCTGACTTCTCACTCCCCATTTACCTGCCCGATGAAGAGGTACACGATTTCCCCAGGATACAAGGAATGCCCTTCATTAATGCCATTTGCTAGCAGTAATTTAGTTAACTGAATAATCACACAAAGTAAAGAACACAGAGACTTAAGGATCTCTGTCTAATGCATGATACTAAGATATTTTATAAGGTGGCAAGTAGTTAAGTGTGCTTAAATGCAATCACAGAGCATTTTGTTTGGTCATTTTCATCTGGAGGTTTTAGAAAAGCCAGGAGAGAAAAGCAGCCTCCTCAGGGATTTTTCCTTAGAGTACAATTTTTACAAAAAGCTGAGTGTACAACTTGCAAAATAATAAGCTTCAGTGATAACACAAGCTTCAGCTACAATTATCATAAAGAGCAAGTCTGCTGCCCAAGCTTCTAACTTATCGTTGTGACTACAGAACAGCCCAAAATGTCACATTCAAGTTGAAGTGACTGCAGCCAATTAGGTAATTTCCACCAAATTGGGTCCATTAATACTTGGACATTATCTTGAGGGTGAAATAGGATTCAGTGACAAGGTGCAATGTGGCTTGTGAAATATTAGTTTTGGAC